>NC_046156.1:47756802-48356802 GCF_011064425.1 Rattus rattus
GCTTTACATTATCTTTGACAGTTGAGTCAATGATTTCTATGGAATCTTCTGCTCCTGAGATTCTCTCTTCCATCTCTTGTATTCTGTTGGTGAAGCTTGTATCTACAGCTCCTTGTCTCTTCTTTTGGTTTTCTATATCAAGGGTTATTTCCATGTGTTCTTTCTTGATTGCTTCTATTTCCATTTTTAATTCCTTCAACTGTTTGATTGTGTTTTCCTGGAATTCTTTCAGGGATTTTTGCGATTCCTCTCTGTAGGTTTCACTTTCTCATAGTAAATATTTAATATCAGTCATGACTTCTACCCCACTATTGATTATTCAGTTACAAGATAGAAGACACAAACCTTTAAATTAATAATAATCCTTTAAACAGCATTAGAACTATGCCAATATATATCCTCTAAGCTATTAGCATCTACTATCCTATCAATAACCTTGAGATATGTCTCACCATATTCGATCTGGACTACTCTTACTCCCACTGGCCAGCCCTCATGCTCCTCCTTGCACCACCTTCTCTTTTTCCCTGACCCCCGACCATGGTCCTCCTCAGACCTCAAGCCCAAGAACTGAAACTCCACTTACCTCGCTCCTGCCCAGCTTTAGGCTATAGGCACCTTTATTGATGAATCAGGTATAACTTAGGGCAGAGGGCGGGGGGATCTTAGATCTTAGATAGTATGTGAGGATAACCTTGTCCCTGAGGCATCCAGGGCCAGTACTTAGCATCATAATACATAGCGACACACCAAAACTCAACAACAGTACCTTACTGCACTGAAGAGAGTAGATCTTAGGGGTAAAGGCTCCAGCTTGACCTCTCCACAATCAGTGAACTGTGGGGATGTTGTTCTTGGCAATTGGGCCTTGCTGTCAGTTTGCAGACAATAAACTCATATCCAGGAATTAGCCTGGGTTGTTGAAGATCTCTATAGTCCCGTTTGGCCAATAGCTCAACTGAGTACAAGCCTGTCTTACCACTGGGTGCCTTGTCTGGCTGGAAAGAATGGTCAGTTGAAACTCTCAGTCACCCATTACTAGAAGTACTCACTACAATCTCCCTCATAGATTTTAGAAAGTTTCCCTTGTACTAGGTTCCACAACCTCCCCAAATGCCTCCCCAAATTACAACCATCTCTTCTTTACTCTTCCACTTCATCTGATCCCCCCAATGCCTGATCCCTCCCATTTCCATCCCCACCCACTCCTGTCCCACCTGCAAAAATCTACCCTCTTTTCCCTTTCCAGGGATACTCCTGAACTCTCCTTTGAGATCTCCTTGATTCTTATCATCTACATGTTTATAGATCATACCATGATTATCTTTCACATAGCTGGTAATCACTTATTATATTATTATTATTATTATTATACATGCCATGTTTATCTTTCAGAGTATGACGTACCTCACTCAGGATAAACTTTTTCTAGTCAATCTGCTGTTCTGACTCCACCTCAACCCATAGTGCTGTGAGAAGCCTGTAATCTCAGTCTGAAGACGCTGGGAAGAGGAAACTAAGCAGAAACAGTTGCTAGTGGAAGAGACTCCAGGCAATGGTGAGTTTGTTGAGCATAGATGTTGAGAAAGCAGCCTTAGTGAGACAGGTCATTTAAGGGGGTGTTATTTAAACTTTATAGGTTTTGGACATGAGTATATATCACAAGCTGGGGTCAGGGTCCTGTACAAGCCTCATTTGCATAAGGAGATGTTCCAGGTGTTGCTAGATATGACCTTACAAGGGGTAAGGAAGTTTAACCTGGGTACATGATTTCCACCAAGGGGCAAAGATGAGGATTCAGGGCTATGTGCACCAGTATTCAAAAGGCATGAGATGGCAGGGTTGGGGATGGGAGAGCCATACTACTCCTACTGAACTCAGGATAAGAGTTTGGGGCTTTTGGACATACTTCAACCTCATGCTAGCTCCAAGCCAGCTCTTCATGGCTCCAAGACTCCCAAGATTGACATTAACCATCTGCCTACAAATTCAATGACTTCCTTTTTTAAAACAACTGAGTAATATTCCTTCTTCTAAATGTACCACATTTTCTTTATTGAGATTGTTTCCAGTTTCTGGCTATTATGAAGAGAGCATTTATAAAGATAGTTGACCAAGAGCCCTTATGGTAGGATGTGGTATCTTTTGGGTATATGACCAAGAGTGGTATAGCTGGGTCTTGAAGTAGATCAATTTCCAGTTTTCTGAAGAAGCACCATACTGATTTCCATACTGGCTGTACAAGTTTTTCTTCCCATTAGCAATGGAGGCATGTTCCCCATGTTCTACATCTTTGCCACCATGAGCTATCACTTGTGTAAGACAAAAGTCTCAAAGTCATTTTGATTTGCATTTTCCTGATGGCTGGGCTGAGGATGTTGGACAATTCTTTAAGTGTTTCTCAACTATTTGATATTCCTCTATTGAGAATTTTATGTTTAGATTTGTAGCCTATTTTACATTTGATTATTTGGGGGCTTTATATCTATTTTCTTGAGTCCTTTTTATATATTGGATATTAGTCCTCTATGGGATTTGAGGTTGGTGAATTTTTTTTCCATTCTGTATGCTGCCACTTTGTTTCAAAGACATTGCCTTTGTCTTATAGAAGCTTGAGAGGTTTCATTTGTTATTTAAAAATAAAGCTTTGAGACTGGAATTGGTGAGGTAAGTCTTCAATTCTATTCTTACAGAGGGAGAGGCAAGTGAGTCTGTCTGAGTTCAAGGCCAATGAGGTCTATGAAAGGAGTTACAGTCCAGCCAGAGCAACATAATAGAGAGAACCTGTAGCAAAATACAAAAAGAGAGAGAGAGAGAGAGAGAGAGAGAGAAAAGAAGAAAAAGCACAAAGAAGACATCTTTGCATATAGATTAAGTGTAGTTTATAACATGTGTATAAAGAATAAACTTCTTGCATGTCTTTTCTTATATTTAAATTGACAGGGTTCTCTAGAGTCAGAGAACTTATGGATAGTCTCTATATAGTAAGAAAGTTTGTTATGATGATGTACAGTCTGTATTGTTACTTCACAACAATGGTCAGCTGTGAATGGAAGTCCAAAGATCAAGTAGTTGCTCACTCCCACAATGGGAGCAGGTGAAGAAGAGCAAGTCTTCCTCTCCCAATGTCCTTACATAGGTCTCAAGCAGAGGCCCATTGAGGCCCAGATTAATATTATGTGCTACTACACCTGGATCTAGAACTTGCTTTGTCCCAGATGATCTTGAACTCAGAGATCTCTTGGGACTCATAGTCACTATGCCTCAAGATCTCCATGCCGAGGTCCAGGTCTGAAACTTCTATCATCCAACCTCAAGATTTGGAAATCAGGTGAGCCTTCCAGTTCTGGATTGTAGTTCATTTCAGATATAGTCAAGTTGACAGCAAGGAATAGCCATTAAAATATTCAAAGACTATATTAGGCATCATGACATATTTCATTATTAATAAAAATCTCTGATTGTAAAAATTAAGTGACAAAAAGGGAAACATTTCTGTTGATTAGAAGTCTGATTTTCCCAGTGATGTGGGCCAGTTTTTCCTGAGTGGGAATAAAAACAAACAAAACCAAACAAACAAGCAACAAAGATAGGAGAAGGAATAGAAGACAAGAAGAGAAAGAAAAAGAAAAAGAGATTTGCAACGATTTACATTTCCATGGCTTAGACATAGTCAGAAGTTATGTAAGTTATCCTTTGTGATCACCCTGAGAACTGGAAAGAACATCAGCATATTGCAATTTTAGAAACTAAAGACAAATGAGTTTTTTTTAATAATTTTATTTTTCTTGGATATTTTCTGTATTTATATTTCAAATGTTATCCTCTCTCCCTCTCTCCCACATTCACTCCCCTTCCCCCCGTTTTGATGAGGATGCTCTCATTTCCACCCATCCACTCCAACCTCAATGACCTGGCATTACCCTACACTGGAAACAGGCCTTCACAGGACCAAGGGCTTTTCCTCCCATTGATGCTAGACAATGCCATCCTCTACCACATATGTGGCTGGAGTCATGGGGCCCTCCATGTGTACTTATTGGTTGGTGGTTTAGTCCCTGGAAGCTCTGGTGGGGTTTGGTTGTTGGTACTGTTGTTCTTCCTATGGTGTTGCAAACCCTTTCAGCTCCTTCAGTCCTTTCTCTAACTTCTCCATTGGGTTCCTCTTGTTCAGTCCAATGGTTAGCTGCAACCATCCTCATCTGTATCAGTAGTATTCACATGAGATTTTAAAGACAGAATTAGTAAGGATTTAAAAATGTACATACCTGTTCATACATGTTTCTAAGTTTTCTGAATCATATTATATCTCTTTTCTAATGTAATTACAATAGTTACATTGTCCTGGTAATCTTTAGAAAATACTCAGTAAATTTTATTAAATAGTTAGGTATTTACTGAGATCTATGACCAAGTACACTGTTATAAATTCTGATATTGGATTGGATTTAGTATAGATTGTTTTTTAAAAACTCTAGATTATGTCTAACTTTACTTGATATTTAACTATGATAGCCAAAATTATAAAGGAACAAAGAAAAAAGGAAAGAAAAAAGGTATATGTTAAATAAAGGTATTACCTGTAAAAATAAATCTGGCAAGGAAATAGAATTTGATTTTCCTAATAGACATAATATCCATTAAAGACCATTATTTTGCTTAAAGGCTATAATTGAAATACAAGAATAAATGCTGAATATATATCTGGGATCTTATAATTGATGACTATGTGACTTTGAGTATATTTGGCCACAGGACAAGGAAAAGTCAAGTTGTTAATGACTTTGAGACTTCTTCCCTGTTGGCACGTTTTTACAGAGTCAGAGGTTCTGTGTAGACTGCTCTGGGAGAAAAGCTCTCAACAGTTCAAGTGCTATGAATTCTGTACACTACAATAATGACGATTCAGACAAGTTATGCTCATTGCTATAGTAGTACCATAAATGCTATAGGGATAGCCAACATATTTTTAATAGGACCAAAGGCCCAGTTCAAAAGACGGAACTCCTGCTTGTTACTATATACCTATTTGTGGGTCCATATGGGAAGTCATAGACCCTACTGGTATTATTTTTATATGATATAATATCAAACTCCCTTCTAAATACTTCTCCTTAAACCCATAGACCAATATAAATCTCCTTTTTCGTCAAGGAAGTTTATTTATGCAGTGTCAGGAAGCCTATACAGAGACTCACAACTTGTCAAATTTAGAGGAATAGGTGACTGTGGAGTGCTCAGTTTTAAATAGCAGATCTGTCTCAAATTCCACTTTCTAAAGATTTGGGTAATATTATGGAAGAGTGGAAAATAATATTGTAAGAATCAGAGATAGAGGAAGGTTGCTGTGAAATAATATGTTCTGGCACAGTCGAGTAATGGCACTCATGAACTCAAGGGCTCAGCAGAACAGGACCAGTAAAAAAAAAAATCAAGCCTTCCAACAATCCACTATGGAGACAAAGAAGGCTCAAATAAGCTGTCCACCTACCTGATGAACTATTTACAATTAATAGCAAGCAGGGTAAGAAGAGTCTATAGTTTTTCTAGCAGTTACCCAAAGTAGCTTTGCCATTCTTATACTGCAGTGGCCCTACTAATTGAAGTTAGGGGTAGAAGGAAGGACATGGGAGAAGGAAGAATCAAGACAGCAGGAAGAAGAAGAGTGTGAAGGCAGCTCCAGAAGGAGTTGGAGTGGACCATATTAAGAAACTATTAAAAAAAGACATCCCAGCAGTTTATACAAATAGTGCAGTAAATTCTAATTAAACAGTTTTTAACAGAGATCATGTTAATAAGTTTATAACAGCTGAATGCAACCAGAGAAACAGATTGCTAGAGAAAAGATGGCTATAGATCCAGTTTAATATCTATAACCAGTATATCTCTATCTGATTCTCATGTTTGTACACACACACACACACACACACACACACACACACACACACACACATATATATATATATATATATATATATATATATATATATATAGAGAGAGAATGGCAGCATTTAGACTAATATTTAAAGTGAGAAGCATAGTCATACCAGAAATAGTCTATCTGATAACCATCTGAAAGCTCATAATGGACAAATACTTAACAATAATATAAAATCAGATTTATTCAAGGTCCAACATTTTAAGAAATATTAGAGTTAACTATTACTCCCTGTCTGCCAAAAACAAGAGTTATTATAAGTTAATCTAAAGAAAAAGGATACATAACTAATGAGTGCAGGTACAGAGTAATGGTAGTGAGATGCCATGTTGTCTGAGATTTCCATCATTTATGATATAAAATTCTCCTTTGGAGCTGTAGTATGACCTCTCAACTTTTAGGACATGGGGTAGCTTCCTATGATATTTCAGACAAGCATTCTACTTATGTACTAGTCAACAATTCACACACACTTTTTTTATTTGATGCACAGACTTGAAAATAAGAGGCACTTTATATTTTCGAGTCTTATTTATCTGTTTTTCATATCCCTGTCCATCCAATGATGAAATACATAGGAGTTAACATCTAAATAATTAGCAACTACATAATATACATAAGGGCATATTTCACAATATTGAATTCAAAATCAAAAAAGAGGATATTCAAGGTCAACTCCCAAAAGGGGGTTCTTTGTTTCAGTAGAACATCTTGTAGAAGACTATAGGAAATCAACTCTTTCTAAGCAGTATGTGAAAAGATGCCCATGGAAAATATTGAAATACAGAGATCAGTCAGAATTAAGTTATCTGGTCCCAAAGAAGGGAATGGGGAACTTCAAGAAAGTCAAAGGCTGTATGTGTCTATCCTCTCAAAGAACAGCCACGCTTAACTCCTCTCTGCAAGCATAACACAGTATCATTAATAGTGTCATGGATTGTTGCTTGCCCATGGGATGGCTCTCAAGTCGACCTCTTATTGGTTGTCCACTCCCCAGCTTCTGCTTCATCCCCTGTCCCTGCATTTTTGGAAGAAAGAATAAAATTTGGGTTGAAAGTTTTATCAGTGGGTTGTTGTCTTTTGGGGACTGGATTACCTTGCCAATATTAACTTGATAATATTCTCGAGTTTCATCCATTTGCCTACAAATTTCATGTTGTCTTTGTTTTTAATACCTGAATATTATTCTATTATGTAGATTACCACATTTTCTGTACCCTTTCATCTATTGATGGACATCTGGCTGGTTCCTAGTTTCTTGCTTTTACAAATAAAGCTGCTATGAACATAGTTGAGCAAGTGTCTTGAACAAAGATAGAGCATCTTTGGTTTATATATCCAGGAATGTTTTAGCTTCTTGAGGTAGAACTATTAAGTTTTCTGAGAAAATGCCATATTGATTTCCAAAGTGATTGTACAAGTTTCCCCTTGGTTCACATCCTCTACAGCATATGCTATCTCTTGATTTTTTAGCTTAGCCATTCTGATGGGTATAAGGTGGATCCTTGGAGTTGTTTTGATGTGTGTTTTCCTGATGACTAAGGACTTTGAACATTTCTCTAGGTACTTCTCTGCCTTTCAAGATTCCTCTGTTGGGAACTCTCTGTTTAGTTCTCTAAACTGTTTTAAATAAGGTTATTTGAGTTGCTGGTGTCTAATTTCTTGAGTTCTTTATAAATTTTGGATATTAGCCTTCTATCACATGTAGGGTTGGTGAAAATGCTTTTACCAATCTGTAGGCTGCTGTTTTGTTCTATTGAGAATGCCGATGCCTTACAGAAGTTTTGCAGTTTCACGAGATTCCATTTATGAATTGTTGATCTTAGAGGCTGAGCCACTAATATTCTGTTCAGGAAACTATTTCCTATACCAAAGTTTTCAAGGATATTCCACCAACATAGTCAAAGCAATATATAGCAAGCAAGTGGCCAACATCAAACTAAATGGAGAGAAACTTAAAGCAATTCTACTAAATTCAGGTACAAGACAAGGCTGCCCATCTATTCAATATACTACTTGACACGCCAGCCAGGGCAATGAAACAAATAAATGAGATTAAAAGGGTACAAATTAGAAAGGAAAAAGTTAAAGTATCTCTATTCTGAGATGATACGGTAGCATATGTTAATGAATCCAGAAATTTCACCAGAGAATGCCTATAGCTCATTAATACCTTCAGCAAAGGGACTGGATACAAAATTATCTCAAAGAAATCAATTGCCCTTTTTTATACAAATTATAAACAGGACAATAAAAATTTAGGAAAGAACACCATTTATAATGGCCACAAATAATATAAAATATCTTGTTGTAACTGTAACCATATAGGTGAAAGATCTGTATGGCAAGAACTTAGAGTCTCTGAAGAAAGAAATTTAAGAAGATATTAAAAGATGGAAAGATCTCTCATAGTCTTAGATTAGTAGAACATACATAGTTGATATGGCCATTTTACTAAAAGCAATCTACAATTTCAGTGCAATCTCCATCAAAATTACAACACAATTTTTATAGACATTGAAAAGCAGTTCTCAACTTCATATGGAAAAACAAAAACCCCAAGAAGCCAAAACAATCCTGAACAATAAAAGAATTTTTGGGAGGAATCATCATCCCTGACCCCAATTTATAGTACAGAGCAGTAGTGATACAAACTGCATGATATTGTTATAGAAATAGCAATGTTTATCAAAGGAATAAAATTGAAGCCCCAGAAACATACCTACAGACATATGGATATTTGATTTTTAATAAAAAGCCAAAACCATGCAATGGAAGAATGAAAGCATCTTCAACAATTGGTCCTGCTCTAACTGGATGTCTACATTTAGAAGAATACAAATAGATCCAAGTTTAAACTCAAGTCAAACAGGATTAAGGACCTAAACATAAAACCTGATACAATAAATCTCCTTAAATTTCTTAAGGCCCATGCATGAGATTGCTTCTCTCTCTCTCTCTCTCGCTCTCTCTCTCTCTCTCTCTCTCTCGCTCTCGCTCTCGCTCTCGCTCTTTCTCGCTCTCTCTCTCCCTCACTCTCTCTCTCCTATTACATGGTTTCTCCATGTGGACCTGGATGTCCCAGAACTTACTCTGTAGACTACATTGGCCTGGTATTCACAGTGATCTGCCTGCTTTTGCCTCCCAAATGGTGGGATTTCTTAGTTACTCCTTTTATGAACACCTTTTCAGAAAGCATGTATGAGAGACAAATAATCCATGTGTATCTCAATGTCTGAAATTGCAAAGTGCCTTATTTATATAGTCCATATAGAATTTACCAGAGGAGAACACTAGAGAATTGAGTAAGGTGAAGACTAGTACAGTGAGCTCAGTATATACTTGGGTAGAAAGTAACCTAGAAAAGAAATGCATAATCATTTGTTGATGTATATTTTATCTCCTTAACAACAAACTAAAATCGGTTATGGAAGAACACTACTGTATTTTATGGCCTGACATATTTGGACTGTTTGTATTGACATTTGGTTAGTAGAGGCATTTGACATGAAGTCACCTAAGTGGCTTCTCAGACTATAAGAAAAGTGACAATCCTACCTAATAATGAGGTATAGAAGTTACTGGGATTACATATACAGCCATCCAATTAGACAAGATGGATGATGCAAAGAAGTGCAGACCGACAGGAGCCGGATGTAGATCGCTCCTGAGAGACACAGCCAGAATACAGCAAATACAGAGGCGAATGCCAGCAGCAAACCACTGAACTGAGAATAGGACCCCTGTTGAAGGAATCAGAGAAAGAACTGGAAGAGCTTGAAGGGGCTCGAGACCCCATATGTACAACAATGCCAAGCAACCAGAGCTTCCAGGGACTAAGCCACTACCCAAAGACTATACATGGACTGACCCTGGACTCTGACCTCATAGGTAGCAATGAATATCCTAGTAAGAGCACCAGTGGAAGGGGAAGCCCTGGGTCCTGCTAAGACTGAACCCCCAGTGAACTAGACTGTGGGGGAGGGCGGCAATGGGGGGGGGGTTGGGAGGGGAACACCATAAGGAAGGGGGAGGGGGATGTTTGCCGAAACCGGAAAGGAATAACACTGAAATGTACATAAGAAATACTCAAGTTAATAAAAAAAAAAAAGAAGTTACTGGGATTAATAATTTATAAAAATTGATGTGCTGTGGGTCAAAGGAAAAAAAGCAAGTCTGCAATAAGAAAAAAAATGTAATTCAAGAAGATCTTGCTTCTCTCTTTGTGAATCCCTATGAGGCTTGCTTAGTTGATTCTGAGGGCCTTGTTCTCTTGTTGTCTGTGACATCTCTCACTCTTTCAGTCCTCCCTCCCACTCTTCTTCTTTATTCTGCTGGCTCTACCTAGGATTTTGTAGTGAGTTGCTGCTTCTTTTCCCATGGGTTAGTAGATACGTGGAGCCTTTATTTCTCTGAGCTGGATCATCTACATAGACATCATGTTGTACAACTTGGTATTTTTGTGAGACTCTAAAGAGTAGGAGTGGGAGACTCTAAAGGGTGGCAGGATACTTCTGAATTGCCTGGCTTGGGACTCTTTTCTTCCTCCTGTGTGGCTCATCTAGCCTTCATATGAGAACTTTTACCTAGTCTTATTATAACTCATTATGCCATGCTTGGGACTGTGTGTTTTCAGAATGTAATATGTGAGAGAAGAAAAAACACTTAAAAAGATTACCTTGCATTTAAAAAAGTCTCCTTCAGATATGGTTTAGAAAGAGGCTCACTTTTCTTTAAATAACTCTTACCAGGGAAGGTTGTTGTGTTCATCACTTATAAATTTTGTGTCTTGATACTAGATTGCCCTTGGTAGAGGGATTCCTAAAAATATAAAAATTGTCTTACATAATATTTTCTCTTTTATTTGGACCCATGTAAAATGACAAAATCTAAATTCTTTAATGACAATTGGTCAATTGAAGGATTATTGTTTTCAGTATTTGGTAATGAACCCAGCTGCCAAGCCAGAGAATGGAATGTGTATAAAAATATTTATGTTACAAGAGTAACTACCATTTCATTTAAAGAATTATTTTTAGAAAAAATGTCCCTGTAAAATACAGAAATGAGCTAACTGAATACTATCTATCAATCTTAGAAGTAAAAATTTTATTTTCTTTAATGAAATTTCATTTGCTATAATAATCATTCTTAGGATATGTCCTAATGTGTCAATGTCTTTCTAGTACGATGGAACAAGAACGAGTAGTAGATTACTGAAACAAACCAAACTTGATAGTATTTTGAGAGTATTTCTTATTTTTGTCTCATAATATACTAAACTACTACTACTACTTCTTCTTCTTCTTCGTTGTCTTCTTCTTCTTTGTCTTTCGTCTTCGTCTTTGTCTCCTCCTCCTCCTCCTCCTCCTCCTCCTCCTCCTCCTCCTCCTCCTCCTCTCTTCTTCTTCTTCTTCTTTGTCGCTCTTCTTTCTTCTTCATCTTCCATCTTTTGTCTCTCTTCCTCCTCCTCCTCTTCCTCCCCCTCTTCCTCCTCCTCTTCCTCCTCCTTCTTCTCCTTCTTCTTTTGGTGCTACATAACTTTATCATATATATTACCTCTTCTGATTTTCTATTATTTGATTTCTGTGTTTGCTGATATCTCTGTATCTATATCTATACGTATTTCTTGTACTTTTTCTTCAAATCTTTGTTGTTCTATTCATGTTTGGTTTTGCCTCTTCAGGTTTGTTTTAATTCAATTTCATATATTTTCATGTATTTTTTAGTTGTCAGTTTATTTTCTAGTAAAACAGAGAAGGAAATATTGTATATTTATTTGGGAAGTGAGATGGAGAAAATCTCAGTGGAGATGAGGGTGGAGGAATACAATCAAAATACAATGTATAATAACATTTATTTTCAAAAATAAAAATAAAAAACAGCAACATGAAATGAAATAAGTAAACACTAATTTTAAAATCCTTCATGAAAATAACATTACCAAAAGGGGAATTTATGATGTATACTGAATCATACAAAATAATGCTTTTAAAAATTGAAGTCACAAAATATAAAGAATTACAATAAAAATATCATTGATGTGTAAATTATTTCTGTATACATATATATATATATATGTATATATATATATATATATATATATATAGAGAGAGAGAGAGAGAGAGAGAGTTATTAAAGTATTTTTCCAAGCTGTCTGTTTACTCTACCTAGATCACGCCTTCAAAATAGGCAAATATCCAGTGGAAAGGTGGCTCATTCCTAAACGTACTTTCCTTCTGACTCCAACACAGTCCAATTAAAATTCAAAAGGTGAGCAAGAATGTCTGTTATACATAGAAAAGGCTGACTAGTTATACTGTACACTCTAGAGGATTATGTCACCATTAGTATCCAAATAATAAAGTTTATTACTTTGTCAGAAATTGAAGAGATCTAGACATAATAATATCACTGTAACAAAGGGAAGTGTGACATCCAAGAGTCAAAAAAATACAGAAAGTTGTGTGTATAGAAATGTCTAATGCAATTTTTCATCTCTAAATTTTCTATTACAAAATAATTTTCTATTATTTTCCTCTTAATGAGAAAAAAAACCTCATTTAAGAAAATATCTGCATACAATAGGGCTATAGGCAAACCTGTATGGGTAGTACTGACAGTGGGCTGATTATCCTGGTTTCTGTAAGAAAGGAAGCTGAGCAAGCTATTAGGAGCAAGCCAGTTAATCAAACCTCTTAGTAGGCTCTACATCAACTCCTGCCTCAGATTCCTGCCCTGGTTTAGTTTGTATCTTGGTTTCCTTCAATGGTGGCTACAATGTAAAATTGTAAGCGAAGTAAAGCCTTGCCTCAGCAACTTGCTTTGTGATCATGGTCTTTCATCACAGCAATAGAAACCTTAGTTAGCTAGGACACATACATAAACCTTAGATAATCTGAAGTGTGTGTGTGTGTGTGTGTGTGTGTGTGTGTGTGTGTGTCTGTGTATGTGTGTGTGTGCGCGTGTGTGTGTAAAATAATGTAATCACATTCCTGTGTACCAGAATGTATTCAATGTATAATACCAGATTATATTCAAATTCAAGATCTACACTTAAACATCATGGATAAATATGTACAGGGAGATTGGCATGCCAGGCAAAGTTCATGTTTAAAGAAAGACTGGAAATTTTACTGTTCTTTCAAGTAAGTAAAACCATATACATTTTCAATCCATTGTTGGGAATTTTGTCCATAAGAGAAAGATAATACATAAGTATGAATACATTTGTGTGTGAGCAATCACTCACATGTATGTTTGCATATATAAAATACAAATTAGGGAGTAATAACCCTGATATCAAGAGTGATTTATATTTTATTGGATCATTTGCCAAAAGAGTCTCATAGAACTCCTCCAAATGTCAAAGACTGTTGTCAAAGCTTTTGATTATTCTCTATAATCAAGTTGTGAGGCTGTATAGCTAAAGACACAACTAACATATATTATGGTTATATCAACAAATGGGGAGAACTTATAATAAAGCCCAGAAGCTTCAGTCTTTCTGACTAATGCTCGTGGTCTTAGAAGTTACTTTCTATCCTAGTAGAAGAAAATCCTAATCACCAATTTCACCAAGATACTATATAATATCACCAAACCTGTTACCTACATCAGAGATTTTATTGCAAGATATGCTGGTACAATAGTGGTACCACTGTTAGGAGAATAATCCACCATCTTTTAAAATTGACGTTAAGGCCTATTCAAAGAGACGAAGTCTACACATTACTCTGCTAAAAATGAGCATGAAGCTGAGATTAGATAGGTCTGGATCATAAGGGAAAACCTACTGCTACTATTTCACTGATGGAACATAGCAACAGAACGACTCCACACGACATATTGCTGTACCTTTAGAGCATAGATTCATTTAAACATCAGAGAAACTCCTTGCAGTAAAAGCTAGTTAACAAAGAGATTTATAACTGGAGTTTGTGAGAGCCTTTGAAACATTCAACCCTATATGAACTTATCAAACCTCTGCTCTTAAGGCTCAAGGATCTATGCAGAAGAGAAGACAGAAAGATTATGAGAGTCACAGATGGTGGATGAGTCCCCCAAAACGGCCTCTTCTAGACAGAACTCATAGAGACAGGCAACACAGAAAGACGCATGGATAGGCGCAAACCAAGTAAAACCCTAGCACTAGGGTAGAAGCAGATAACCTCTATCTCCAACCAAGAAACGCTTGAAAATGATACCTACTGAAAAGGGGAAAATTAGCTTTTTAAAATATTTTCTCCAATATCAGCTAAACTCCATGGCACATACATTCCCTAGAGTAGATGACCAATACAACACAAACTCCATAGTATTTTGATGTTGTTAAATGCTTTTGTCTTGGTTGTCATCTCCTTCTCCTTTTCTCTCTCCTGCTTGCTCCTTCTTCTTCCTTCTCCTCTTCCTTTTTCTTCTTCTTTTCCTTCTTCTCCTACTTTTCTTTCTCCTTTTTCCTCCTCCTCGTCCTCTTCCTCCTCCATCTGTTTTTATTCTGTCTTGCTGCTGTTATTCTTATTTTTTGAAGGGATAAAAAACTCATGAAGTTGGCTGTGTAAGGGAGTCTTGGGAGTATGTAGTGGGGAAGAATATGATAAAAATGTATTGTATAAACAAAATTTAAAAATTTAAATAAAAATGTTAAAAGACAAGGTGGGTGTAATTGCTCTAGTATGAAGTATTCTATGAGACCACTGGTATATGTTTAAATTACTGCCCTTAGGTGAATATCACAACTTCTTTCAGAGATCTATACTAGAAATCAATTCTAGACATTGACTTGTACTCATTAGTTTTATTTCACTTTCTAAGGAAACCTTTCTAAAAGCTAAAAATCATTTCCTAGTCACTTCCAGTATATGAAGAAAACATAGAAATCTGTGTGTTTTCGCCATGAAAACAGTAAACCTAGGTTAATGAGAAAAATTAAAAAGAAAATGAATTTGTAATTAAAACTAGAATCATTCTGAAAACCAAGATGATACTGCTGTGTGTTACCTCAAGTTATCTTATTCAATTATCTAATATAATAAACACATTGGATGAGGAAGAAAGGAAACTGGTAGATTAACAGTAAAGTTAAATGCAGGAATTGTAAAATATAGTCTGGGATATGCCTCTAGAAAAGTGATAGGATAAACAAGGGAAAAACAAAGAAACAGAGCCTAAGATAAAAAAAAAATACCTGACAAAGAATAGCAATATCAAAACAAAATGGCCTGCTATACATATGCATATATATATATACATGCATGCATAGACATAGGGTAGGGATAGGAATTACAATTCACCAGCCCAAGAGTGATAAATTATTTCAAGTGACAGGGATTATATGGCCACTACATTCCCTACATCATTTATCAATTTCTTCCTTGTCTAAATCTTTCCAATTCTTTATCATGCATCCTATGTTTCAATTCCCTCCAACTGGACAGATCATATGATCTTGTTCTGTAGTGTTGAGTATTTCCTCCATGACCAAAGATACTTCATAGAAAACAAAATATATGGGATTCAGATTCCATTATCATCCCGTTCTGCTGTTCTACGTGAAGACCAAGATAGGAGATATTGTGATTGGCTGTCACATGACAGCTCAGCTATGCTTGCTGCACAGTCAACATTTCTTCCTGGGTTAACATCAAGTGGCTGAAACAGACTTAAGCCAGTTTTTCTGTACTGGCTGCTGAGCCAAAGGGACAGGAAATCATTACATTGAAAACATTTCTAGCAAAGGTCACTTTAATAGAAAATTACATCAATCACCTTGAAGGGAAAAGAAGTTTCAGTTGATGTCATCTGTCCATGGGATAACATCCATTTCAGTTTCTGTCTTGGAATTTTAAAAGTTAGTCTAACTTTTTGGGAAAGAAACACATTAAAAATTAACAGCGCCTTCAACAGTGATTTCAATCATTTGCACAAGAAGAGATGGTTATTGGCCATTTTCTGTTTTAAGTTAAATGGTTACCTGCTTAGGAAGGGAAGAGATATACTTTTAAATGTTCCTTAAATGGAAGGCTAAAAGAAGCAGTTTTTATTTTTTGACAAATATTCCTGTTTACTTATTAAGCATACATGTTTATGTGGCAGAAATCTTATAGGAATGAAACAGTTTTATTTATTTATTTTTTAATACTGGGTCTTGTGTATGGCAAGCTGGGCTCGAATTCAGATAGGATATCAAAAATGACCTTCAGTTTTGATCCTCTTATGTCTAAGTCCTGGGAGTTAAGATTAAAGTCCTTATTTATCCTATTTTATTGTGTTTTGTTCAGTTGATGTCCCTGGGAGGCCTGCCTGGGTTTTTTTTTGTTTTGTTTTTTTTTTTTTTTTTTTTTTTTTTTTTTTGGTTTTGTTTTGTTTTCTTTTTCTTTCTTTCTTTCTTTCTTTTTTTCTGGAGAGAGTACATTATCTGGGGGATAGGGAAGGTGGAGGGAAACTGAGAGTAGTGGAGGAATGGGAAGCTGTCTGTGGGATGTATTGTATAAGGGAGTAAATAAAATATTTAAAAAAGAAAAAAGCATGAGCTAACCATGTCTTCCTTATGTAGTGTTAGAGATCAAGCTCAGGCTTTATGAACAGGTAGCAAGTACTCTATTTCCTGAGTTATATCCCTCCCAGTGTTTTGCATGTCTTAAAATTAGTGATAGTTTTTGTATTTTAAGGATATGGTAGTCATTTCATACAGAAAGATGTATGGCAATGATGGAAGGAAATAACGAAATCAGTAAGAAAGAAAGTGAAGGAAATTTGAAATAAGTTACATAAATGAAAAGAACAATTTTTCTAGTTTTCCCTTAATTTCTGAAAATATCTCTCTAGTCTTCTGGCCTGACATGGTAACAATTCAGATTCCCTGTTCTCAACATTTTTGACTACACAGCTGAAGTGGTTTAATTTTCTATTAAAATAATGGATTTTGATGTTTGCAATATTCATTACAGGTGTAAATATTGCAAATGAATTTTTTCTTGGATTGCCAAATTTAAGAACCCCAGAGCTTTTTTTCTTTAAGGTAATCCCTATCTTTAAAGATAAAATGAGTTTCTTTATGACAACAAAAAGATGGATTTTGTTTCTAAATCCATTCACCTAGCTTTTGATTAGTGAGTAAAGACCATTAATATTTAAAGATTATTATGTTAACAGAAGTGTCTCAATCGCAGTCATTTTTGTTTGTTGTTGAAGTCTATTCTAATTGTATTCTCAGTCATACTTAGTGCTTCAGTGAAAATAATTTCACTTATTTTGTTGCTGCTCTCTTTTGACTATGCTTATTCCTTTCTTGCATAGAAAATTGAGGGCTGACAAGATGGCTCAGCAGTTAAGAGCACTGACTGCTCTTTCAGAAGAGTTCAATTCCTAGCGACCACATGGTGCCTCACGGTCATCTGTAATGGGAAATCGATGCCCTCTTCTGGTGTGTTTGAAGACAGAGACAGTGTACTCACATATGTGAAATAAATAAATAAATCTTTAAAAAAAGAAAATTAATTATAGTATTCTCTGCAGAGCTGAATTGGTCAACATGAATTATTTCAGCTGTTTTGTTTTGTTTTGTTTTGTTTTTAATAATAGGAAGGTTTCTTTTTCCTTCAACTATAACATATTGTTTCGCAGCATCCAGCAGACTACGTTTTTATTCATAGTCTTCGAAAAACTGGAGCCTATTGCCCCAGGCAAGACCTGCAGTTTTTTGCAGTTTACTTTGAGAAATAAAATCTTAATCTGCTGAGCTTCCTTTATACATAATTCAAGTTTTCGTTTGTTTGTTTGTTTGTTTGTTTGTTTTATTAAGCATTCCATCCCTTTACATTCAAATGAAATCCCACTTCCCAGTTACCCCTCCAAATACCCACCCATCCCACAACCTCCCTCTCCTCCCTTCTCTTTGCCTCTAGGAGGGTGCTTCTTCACCCACCCTCTCCCGCCCCACCCCTCCAGCACCTCCTTATGCTGGAGAATCAAACTTCCACAGCACCAAGGGTCTCTTCTCCCAATGATGTCAGACAAGGGTATCCTTTGCTTCATTTATATCTAGAGCCATGGAGTCCTCCCTATCCACTCCTTGGTTGGTGGTCTAGTCCCTGGGAGCATTGGGTGGTTCGGCAAGAAGATCTGGTTCTTCCTACAGGGTTGCAATTATCCCTCTGCTCCTCCAGTCCCTCTGCAAGCTGCCCTGCGAGGATCCCTGAGCTCAATCTGATGATTGGCTCCAAGCATCCACAAATGCATCAGTCAGTTGCTGGCTGAACCTCCCAAGGAGCAACCACACCAGGTTCCTTTCAGCAAGTGCCTCTTGACAAAGGCAACAGTGTTGGGTTTGCTGTCTACAGAGAGTGTGAATCCCCAGGTGGGGCTGTCCCAAGGTGGCCCTTCCTTCAGTTTCTCCTCCATTTTTTGTCCCCGTTCTTCTTTTGGACAGGAACATTTCTGGGTTTAAAGCTTGAGATGGGTGTGTGGCCCCATCCCTAGACAGGCCGTGCATATCTACTGGAGGTGGTCTCTACAGCTTCTATCTCCCCTTCTCTGCTAAAATCATTACCATTAGGTCGTGGGAGCCTCTTGTTTCCCTGGCATCTGGGACCCTCCAGTGGTTCAACCCATTTCCTCATCCCCCTTTACTACATATTTTTATTTGTAACTCATGTTTTTTATTACTGCCTTCGATCCTCTTTCTTTGTTCTTTATACTTAGTGTTACGAATATGATGGGTATGCTTTGGGAAGTTTCTATGTTCTTGTAGATTTTGGTGTTCTCGATATTTCTTGTATGTATATGATTATTTCTTTCCTTACTAGAAAAGTTTTCTTTCAGGATTATGTGAAAGAGTTTGTCTTTGTCAATGATGTAGTGTTCATCTTCTATTTCTATGCCTGGAAATTAAAGATCAGTTATGGTCTATAGTGGTGCTTATATCTCAGCAGTAACCAATAGTATCTAAGTGAAGTTAATTCCAACTCAGGAGGATGGAGATTATGTCTGGTAATATATACCTAGAAAATACTCTTGGCTAGTGGGTGCTAACTATTACCTAAGCCAGTAAAATTCATAACTGGATTATAAATACTTATCCACATACCTGCATATAGCTATACATAGATGATATAGATATGTGTATAAATGTAAATATAAATATATATATATATATGTGTGTGTGTGTGTATGTGTGTGTGTATATGTATGTATGTATGTATGTATGTATGTATGTATGGTTCTCACCTAGAAAGAAACAGCTTGTCAAAATGCAGAGAACAATTGATTTTGAAGTTCTCATCCTCAATTGGTACATCTAAAACTCCTGCACTTAAGTCTCAGCCAACACTGCAGACTATAAGATCAAGAGGTCCAGAAAGTCACCTGTGAGATTGTGTCTTCCTGATTTGAGAGAAAAACTACACCCATGAAATCTCAACAATATGACTGCCTACACAAGACTTGAAAAATGATTATATCAGTTGCCATGATGACATGAATGGGAAAATCTCATGAGGTACTACCCCTAGATGAAAGCCTATAAGCAATTAGGGGCTCCTAAAAGACAGAGAACTTGTTTAACCCATGGATTATACCTAATTGGTTAACTAATACAAATGGTCAATTCTAAAGTCTTATACATATAAGCATCATCATTAAGCTGACTCAGGTTGTATTTACATATTTATTTATACACATACAAAGACATATAAACACACAAAGAATGACAGACAGACAAAGAAATAGTGACAAAGATTTAGATACAGACGGAGAGCATGAATTTGAAAATGAGCTGGTAGATATGAGGAGGACTGGTAGAGAAGAAGGGGAAATTAGGTAATTTCACTTTAATAATGAAATTCACCATGAACTACTGTAGAAATGCCAATAATCCTAGCTAGGAAGACATGTGCTCTTCCTCTTCTGAGATGAGACAGCACTGCTTTTGTCCACATAAGATGTAGCTCAGGAAAACACACAATACTTGAAGTTCTTCTGCTTCTCTTGGTGTCCCATGAAAAGCTGTATGATGTAAACCTGGGACTTGGGTTTCGTAGGCTAGTCAACCTCTTCACTTTCTCCCAACAATAATAAGTCAAATTCTTTTCTTGCCTTTACTTTCTACTTTGAAACATGTACATATACATAAATGTAAATATTTTCAATAACTTTGGTTTGGAAAGAACATTATCCTCTATATTGCTTTTTCTGACTCATGAGAATTATATTTGAAAGGGCCAGAACTCAAGGACAAAATCTGTTAAGTATGGTTATTCCCTTACTTCTTAAAATACTAAGAGTACAATCACCTTGGTTAATCATAAATTTGCTGAGCAAGCTTTTGAGATAGTTTTTTTTCTTTTATTATTGTCTTCCTATTTTACTCTCCATATGGGCAATTAGTTGAGCTACAATCCACACTGTCTTAGTGTGATAAGGCAGACAGTTGAAATGGACAAGATGGTGTTCTCGCTTGACATTCCTGTGTTTAAGCAGAAGAAGAACAAACCTTCATCAGATTTGGATTCTAGAGTCCACAATTCTCTATTCAAGACCGGGTTTCTCATGATTTTGAGAAAATTATTTAACTCAGTGTCTGCCATAAGTAGAGTGGCAGTATTTTTAAAACAATACGTTTCCTTTAATACAGAAATACTATTCCGCTTTACAGTGGTGACAATGCTTATTTACTTATTGAGCACTTTTCCTATGTTAAATAATCTTCAGAGTACCTACTACTTTAATATACATAGGAACTACGCTATCGATTACATCTTTATAATTCCTACCATCAGCAGCAGCAGCATCAACAACAACATATTTGAATAGATGAGAAAGCAATGGCACACCAGAGTTGATTATCTGTGACTTGATGACATAGTTAGTGCCACATTCCAGAATGGTCCATTGAGGACTGTTCAAAACCGTTATTTTGTGTAAAAATGTTGCTTCAAGAAACCCATAGTTTCTCTTAGTGGAACATAAATGCACAAAAGAAAAAGTTATCAAACGCAACATCAAAGGAAGAGGAAGTCAACTTTGGTCATTATCAAATAAGGAGTATAGGGAAATAAAATGTTAATGAGAAGAAATAGAACTTGACAGTCTTAATCCAGTGGACCTTAAAGTCCAACAGAGATATGAGAAATGAAGTTAGAATATAAAATCAGTGCATCAGAGAAAAATTATAAATAATTTAAAACTTTACAGAAACAATTTTCATAAGATACTTTGTTTAAAACTAAGATTTTCATTAATCCCTGTCAATCAGGTTCCTTTCAGTACTGTAATTCATTATTTCTTCACTAGTAGATTAGAAAATAAACCAGAAACTTGTGAACGAACCAAGTTCGTTCTTTTTGAATGAACCAAGAATGCTGGCAAGATCTCCCTTCTTGGCAGGAGAATGCAAGGGAACTTGAGGGAACCAGACTATGAACCTATATACAACAGATTGTTTGCTTTGCATGGAAGGAGAAGACTATGAGTTGGGTCAGTGAAACCACCTTCTGTGTAAGCTTTGATTTCTCTTTCCCTAATGCCCATGTATGCAAACTAATTAAATCTATATTGTTAAGTGAATATTTAATGCAATTGCTAGAAGCATAAACAAACAAAAAATACAACAAACAAATGAACAAAAAACATTGTGGATCACGAGTGAACTATGGACTCTGATGCTATAATGATGTTTACTACTAAACAATAATTAATAATTAATATGCAACTGGAAAGTGGTTGTAAATTATATAGTTAAAGGGAGGATGAAATGGCATTCTCTATTGTAGATAGACAGAATGGTTTTTAAAAATGTACACAGGCAGTAAAATGAAAAAACAGTGACTGGTCTTCACTTGTAACTAGCCAAAGAGTAAGAAGTGGGAATCAAATATTAATGGCTTATTTTCAATGAAGTATGTAATGTCATTCAAATGAATATTTACAATAGTATAATGCCTTTAGCAAAAGAATCTATTCTAATAACCATTAGGCCAAATGTGCTTTATTTTTTCAAAATGATTATTTTAACAATGAATTAGGATATTACTTTTAAAACATCTTCATTTAGAAATGTAATTTGACTCATTATAAACATAACATTACATTATTTATTTAATCTATGATACAAGTGCTTTTATTGAACAGATAACAAGTCAACAGTAAATTGGAATTCCAGAGGAGTCAAGTTTTAAATCATTAAAGATGCATCCTCACTGTAAGATTATGAAGTAAGTTAATTTCAGGAAAGCATAGTTATCAGTTTATTGTCAGGCAGTTACAAAGGGCTTATATATCCTTCAAATTGAGGAAGAAAAATAAAAACCAGTTGCTATGCATAACTTTACTTTAGCTAAAAAGTCTATTTATCTCTGCATTTCCAATTCTTCAGGGTGTGTAATAATTCACAAAAGTTCACAAATTGAGATTTTTCAAGCATAAGGGTAAATTCCATAGGATATTAAAAATATATAAATGCTATGAATAAAATATTGCATAAATCTGTGTAACTGATAACATTAACATATAGCTTTGCTATGTGGATCTTTTCTGTGAAATGCAGGTGCATTTAATAAGCCTCGTTTTTTAAATCTCAAAATTCTGAATGCAAAATTTGTTATTTGTAATTGCTTTTATACCCATAGTAAGAACAGCACCTATCAGATACTCCTTATAACTAACTACTAGTTACAGAACTTAGACGCTGTAAGAAAAAATTTAAGTACTACCCAGGTTTAGAAAGCTAGCATTTCTTTTCTTATAATATTTTATTCTTTATTTTTATTACATATGTATATGAATATACATTTTCAAATATAACCTGTTCATTTCATTTAGTAAGATGGGAAAAAAAAGAAGGGGAAGAGGGATGGGATAGGGGGATTAAGTCCAGGAAACCAGGAAAGGGAATAACATTTGAAATTGAAATGTAAATAAAAAATACCCAATTAAAAAAGAAAATAATAATAATAATAATAATAATAATAATAATAATAATAATAATTCCTAAGCTCAGCATTTCTTCTGCTCAGAACATTCTCTATTAATATTCCTTAGGGTTGATAGCACTTGACTATAATCCTGGCACTGTGAGTCCAAGTCAGTTGTAGCAGCAATGTTAATCCTGTGGTAACATCAGCTACATGGTGAGTTCAGGGTCACACTGAGGCACTCAATTTGTTTGCCTAAGAAACAACAAAACAGAAAGATCTCATTTTTTTTTGGAATTTTAGTCTATAATTTTGATGGTAATCTCGGGTTTTTGTAAGTCAACCATCTTAAATTTTATTAAAGTCACATCACATATACCCACTTCTTCTATATGTAGACCTATCTTCATCTATATCTTTACTACTTAAAGTATGACTCTCTATAATTAAAATGGTAGGCTTCAAGTAGACTGAAATATACGATCAGGTATTGTCCTCTATACTGGACAATAAGGGAAAGTCAGAAAATCTAAAGGGCTGGTGGAAAGGCTCAGGGATTTCCAGTGCTTGCCTTGCAAGTCTGAAACATGGGCTAGATGACAAGAACAGAACCCATAGAAGAAATTAGACACGGCAGAGTGCATCTGTAATCCCAGCACTACTGTCAAGATATGAGAGATGACAACAGGAGAAACACAGCAAGATAGTCAGGAGCTATTCCTTAGCAGGCAGCAAAGCTACAGAGAAAGCAAGAGAGACTCTACCTCACCAAGGAGGAAACTGAGAACTAACTCATAAATGTTGTCCTGCAAACTCTGCATGCTATGATTCCTCTCTCTCTCTCTCTCTCTCTCTCTCTCTCTCTCTCTCTCTCTCTCTCTCTCTCACACACACACACACACACACACACACACACACACTGAATAAAACAAACAAAAAGTAAACTCCAGACTATTCTCTGAAGGAACTCAAAAAATCATTACATTTAATAAATAAATAATCATAACTAATTTAATGAGAATACAAAAAGCAGATAGTTGTTTGGGTATGGGCAAGAAAGGTGAATCCAACCACATTAGTTCAATTTTTAAATGAGCTTTGCTGGTTGAAAAGAGGTTGGGGAAGACCCAGATTCCTAGGGTAATACTGACTCTCATTTTATGCACATGATTATAATCCAACCTCTTTGTCAGCCCCAGATCAACATATCTGATATTTCTTTTCTTTTTTTCTCACAAGATCTCAGTAGGGCCACAAAAAAGAAGGACTAGAGAAACCCAAGTATTAAGCAATAGAAAAGCTCTGTTTGACATCATCTGCCCTGGTAGCATGTGGGAGATTCCTGTACCTCATTTCTAACATTTCTTCTCTAGAAACCTGAGTGACCGTTCTGATGAATTCATAAGGAAACACCGTTAAATCACCCAAGACAAGCAATGATAACACCGTTTGCATGTGCTCTCCCTCCTTCCAGAGACTCCTCTGCAGTCTCCAGTCGGGGTTAATTACCGATGATTTCTTTCTTTGTATTCATAATTTTTCTCTGGCAGTTTCACACTGTTATTATTGGGACTTTCTTTTGTCCTGCTTAATTAAATGCTGACAAGCTTCCAGTTGATTCTGCAGTCTGCTGAGGTAGCTGCATAATTTGCCATCTAAATAAAGAGCTCTCCGTTGACTCAGCTCTCAAGATCAGCTCTCTTGCAGGCAGTGTGTATGAAACAGTTCTGTTGGTGTGACTTAACTGTGACAAAAACAAACAAACAGACAAGCGCTGGTTGAGAATGAGCTCCACTCTCAAACAGAACCTTCATGCCTGGATTTTGGTCATTTGTGTTTTCTCTGTGAGTCACTGGGTACAGAGTCAATCTCTGAAGAAAGAAAAAGTTCCAGGGCACAGTGATGGATCCAAAGCATCACTTAGCCTCTGTGAAGCCCTGAAAAAAGTCTCTGGATCAGAGGTGATGGTATCTTTTCAGCATGACAAAATCACACTATTTACATGTGGAAGGCTGTCCTCTAAGAAAGCAGTAGGACATAGAAGCGCATTTCCAAATGGTCCACAGAGGAGAAACATTTCTCAAAGTAGTGAAATCTGGAAGTTAGATAGGCTTGCGAAAGCTTTTTTATTCTCTTTCCCCGCTGAAGCAAATAACCAAAACCCAGACATGAGATTATTTAAAATTTAAAAGCCTATCACCATGGCATCCAGACCACAAAATATTCACAAGAAGTGCTGGGAATGTCTGGTCTCTTTGGGATCTGAAAAGGGCTGCTTAAGGCTAATTAAAATAATAAAATGAAGCCCGCAATTCCCACTTCTGTTCAGAGGATGCATGAGAGAGTAATCAGAGCCTGTGTTTGCCCACAAACATTTTCTGCAGATTAGTCTCACTGCTGGATCCTCTCCACAAACCTTTTGACACCATAGGCGCTTGCTCTAAGAGCTGTTTCATGAAGGCGAAAGGGGTCCCAACTGAGCAACTGGTACTGCTTACTGAGCATGTCAGCTGCCTGAAACATGTCTGGAAGAAGATAATGAAAGACTGATATTTGGTGTATTGGGCAGTTGAAGTCATTAGTGATCTCAATGTAGAGATTGCTCTCTACAAGTCTGTTTGATCTTTAATATGGCCACATCAGGGCTTTTGAGCAATCATGTAATACTCCCAAAATTTTACTCAGCCTTACTACCGTCTTATCACATTTGACTGACCTATCAATTACCCATGGGGCAGTTTCCCTAATACCCAATACACAAAGATAGTTGAGAAAAAATAAAATACAAAATCTTAGCTCTTGACCTCAGATAGATTATATTTGGGATGAAGAACTCAAGCAGAATAATTGTTGCAAGCCTTTTAAAAATGCATTTGACTTGAGTATTACATTTCATAACAAACGTTGTACTTGTAACAATTAAATAATCAGTATGCAGAGCCAGAATCACCATGGAAGGATGATATTTTATGAATAAATGGTGGATCCACATCAGTAATAGCACCATGGCCTAGATGCTTAGAATTACAGAATCTTAGGCTGATTGGGTGCCTTGATGGTAGCATGGCTTGATTGTTGACCTGGTGATTTGAGTTTGATCACTGGATCTAAAGAAGTCAGAAAAAAATACAGCAACTTTTAAAATGATTCCTAGGATACAGTACTCCATCATTTGCATTTGAATAGAAAATATCTTCCAAAACATGATTCATTCCAAAGCTAAGCATATGGAAAAGAGGAAAACCAAGGTATACGTCAGAAAAAATAGGCTTCCTCTTATTTCAAAACAACCAGAGACTCCATTTAAGTCACAAAACCAAAAGTCTTTTGATGAATCAGAAGAGCTCTCATTTGGTCTGAGAACATCAATTAATTAATTATGACTGATATTCAAAATGCCATTTAAAGAAAAGATACTCCTATTCATTAATCTTTACTATAAAGCCATTTATACTCTGTATTTATGTGATATGTATCTATAAATGGAAGAATTCTAAATTTATGACTACAGAGCAAAGAAATCAACCTTTGAAATAGTTTATCTTAACTAATTATTCTTATTAATATGATTTAATGTACATTTTATATGAAACTTTTCAAATCATATTAAGAAAATTATGACATCCCTTAATATATCTACATATTGATTAAATAAAAATTTAGATCTTTAAGATATGGAATGTAATAAAATAAGTTTTAAAACCTGCGATTTTATAGTTTTTTATTATCAAGTTTTCATAAGAGTATAACTTAGTAATATTTTAAATGTTGAAAAAATTCCTTATAAAAACTATAAATACACACATATACATATAATTTTCAAAGTAGAAATTATAAATATACCTCTAGTCATCATGGAAATAATTTGCTTTTTAAGCTAAAACCCTCGTGTTTATTTAAAATATATGGAGTAAAATAAATAAAGTTTATTAATTCAAAATTCTATGCAAGGGAAGACTTTTCATATGGCTTAAATTAATTTTATTATCTTGATACCTGATACTGTGAATAAGATTTATTATTTTTAAAAATTAGTTGTCATAGCAATAATGTATTTTTAATTATATTACCTGAATGTGAATAGATTAATAGTCAAATGTTAGGTACGATCCAAATCCAAGATGAAATCATTGACACATCTAATTGCATAATGAATTGTGATTCTAATCTGGGAAGCAACCAGTCAGGCATACCCCTGACTACTCAACTTTGTCACCCACTCAGTTCCTCCTTTTCCTCCAGCTGAGCACCCTTGCCTACCCACACCGCCTAAGATGTCAGCCATTATAATTAAGTGCCTGTTGCAAATGAAATAACACCTGGAAGAAGTTTTAAACTTTTAAAATTATTACAGTTTCACAAGAGCCATAAAGACTAGAGCTGCAGATATCTAACATGATTACTATTTTCTTTGTTCAGAACAGCATTTCCTTTCTTAGAGTGTTTTAATCCCTGAGTTCTCAAATCCTTGGAACTATCTTTCCACTATTGGTCATGACTTCTATCATCACTTCTCTTAACATCTAATTACTTCCCCAAGGCAAGATCCACCAAATGTCATGTCTTTTTGGATACCTACTGTAGCGCTTTTACTCATTCTTCCTGACTTCTGTTACAAAAAGCATATCACCACAAATGATGACTGTGAGGAACTGTTGTCTCAGCCCCAAATAAGATCCCTCTCTGCAGTTATCATTTAAATCACTCTTATTTAATTTCCATTATCTCTAGCAGCTGACAGTGGATCTTGCTGCCCGTAATCCAAGTTAGTTGGTGCTAAGTATAGAGTAGAGAAATTTGTGAAGATCATCCACACAGCCACTAACCTACAGAATGCACCATAAAAGTCTATGCAGAGCTTGGACGTACAGAATAATGGAGTGAAAAGAAGGATGTCACTTTCCTTAACTGGACAATTTAGATGGTCATAAAAGACAGGTTCAGATCTATAGATAGAAAAGTTGAGGGTTTGGGGATTTGGCTCAGTGTTAGAGCGCTAAGGCCCTGGGTTCCGTCCCTAGCTCTGAAAAAAAAGAAAAGAAAAAGAAAAACAAAAGAAAAAAAAAAGAAAAGTTGAAATTTGGAATGTGAATCTTAATATGAATTTTAAACAAAAATCAATGTGTTCAGTAAGTCTACATAGTAAAAGACTCCAGATGATAAGCACAGATAATAAATACTGTGTGTATAAATTTTGAGAGGCTAAGATTGGAGGATTGTATATTCAAAGAAATATGTGGCCATATATAGACGCTCTGACTTATTTTGACCATAGCTTTTATATGCATATCTTCTCTCCTTTCTTTGGAATTTGTGCCTCCCAAATTGCTTTTTTTAATTGTTTCATTTATTTACAATCCAAATGTTGCCCCCTATCCCTGATCCCCCACACACAAGAGTTCTTTAGCCCATCCCCCTCCCTTTGCCTCTGAGAAGGTGCTCCCTCACCCCAGCCCCAAAACACCCCTTACCCACCCACACCCCATCCCCACCCCCCCACACACACCCCCCTTCCCTGTGGCATCAAGTCTCAACAGGATTAGGCTCATCCCCTCTACTGAGGCCACAAATGGCAGCCCTCTGCTACATATGTGCCCAGGAACACAGACTAGTCCATGTGTGCACTTTGATGAGTCATTTAGTATCTGGGATCGCCCATAGGTCTAGGTTAGTTGATATTGTTGTTCTTCCTACAGGCTTACTATCCCCTTCAGCTCCTTCAATCCTTCTCCTAATTTTTTCATAGGGTTCTATGACCCTTGGCTGTAAGAATCTTTACCTGTCTCAGTCAGCTACTAGTAGAGCCTCTTGTAGGACAGCCATGATAGACTTCTGTCTGCAATCACAATGTTACATCTATAATAGTGTCCGGGTTTGGTGCCCAGCCATGGTATGGATCCCAAGTGGGGCTGGTTTTTAAAAAATCCTTTCTAATTCTAGATCCCAACCTTTCAGTTCTTATACAATCAAAGTCATAATTTTCTAAATAAGAATTTCTATTTAACAAATAAAATATGTTTACAAACCTGGATTCTTGAGAAAAAAAGGTATTAAAATGTGTCAAATACTAAATAACTTAAAAATATTTAGCAAAACTCTCTCTCTCTCTAGATCACCCTATTTGTAACATCAGTAGCAGAAAGTATAAGGAAGTTTTCAAATTTCATTAAACAAATGTCACATTAGATACATGTGAAGAAAGAGCATGAGGAAAGTTGACATGACTTTTAGTTCTGAAACATTTTATTTCTTTAAAAAATATCCATTCTCTATGACTAAGAATTAATGAAAGGGAATAAAGTACTAGCTTTTGGGATCTCTGGTTTTACTTGGATTTGTGAACAACTTACTGAACCATTAAAGGAAGAAGGAAAGGTGGGCATCTATGTTATTTTCCTTGCTCTTCCTGTGGGTGATATCTATAGATTACAGGACCGTTTACTCAATATCCACTTTTTCTCTCAGGTTCAGAAATTCAGCCCTAACCCCTGTCTTCCAATCCTAAAGTATGGAGCTCTGGAACAACTGCATGGTCTCCTGTGGCTCCCTAGTGTCCTGCCTCCTAAACTAAGGCACTATGAGCTTAATAATTGACTTATTTTCTCAATTTATCCCAATCCTTGCAATTTGTTTGCTACAAGGCTAGGACAGGGGGATTAGGAATGAAACTGAAATGCCCATAAAGCGGCAAAGTGTTTACAAATGCACAGCATAGGGAAATAAAAGCTGTGAGTTTTAATAGTACATATTTATTTATTAAGTGTTTATCAGTGTTGTCAATGCCAATTACCTTGCCAAACATAGTCTAAGAAATAGTCCGATAATTCTGAAAACAGTACTACAAAGGTTCCAATTTTATAGATGAGTAACCAATTTTAAAGGCATAGAATAAGTTGCTGACAGGCACACAAGAAGTTATATAAAGGTTTGTGTTCATGTCTTATCTGACTACACACTCACAGACTTAGCCACATTGTTATTCTCAGAAGAGTAAAAAGACTATTTTGGGTAACAATAGCTATATTTGCATCACACATGTTGTCCATCAGAACCCTTCCAAAACATTTTTCTTATATATTCTCATCCAATATCCTGCTATATTTTGAGGTAGAATATCTGTTACATAGTTATGTTATATAGCCAGAAACTTTTCAAACATAGATACATGACTTGACAATTATGGGCTTTATAGCCACATTTACTGACTGTTGTTAGTAAGCATTGAGAATTTACTAGAAAAAAAAATGTAATCAAATATGCCCAACTTACCAATGACTGCATTAAGAGCAACATTGATATATTTACTTTATCTGAAATAAGAGCCTAAATCAACTAGATAAGTAACAATCTAAGGGAGATAAACAGAAATTCAGAATTGTCAAATGCTTTGGTTGAAATTGTAAGTATCACTTCCGGTTTCTGGCTATGTCTGGAGCTGAACCAATGTTCTGAGCTGGATCCTCAGAGGCACGGACAATCCTGAGACCTCAGAGGAGACTGGCACTTCAGCTCACATTCCAAACCCAAGAGGAACCCGCCTAGTGCCCTCTGTGCCCTCTGGGCACAGGGACCTAGGAGCAGTCAGAGGCAGGACCCTTTGGGTTTCAGCATGTACCATGAGCTGTAAGCCACTCTCCAGGAGAAATTACAAACCTGAGAGCAGAGGTAAGACCAACTCTTCTGCACCAAGCAACCTGCCTGGAGGCTTCGGGTCACACAAACCTAGGAACAGCTCTCTGCTCCCAAATACAGCGAAAGAAAACAGGGCTACCGGAGTGCTGACACAGGCCTACAGGAGGGTCAAGCAACTGTCAGAGACAGTCAAACAGACACAACCTGATGACAAAAGGCAAGCACAGGAACCTAACCAACCAAAACCAAGACTAATCGACATCATCAGAGCACAGTCTCCCACAAAAGCAAACATTGGATATCCAAACACACTAGAAAAACATGACTTAGATTTAAAATCACATCTCATGATGATGATAGAGGTCTTTAAGAAGGACATAAATAACTCCCTTAAAAATACAGGGACAACACAGGTAAACAAGTACAACTCTTAAAGAGGAAACAAAAAAAATTCTTTAAAGAATTACAGGGAAACACAACCAAACAGGTGAAGAAATTGAACAAAGTCATCTAGGATTTATAAATGGAAATAGAAATAATAAAGAAAACACAAAGCGAGACAACCCTGGAGATAAAAAAATCTAAGAAAGAGATCAGAAGACATGGATGCAAGCATCACCAACAGAATACAGCATATAGAAGAGAGAATCTCAGGGGCAGAAAATATTATAAAAAACATTGACACAACCTTCAAAGATAATGCAAAATACAAAATGGTCCTAAACCAAAACATCCAGGAAATCCACAACACAATGAGAAAATCAAACCTAAGGATAAAAGGTATAGAAGAGAGTGAAAACTCTCACCATAAAGGGTCAGTAAATATCTTCAGCAAAATTGTAGAAAACTTCCCTAACCTAAAGAAAGAGATGTCCATAAACATACAAGAAGCCTAAAGAACTCCAAATAGATTGGACCAGAAAAGAAACTCCTTATGTCACATAATAGTCAAAACACCAAATGCACAAAATAAGGAAGGAATATTGAAAGCAATAAGGGATAAAGGTCAAGTAACATATAAAGGCAGACCTATCAGAATCACACCAGATTTCCCACCAGACTCTCTGAAAGCCAGATGATCCTGGGCAGATGTCATACAGACCCTAAGAGAACACAAATGCCAGCCCAGGCTACTAAATCCAGCACAACTCTCAATTAACATAGATGGAGAAAACAAGATATTCCATGACAAAAGCAAATTTATGCCATATCTTTCTACAAAACCAGAAATACAAAGGATAGTAGATGGGAAACTCCAACACAAGGAAAGAAACTACACCCTAGAAAAAGCAAGAAAGTAATCTCCTTGCAAAGAACATAAAGGAAGAGAGAAATCCAAACATAATTCCACCTCCAACAACAAAATAACAGGAAACAGCAGTCACTATTCCTTACTAGCTCTTAACATCAAAGGACTCAATTCCCCAATAAAAAGATATAGACTAACAGACTGAATACATAAAGAGGACCCAGCATTTTGCTGCATAGAGGAAAAACAACTCAGACAATGACAGAGATTACCTCAGAGTAAAAGGTTGGAAAAAAATTTTCAAAGCAAATAGTCCAAAGGAACAAACTCGAGTAGCTATTCTAATAGTGAATAAAATCAACTTTCAACCAATTTTATCAAAAAAGATAAGGAAGGAAACTTCAAATTCATCAAATGAAAAATTCTCCAAGATGAACTCTCAATCCTAAATATCTATGCTCCAAATACAAGGGCACCTACATTTATGACAGAAACATTATTACTCTGAAAGTACACATTGTACCTCACACAATAATAGTAGGAGATTTCAACACCCCTTTCTCATCAATGGACAGATCACAGAAACAGAAAATAAACAAAGACACAATGAAACTAACAGAAGTTATGAGCAAAATTCATTTAACAGACAATTATGCAACATTTCATCCTAAAAGAAAAGAAAATACCTTCTACTCAGTCCCTCATGGAACGTACTCCGAAACTGACCATATAATCAGTCACAAAAAAGGCCTCAACAAGGAGATTGAAATAATCCCATGCATCCTATCAGATCACTACAGACTAAGGCTGGTCTTCAATAACAACAATAATGACAGAAAGCCCTTGTGTACATGGAAGTTGAACAATACTCTACTCAATGATAAATTTGTCAAGGAAGAAATAAAGAAAAATATTAAAGACATTTTAGAATTTAATTGACAATGAAGGCACAACATACCCAAAGTTATGGGACACAATGAAAGCAGTGCTAAGAGGTAAACTCATACCTCTGAGTGCCTCCAAAAAGAAACAGGAGAGAGCATACATTAGAAACTTGAAAGCACACCTAAAAGCTCTAGAACAAAAAGAAGCAAATATACCCAAAAGCTTTAGAAGGCAGTAGATAATCAAACTCAGAGCTGAAATCAACCAAGTAGAAACAAACCAGGAACTTGTTCTTTGAGAAAATCAAAAGATAGATAAAACCTTCAACAGATTAACACAGAGAGTATCCAAATTAGCAAAATCAGAAATGAAAAGGGAGATATAATAACAGAATCTGAGGAACTTCAAAAAATCATCAGATGGTATTACAAAAGTGTATATTGGACAAAAGAGGGAAAGCTGGACAATGGACGATTTTCTAGACAAATACCAGGTACCAAAGTTAAATCAGAATCAGATAAACCATCTAAACAATCCTATAATTCCTAAAGAAATAGAAGCAGTCATTAAAAGTCTCCCATCCAAAAAGAGCCAAGGATCAGGTGAGTTTAGTGCAGAATTCTATCAGACCTTCATAAAAAATTTCATACCAATAAGGTCCAAACTATTCCACAAAATAAAAACAGAAGGAGCACTACCCAATTCCTTCTAGAAAGCAACAACTACACATATACCTAAACCATACAAAGACCCAACAAAGAAAGAGAACTTCAAACCAATTTCCCTTATGAATATAGACACAAAAATACTCAATAAAATTATTGCAAACTGAATCCAAGAGCACATCAAAACAATCATCCATCATGATCAATTAGGCTTCATCTCAGTGATGCAGGGATGGTTTAATAAATAGAAATGCATAAATGAAATTCACTATTTAAACAAACCCAAAGGGAAAAAAAGCACATGATCATTTCATTAGATCATGAGAAAGCATTGAAAAAATTCAAAATCCCTTCATGATAAAAGCCGTGGAATGATCAGGAATTCAAGGCCCATACATAAACATAGTAAAAGCAATATACAGCAAACCAGTAGCCAACATTAAATGAAACGAAGAGACACTTGAAGCAATCCCACTAAAATCAGGGACTAGACAAGGCTGCGCACTCTCTCTCTACTTATTCAATATAGTAGTGTAAGCCCTAGCCAGAGCAATCAAACAACAAAAGGATGTCAAATTGATAAATATTAGAAAGGAAAAAGTCAAAATATCACTATTTGCAGGTGATATGATAGTATACTTAAATGACCCCAAAAATTCCACCAGAGAACTACTAACCCGGATAAGCAGCTTCAGCAAAGTGGCTGGGTTAAAAATTGACTCAAACAAATCAGTAGCCTTCCTCTACTCAAAGCATAAACATGCTGAGAAAGAAATTAAGGAAATGACACCCTTCACAATAGTTATAAATAATGTAAAATACCTTGTTGTGACTCTAACCAAGAAAGTGAAAGATATGTATGACAAGAACTTCAAGTCTCTGAAGAAATAAATTGAAGAAGATCTCAGAAGATGGAAAGACTTTTCATGCTCAAGGATTGGCAGGATTAATATAGTGAAAAAGGCCATTTTGGCAAAAGCAATCTATAGATTCAATGCAATCCTCATCAAAATTCCAACTCAATTCTTCATAGAGTTAGAAAGAGCAATTGGCAAATTCATTTGGAATAACAAAAAACCCAGGTTAGCTAAAAATATCTTCAACCATAAAAATACTTCTGAGAATCACCACCCCTGAACTCAAGCAGTATTACAGAGCAATATTTATTAAAAACTGTATGCTCTGGGGCCGGACACTTCCGGTGTTTGGCCAGAGTCCTGGACCAGTGGAGGATCCCTGCCTTCAGCAGCTCTCTGCTCCCAGGCCCCCTGGAGGGGAGTTCTCGCCACCTGGTCGGGCGGGCACTCCTGAGGCAGCAGAGCGGAGGAGACCACCAAAGCTGCCCACCCCTGCCCACATCCCTGGCCCAGGAGGAAACTGTATACGGCCTCTGGGTACCTGTAGAGGAGGGCCCAGGAGCAGCAGATCGACTTCGTCTGAGACACCGCACCTGATGCACTCGAGCTGCTAAAGAATACTCTGCACCCAAATCCCGTGGGAGGGAGAGCTAAACCTTCAGAGAGGCGGACACGCCTGGGAAACCAGAAGAGACTGCACGCTGCACACAGTACTGATCCCAGAGGAAAACAAAAGCTATCTGGAACCCTGGTGCACGGAACCTCCCGGAAAGGGCGGCGCAGATCTTCCTGGTTGCTGAGGCCGCGGAGAGCTCATAGGCAACACCCCGAGAGCAAACTTGAGCCTGGGGACCACAGGTAAGACAAACTTTTCTGCTACAAACGACTTGCCTGGTGAACTCAAGACACAGGCTAACAGGAACAGCTGAAGACCTGTAGAGAGGAAAAACACGCCCGAAAAGCAGAACACTCTGTCCCCATAACTGGCTGAAAGAAAACAGGAAAACAGGTCTACAGCACTCCTGAAACACAGGCTTATAAGACAGTCTAGCCACTGTCAGAAATAGCAGAACAAAGTAACACTAGAGATAATCTGATGGCGAGAGGCAAGCGCAGGAACCCAAGCAACAGAAACCAAGACTACATGGCATCATCGGAGCCCAACTCTCCCACCAAAGCAAACACAGAATATCCAAACACACCAGAAAAGCAAGATCTAGTCTCAAAATCATATTTGATCATGATGTTGGAGGACTTCAAGAAAGACATGAAGAACTCCCTTAGAGAAACACAGGAAAACATAAATAAACAAGTAGAAGCCTACAGAGAGGAATCGCAAAAATTCCTAAAAGAATTCCAGGAAAACATAAATAAACAAGTAGAAGCCCATAGAGAGGAGTCACAAAAATCCCTGAAAGAATTCCAGGAAAAACACAATCAAACAGTTGAAGGAATTAAAATGGAAATAGAAGCAATCAAGAAAGAACACATGGAAACAACCCTGGATATAGAAAACCAAAAGAAGAGACAAGGAGCTGTAGATACAAGCTTCACCAACAGAATACAAGAGATGGAAGAGAGAATCTCAGGAGCAGAAGATTCCATAGAAATCATTGACTCAACTGTCAAAGATAATGTAAAAGCGGAAAAAGCTACTGGTCCAAAACATACAGGAAATCCAGGACTCAATGAGAAGATCAAACCTAAGGATAATAGGTATAGAAGAGAGTGAAGACCCAGCTCAAAGGACCAGTAAATATCTTCAACAAAATCATAGAAGAAAACTTCCCTAACCTAAAAAAAGAGATACCCATAGGCATACAAGAAGCCTACAGAACTCCAAATAGATTGGACCAGAAAAGAAACACCTCCCGTCACATAATAGTCAAAACACCAAACGCAAAAAATAAAGAAAGAATATTAAAAGCAGTAAGGGAAAAAGGTCAAGTAACATATAAAGGCAGACCTATCAGAATCACACCAGACTTTTCGCCAGAAACTATGAAGGCCAGAAGATCCAGGACTGATGTCATACAGACCCTAAGAGAACACAAATGCCAGCCCAGGTTACTGTATCCTGCAAAACTCTCAATCAACTTAGATGGAGAAACCAAGATATTCCATGACAAAACCAAATTTACACAATATCTTTCTACAAATCCAGCACTACAAAGGATAATAAATGGTAAAGCCCAACATAAGGAGGCAAGCTATACCCTAGAAGAAGCAAGAAACTAATCGCCTTGGCAACAAAACAAAGAGAAGAAAAGCACACAAACATAACCTCACATCCAAATATGAATACAACCGGAAGCAATAATCACTATTCCTTAATATCTCTCAACATCAATGGCCTCAACTCCCCAATAAAAAGACATAGATTAACAAACTGGATACGCAACGAGGACCCTGCATTCTGCTGCCTACAGGAAACACACCTCAGAGACAAAGACAGACACTACCTCAGAATGAAAGGCTGGAAAACAACTTTCCAAGCAAATGGTCAGAAGAAGCAAGCTGGAGTAGCCATTCTAATATCAGATAAAATCAATTTTCAAATAAAAGTCATCAAAAAAGATAAGGAAGGACACTTCATATTCATTAAAGGAAAAATCCACCAAGATGAACTCTCAATCCTAAATATCTATGCCCCAAATACAAGGGCACCGACATACGTAAAAGAAACCTTACTAAAGCTCAAAACACACATTACACCTCACACAATAATAGTAGGAGATTTCAACACCCCACTCTCATCAATGGACAGATCATGGAAACAGAAATTAAACAGAGACGTAGAAAGACTAAGAGAAGTCATGAGCCAAATGGACTTAACAGTTATTTATAGAACATTCTATCCTAAAGCAAAAGGATATACCTTCTTCTCAGCTCCTCATGGTACTTTCTCCAAAATTGACCATATAATTGGTCAAAAAAGGGGCCTCAACAGGTACAGAAAGATAGAAATAATCCCATGCATGCTATCAGACCACCACGGCCTAAAACTGGTCTTCAATAACAATAAGGGAAGAATGCCCACATATACGTGGAAATTGAACAATGCTCTACTCAATGATAACCTGGTCAAGGAAGAAATAAAGAAAGAAATTAAAGACTTTTTAGAATTTAATGAAAATGAAGTTACAACATACCCAAACTTATGGGACACAATGAAAGCTAAAGCTAAGAGGAAAACTCATAGCGCTTGAGTGCCTGCAGAAAGAAACAGGAAAGAGCATATGTCAGCAGCTTGACAGCACACCTAAAAGCTCTAGAACAAAAAGAAGCAAATACACCCAGGAGGAGTAGAAGGCAGGAAATAATCAAACTCAGAGCCGAAATCAACCAAGTAGAAAAAAAAGGACCATAGAAAGAATCAACAGAACCAAAAGTTGGTTCTTTGAGAAAATCAACAAGATAGATAAACCCTTAGCCAGACTAACGAGAGGACACAGAGAGTGTGTCCAAATTAACAAAATCAGAAATGAAAAGGAGACATAACTACAGATTCAGAGGAAATTCAAAAAAATCATCAGATCTTACTATAAAAGCCTATATTCAACAAAACTTGAAAATCTGCAGGAAATGGACAATTTCCTAGACAGATACCAGGTACCGAAGTTAAATCAGGAACAGATAAACCAGTTAAACAACCCCATAACTCCTAAGGAAATAGAAGAAGTCATTAAAGGCCTCCCAACCAAAAAGAGCCCAGGTCCAGACGGGTTTAGTGCAGAATTCTATCAGACCTTCATAGAAGACCTCATACCAATATTATCCAAACTATTCCACAAAATTGAAACAGATGGAGCACTACCAATTCCTTCTATGAAGCCACAATTACTCTTATACCTAAACCACACAAAGACCCAACAAAGAAAGAGAACTTCAGACCAATTTCCTTATGAACATCGACGATTTAAAAATACTCAATAAAATTCTGGCAAACCGAATCCAAGAGCACATCAAAACAATCATCCACCATGATCAAGTAGGCTTTATCCCAGGCATGCAGGGATGGTTTAAAATATGGAAAACCATCACCTTAATCCATTATATAAACAAACTGAAAGATAAAAACCACATGATCATTTCATTAGATGCTGAGAAAGCATTTGACAAAATTCAACACCCTTCATGATAAAAGTCCTGGAAAGAATAGGAATCCAAGGCCCATACCTAAACATAGTAAAAGCCATATACAGCAAACCAGTGGCTAACATTAAACTAAATGGAGAGAAACTTGAAGCAATCCCACTAAAATCAGGGACTAGACAAGGCTGCCCACTCTCTCCCTACTTATTCAATATAGTTCTTGAAGTTCTAGCCAGAGCAATCAGACAACAAAAGGAGGTCAAGGGGATACAGATCGAAAAGAAGAAGTCAAAATATCACTATTTGCAGATGATATGATAGTATATTTAAGTGATCCCAAAAGTTCCACCAGAGAACTACTAAAGCTGATAAACAACTTCAGCAAAGTGGCTGGGTATAAAAAATTAACTCAAATAAATCAGTAGCCTTCCTACACAAAAGAGAAACAAGCCGAGAAAGAAATTAGGAAACGACACCCTTCATAATAGATCCAAATAATATAAAGTACCTCGGTGTGACTTTAACCAAGCAAGTAAAAGATCTGTACAACAAGAACTTCAAGACACTGAAGAAAGAAATTGAAGAAGACCTCAGAAGATGGAAAGATCTCCCATGCTCATGGATTGGCAGGATTAATATAATAAAAATGGCCATTCTGCCAAAAGCGATCTACAGATTCAATGCAATCCCCATCAAAATACCAATCCAATTCTTCAAAGAGTTAGACAGAAAAATTTGCAAATTCATCTGGAATAACAAAAAACCCAGGATAGCTAAAACTATCCTCAACAATAAAAGGACTTCAGGGGGAATCACTATCCCAGAACTCAAGCAGTATTACAGAGCAATAGTGATAAAAACTGCATGGTATTGGTACAGAGACAGACAGATAGACCAATGGTACAGAATTGAAGACCCAGAAATGAACCCACACACCTATGGGCACTTGATTTTTGACAAAGGAGCCAAAACCATCCAATGGAAAAAAGATAGCATTTTCAGCAAATGGTGCTGGTTCAACTGGAGGTCAACATGTAGAAGAATGCAGATCGATCCATGCTTACCACCCTGTACAAAGCTTAAGTCCAAGTGGATCAAGGACCTCCACATCAAACCAGATACACTCAAACTAATAGAAGAAAAACTAGGGAAGCATTTGGAACACATGGGCACTGGAAAAAATTTCCTGAACAAAACACCCATGGCTTATGCTCTAAGATCAAGAATCGACAAATGGGATCTCATAAAACTGCAAAGCTTCTGTAAGGCAAAGGACACTGTGGTTAGGACAAAACGGCAACCAACAGATTGGGAAAAGATCTTTATCAATCCTACAACAGATAGAGGCCTTATATCCAAAATATACAAAGAACTCAAGAAGTTAGACAGCAGGGAGACAAATAACCCTATTAAAAAATGGGGTTCAGAGCTAAACAAAGAATTCACAGCTGAGGAATGCCGAATGGCGGAGAAACACCTAAAGAAATCTTCAACATCATTAGTCATAAGGGAAATGCAAATCAAAACAACCCTGAGATTTCACCTCACACCAGTGAGAATGGCTAAGATCAAAAACTCAGGTGACAGCAAATGCTGGCGAGGATGTGGAGAAAGGGAACACTCCTCCATTGTTGGTGGGATTGCAGACTGGTACAACCATTCTGGAAATCAGTCTGGAGGTTCCTCAGAAAATTGGACATTGAACTGCCTGAGGATCCAGCTATACCTCTCCTGGGCATATACCCAAAAGATGCCCCAACATATAAAAAAGACACGTGCTCCACTATGTTCATCGCAGCCTTATTTATAATAGCCAGAAGCTGGAAAGAACCCAGATGCCCTTCAACAGAGGAATGGATACAGAAAATGTGGTACATCTACACAATGGAATATTACTCAGCTATCAAAAACAATGACTTTATGAAATTCGTAGGCAAATGGTTGGAACTGGAAAATATCATCCTGAGTGAGCTAACCCAATCACAGAAAGACATACATGGTATGTACTCATTGATAAGTGGCTATTAGCCCAAATGCTTGAATTACCCTAGATGCCTAGAACAAATGAAACTCAAGACGGATGATCAAAATGTGAATGCAGATAGCTCCTGAGAGACACAGCCAGAATACAGCAAATACAGAGGCGTATGCCAGCAGGAAACCACTGAACTGAGAACAGGACCCCTGTTGAAGGAATCAGAGAAAGAACTGGAAGAGCTTGAAGGAGCTCGAAACACCATATGTACAGCAATGCCAACCAACCAGCGCTTCCAGGGACTAAGCCACTACCCAAAGACTATACATGGACTGACCCTGGACTCCGATCTCGTAGGTAGCAATGAATATCCTAGTAAGAGCACCAGTGGAAGGGGAAGCCCTGGGTCCTGCTAAGACTGAACCCCCAGTGAACTAGAGGGTTGGGGAGAGGGCAGCAATGGGGAGAGGGTGGGGAGGGAACACCCATAAGGAAGGGGGGGGGGGAGGGTGATGTTTGCCCGAAACCGGGAAAGGGAATAACACCTAAAAATGTATATAAGAAATACTCAAGTTAATAATAATAAAAATAATAAATAAAAAAAAACTGTATGGTATTGTTACAGAGATTGGCAGGTAGATCAGCAGAATAGAATTGAAAACCCAGAAATGAAACCACACACCTATGGTCACTTGATCTTTGACAAAGGTGCTAAAAGCATTCACTAGAAAAAAGATAGCATTTTCAACAAATGGTGCTGGTTCAACTGGAGGTCAACATATAGAAGAGTGCAAATTGATCCATTCTTATTGCCCTATACAAAGCTTTAGTCCAAGTGGATCAAGGACATCCACATAAAACCAGACACACTCAAACTAATAGAACAAAAAAAATGGGGGGGGGCTTGAACACGTGGTAATTGGGGAAAATTTCTTGAACAAACACCAATGATTTATACTCTAAGATCAAGAATTGCCAAATGGGACCTCATAGGACTGCAAAGCTTCTGTAAAACAAAGGACAGTGTCATTAGGACAAAATGGCAAACCAACAGATTGGGAAAAAAATCTTTACCATTTCTACATTGGATAGAGGACTAATATCCAAACTATTCAAAGAACTTTAGAAGTTAAACTCCCGAAAGCCAAATAACCAACCATATTAAAAATGAGGTACAGAGCTAAACAAAGAATTCTCAGCTGAGGAGTATTGAATGGTTGAGAAGTATCTAAAGAAATATTCAACATCCTTAGTTATTGGGGAAATGTAAATCAAAACAACCCTGAGATTCCACATCACACCAGTCAGAATATCTAAGATCAAAAACTCAGGTCACAACAGATGCTAACGAGATGTTTGTATAATCGTCCTCTATCCGATGTAGAGAAAGAGGAACACTCCTCTATTGTTGGTGGGATTGAAAGCTGGTACAACCACTCTGGACATCAGTCTGGAGGTTCCTCAAAAAATTGGACACAGTACTATCTGAGGACCCAGCTATACCTCTCCTGGGCATATACCCAAAAGATGTTCCAACATACAACAAGGACACATGCTCTACCATGTTCATAGCAGCCTTATTTTAATAGTCAGTATCTGTAAACAACACAGATATCCTTCAACAGAGGAATGGATGCAGAAAATGTGAGACATTTACCCAATGGAGTACTTCTCAGCTATTAAAATCAATAACTTCATGAAATTCTTAGGCAAATGGATGGAACCAAAAAATATCACCCTGAGTGTGATAACCCAGTCACAAAAGAACACACATGGTATACACTCACTGAGAAGTAGATATTAGCCCAAAAGCTTGAATTACCCAAGATACAAACGACAGACCACATGAAGCTAAAGAACAAGTATAACCAAGGTGTGGATGCTTAAGTCCTCCTTAAAAGGGGAGACAAAAATATTCATAGGAGTGGATATGGAGACAAAGGTTGGAGCAGAAACTGAAGGAATGGCCATTCAGAGCCTGCCCCACCTGGGTATACATCCCATTTACATACAGCCACAAAAACTAGATAATATTGATGAAGACAAGAAGTGCATGCTGACAGGAGCCTGATATCCTGTCTCCTGAGAGGCTCAGCCAGAGCATGTCAAATACAGAGGCAAATGCTAGCAGCAAACCACTGAACTGTTAACTTGGTCCCCATTGGAGTAATTAGAGAAAGATTTGAAGGATCTTAAGGGGCTTGCAACCCCATAAGAACAACAATATAAACCAACCAGAGCTACTAGGGTCTAAACCACTACCCAAACTCTACACATGGACAGACCCATGGCTCCATCTGCATATGTAGCAGAGGATGACCTTGATGGGCACCAATGGGAGGCTGAATCCCCTAGTGCAGTGGAATGTCAGGGGCGATGGGAAGGTCGGGTGGGTGGGATGGAGTACATCCTCATAGAAAAAGGGGAGAGGGATGGGATGGGGGGCTTATAGCCAGGAAACCAGGAAAGGGAATAACATTTGAAATGTAAAAAAAAAGCATCTAATAAAAAAATATTTCCTAAAAAATGAAATTGTAAAATATCATTAATATTTGTATATCCTGTATATTAATCATTAAAGAAATCACTAGACATTAGAGATTATGAAGGACTACTAGCACTGGGTTCTATACCACCCTGTCTTCAGCTCTCTTATAAAAGTATGTTTTATTCACAAGATATAATTGTCATATCAGAGACTTATGCTGAATACGATTAAGCTTTCTAGTTCTTAGTGAATTCTGGCTGAACGGTTCAGCTCAACTCTTCTAACTCACAACTTTTCTCTAAACTGGCTGATTCACACTGGCTTCTACTGGCTTCTTACTGAATTTCTTTGCTTAGAAAATCTGCCTCTGAGTTCCATAAACTGAACTGCACTGACTACAGGGAACTACATTGCAATTAACCTCAATTGAACTTCCCTGCATTGCCAGAACTCAACTGAAGCACACTCACTGAACTGCCCTCTACCAACGACTCATTGCTGGTCTCCTTGTGATTTCCTACTACCATGTCCTTAGGTAATGGATATGTTTCCTCAAATAATTATGTTTTCAAAGCTTAATCCCTAGTATGACAATTGCTGGGACTGCTTTAAGAAATGAAATCTGGAAAAAATAACAACCTTTTTTTAGTGAATAAAACAAGCTTTTAGAGAAATGATTGGCTAGCTGGACCATTGGTAGCATTTCCTTCAGAATCCACTGAACGAGTCTCTCGGGGAAATGTATAGGCCAACAAGACAAAGTTCAAACACTTATAAAGTTTTGGTTCTGTTTTTTTTTTTAACCTCAGTGGAAGATGGAGGTCCTTATCACACATGGAGAGGTTGAGCTGTTGGCTACAAAAGCTTTGACTCCTACAATTTAGTGTCTTGGACATTGAATGGTACTCTGAATGCTACCAAAAAATAAATTTGAACACCAACCCTGCCACAAAGCCTTTGATCTTCAGTAGTGTTCTGCCTGTAAGATATGACAGTTCAATGTTGGTATAGAGCTTGTGAGAATAACTAACACCTGATCTTAGCTAAGACCTCCAGACACCTGACTCCACTGCTTGGGTGATTAAGATCCTGAGGCTAAATACTTCTGGGACTCGTGATAAAACCAAATAAAACTGTTCTAGAAACAAACAAACAAAAAATACTTATGGGTTATAAATCCCCTTTCCTAAATAGAATTTCTTTCTAGCAAGGCCAATTTTAAACAGCCACAGAACTTCCAAGCCAACCACATTGACTTTGGAAAAAGAACTTTAGCTTCCCATTTTCAGCACAACTAACTATTAATTGGGCCTCCTCTAAGTCACCAAGGGAGCCTGAGACAAACTCTCCAACTGGAAACATGGTGGAACTAATATTATTTTATAGTAGTATTAGCAGTTTATTACTTTGAAAAATAAAAATAGTAACATTAATAAAAATATGCATCCAATGTAATGAGGCAACCACAAATGACAACTGCTCTTTTGTCTGTAAATTCCAGATTCATTGCCTTTCTGTCAAATTTTGTGGGACACTGTAAGATATTATTCTAACATGGCAATATAACAAGACAAATATAAGCTTTGTCAAAAATAATTTGCACTTTTCATTTGCAAAGGTTGAGGCTCAATAGTTACATTATTCTTAAATAGAAACTGAGAAAACTCTGTTACATATGTACTGGGGCCGAGATCCATCCCATGGAAGTTCTCTAGTTGGTGGTTCAATCTCTGTGAGCCCCTATGGGTCCAGGTTAGTTGATTCTGTAGGTTTTCTTGTAGTATGGTTGACCTCTCTGGATCCTTCAATCCTTCCTTCCCCTCTTCCACACAACTCCCTGAGTTTAAAAGCCCAACCCAAGAAAGGCTCAGGACTGACTGCACTGGGGTTCAGAACACTCAGCGTAATCACCAGCCAGCTAATAAAGACTTGAAGAAAAAAAGAAAAGAAAAGTAACTGTGAAAATTATAAAATAAACTTAATGTGATATGAAAACAATCCAATTGGCATCCATCTTTTTTTCTTTCCAGTGCCCACTTCAACTAGTAGATATTTAAGAAATATTTCTAATCATATTACTTTTGATTGAAGATATATATATGTGTTTTGTGTGTGTGTGTGTGTGTGTGTGTGTGTGTGTGTGTGTGTGTGTGTAGGTAGGTAGATAGATAGATAGATAGATAGATAGATAGATAGATAGATAGATCGATAGTGATGTGTATGTTTGTGGGTCCAGAAACCCATTCATAAAGCTTTGCAGTAAATATCAATGAACAAAAATATTTGCAGGTAGAAATTGCCAGCTTATTAATGGCATATGAGCTGTAACTGTTAGGATCACTAGAAATTTAAAAACAGAGCTTCATTCAGATACCAAACTGTCACTAGTATATTATATATTTTAAATTCTTAAACTTTCCTTCCTATCCAACAACTAATATACTACCTTGTACCTTATATTCCATCACTAAGATTAGGAAAAGGATTTCTCTAGATTGGTTTTCTACTCTTTCTTTTTAGTAAAATAAACTTTGCAGAATCTTATCTTCTCTTACTCTTGCATTCAATCTATTATTGGTGTTTTACGATTTCAAATAAAGTCCAATATGGCATTGAAGTTTTCTTTTTCATGATTATAATGTCATGGACTAAAACAATATTGAGATACACATTTGTGGAAATCTTTCCAGGGAAAATAGTACAGAAATGTTTATTAGCCTGCATTTCCTAAGTTCATTCTATTTTTTTTTCATTCTCCTACACTTTATGTTCCTATGTCTTATAGTGTTTCTATACTCATTCCTTTGTCACCTTTACCAAGCAACTTTGTAGACTCTGCCTTATTAAACCAAGGTTTACTACAATCATGAAACTATTTTCCTACCTCTACCCTAACAGCTATCATCCATGCTCACCTGTTTGCTAATTTCCCCTATTAGGTTATGATCTTTTGCAGAACAAGGGCATTGTTTTTTGCATTTACAATTTCAACAAATAACAGTCTCCATGGCTTACACACAAACACACACACACACACACACACACACACACACACACACACACACATTGGTTATGTAAATGCTAAATGGGATCTTGTAATAATGAAGATGTTCTAAGGCACGGTGTTAACTACAGCTTAAGCATGAACATACAACCAAACAAGGGAGAGAAATCATTCTAATTTGGGAGAGAGAGAAACTTTGTGAACAAAATCAATTGATAGAAAAGGTAGAATAATATGGGATGTGGGCACTAGTTGGAGTACCTGCTGATAGAAGTGTTCTACTTTACAATTTATAATAGATAGGCCACGGGCCATTTGAACTACTGGACACTTGAACACAGCTAGTGTAGTTGAGGACCGAAATGTTGAATTTTAATATATTCAATTAATGTGTTGAATTGTTAATTTAATGATAACTGTTAGTGGCCATGATGGACTCTACAATGTTAGATTATATGAAAATAAGTGTATAGCTGCTTTTGATTATCTGCGTATGGAGAAATACTGTATATAACAAACAAAGAGCTGAAGCAATATAAAAAGAAAATTCACACAATCCAAAGAGTCTCATAATGAGTTATAAAAGCTAAAGACTAATAAACAATGGCATGAAGGTATGAAAATCATATTTTAATAACTTGTATCTTGGTTTATTTCTTCAGGAAAATTTATTTTTCCTCTCACTTTAACTGTGTAATGAGGTGAAGATAATGGGCAATAATTTTTTATCTAAATTACTAATGTAAAACGATGATAATGTAATTTGGAGGAAATATTACTAATAGAATTAGAGTAAAAAGCTTGAATATCAATTATTTTCTCATTGTGTAATTGGATAATAAAATGAACTACATATAATTTTAAAAATGTTTTTGACTTTTCAATCCAAATATTTCACATAATTGATAAAGAGTAAGCTCAGATGTGTGTTCTGCATTAAAACAATTCTAATATTTTTCAGATATCTGTCAATAACATAAGTATGAAGTGACCACAAGATGGATATTCTAGGGTTAACCTTGATAACAGCTGATGCAAATATCAATAAATTATCAACTTCTCTTTTTTTCCGAAGTGTCTTCATCTGAATGATGACTTAGGAGCTGTACATTCCTACCACAAACTTCAACACGCTGCTTTTTCAACTAATATGGGCATGAGACTACTTTGTAATCAAATTTTCAAGATACTACTATTTGATCCTCTTACATCAAAAGTTTGTGTGTCTCTTCAAGGTTAAGGCATTCAATGACTACAGTGAAAATACTGTTAGCACGCTTTAAGTGTTCATGATCATACAATGGTCATCTGTACCTTCTAAGTATGCAGATAAGTATGTCCCTTATGTGGAATGTCAAGGGTGAAATAAAATGATAGAACACCTCACTCAAAGCAGCAATTGTCCGTCCCTAACTGATCGATGTCATAGACTATCAGCATATACATGTTACCATTTTGTCGTGTTTACAATATTGATTTTATTTTGGAGTAAGGCCCAACATTAGCATCCCAAGTGGTTCCAATTCTCCAAAGGACTCAGAGGGTATCAGTCTGTAACATCTCCATGGTAGTAGTTTCTAATGTGATATATAATGGGAAAACTGTAATGATGAATAGACCTGAATATGGTCTGCAAAGAGAGAATACTTTCAGTATTTTGTATTTCCAGACTCGGAACCTATACACTTATTTATGTCTGCAGTGTTCCCCAACATGTTGCCGATTTGAAAATTCAAAACAAGTTTTTGAAAAATACTTCAAATGTTAATAGATTTTAATATCAAGTGTGACTAGGGACCCTGATCGTTTTGTTTTTATACATCTCCTGTCTCAGAAATTGTGCTATTTGAAAGCAAGGCTTAGAAAACACTGTCTTAATTGAGTTATATCTTTTTTTTTTTTTGAAGACCCACAACTTTTATTCAGGAAGAGGTCAAGGCTGAAATAGTATAACAGGTTTGTCGCCAAATAATCTGCAGAACGAGATAATTACAACTGTTCATGGGATAAGTGGGAGATGATTTGCATAAAATAAATGATTAAGTAAAGTAAATATGAATATATTTTTTTTTTTTTAATTTATTTTTTTCTATTTTTTTTTATTAACTTGAATATTTCTTATATACATTTCGAGTGTTATTCCCTTTCCGGTTTCGGGCAAACATCCCCCCCCCTCCCCTTCCTTATGGGTGTTCCTCCCGACCCTCCCCATTGCCGCCCCTCCCCCCAACAGTCTAGTTCACTGGGGGTTCAGTATTAGCAGGACCCAGGGCTTCCCCTTCCACTGGTGCTCTTACTAGGATATTCATTGCTACCTATGAGGTCAGAGTCCAGGGTCAGTCCATGTATAGTCTTTAGGTAGTGGCTTAGTCCTGGAAGCTCTGGTGGCTTGGCATTGTTGTACATATAGGGTCTCGAGCCCCTTCAAGCTCTTCCAGTTCTTTCTCTGATTCCTTCAACGGGGGTCCTATTCTCAGTTCAGAGGTTTGCTGTTGACATTCGCCTCTGTATTTGCTGTATTCTGGCTGTGTCTCTCAGGAGCGATCTACACTTCTGCACTTCTTTGCTTCATCCATCTTGTCTAATTGGGTGGCTGTATATATATGGGCCACATGTGGGGCAGGCTCTGAATGGATGTTCCTTCAGTCTCTGTTTTAATTTTGCCTCTCTCTTCCCTGCCAAGGGTATTCTTGTTCCTTTTAAAGAAGGAGGAAGCATTCACATTTTGATCATCCGTCTTGAGTTTCATTTGTTCTAGGCATCTAGGGTAATTCTGGCATTTGGGCTAATAGCCACTTATCAATGAGTGCATACCATGTATGTCTTTCTGTGATTGGGTTAGCTCACTCAGGATGATATTTTCCAGTTCCAACCATTTGCCTACAAATTTCATAAACTCGTTGTTTTTGATTGCTGAGTAATATATCTTAAGAGAATACATATGTTTGAAGAGAAAGATTACAAAGTAAAGAGGTTTCTCTGTGAGTTAAATACATTTGTTCTTTACTTTTCAAAACTATGTTTGGCATTAGTGCATAATTCTAAAGGTAAAAATTCTCAAGTATATCAAAAATGTTTGTGTAGAATTCAAAACAACGGATGGAAGAGAAGCAGAGTCTAAGGCATTAATTTGAGTTGGGTAGAGTTGGGAACCACATACCATAGGTGATACAGCTTGACCATCACCAGGACACCAGGGACCAGATGTAAGAAGAAAATAATTATAGGGTTTGTTATGACAATTAGGCATCAGAAAAATGATAGGCTTTAAGAAAAGAGGATGTAAGGTGATCTAGAGGCTAGGTGAGTTCGGGGTCTGGAAGGAATCAAGATTTGTACATAAGAAAAGACTACTTGAAAGTTGTAATAAAATAGAATTTGAAGGAACAAAGCTGAAGTGAACCATAATGGAGGTGTGGCCACAAAATCTGTGATTAAGTCTTCAAAGGAAAGGTGAAAGGTTTTTATTTTATTTTTTAATAAAATGTTTTACATGATACTTCATATAGTATAAAATTAGGATGCATTCAATGTGGTAGAAAAATGACACAGTAATCCCATGTAACACCACATGAGATTCAGTGATACTTTTAGATTCAGTATGGAATCAAAGTACAACCTTACATTAAGTAAAATAATAAAGAAAAATAAAAAACACAATGGAGACAAATTACCCTACAATTGTTTTGTTCTGTATGATGAAATAGGAAGTCACTTGAACTTGCTATTTAATTCCACAGAACTTTCACTTAGATTCAGAAGGATGTTTGTGCTTCTCATCAATGTAGACTTTGATTTTCATTCATCTGCAAGAAAGTAGAATTATGCTTTAAATCTAACACCATCTTTCGTCTGATAACTCAGGCTTATCCACCCAGGGTCAAATGCATAGAATTTGGGGAAAATGTATCTGGTAGGTTTATCAAGAACTACCAGAAAGGTAAGAACACAGAAGCACAGAGAGGAAATCTAAAATCAAGTTTAAAGGAAACTACTGTCAAGAAAATCAATGCCCACTTATATAGATAGGGAATTATTCAGAAAAGAATATAATAAATAACATTAACCTAATAAATCTTAAAGTACGTCAGGATTAAGTCAAAGCCTTTTTTCTTTTTTAAAGATGGTGTACAGGGGTATATCCAAGATTCCCAGTGGTTACATAACACGCCTTAGTAGAGAAATATTTTATATTCTCATATATTTAAAGGATTTTTCAATTTTGTTATGTTTTAAAATCCCAGTTAATGCCATAAAAATGTCCATAATTTGGATTATACCTTTATATGTTATAAAATATATACCACAGTTTAATATACTTTTGTTTTTCCTATATGATCATGCATACACATACATAAAAGGTTTGGTTTGTGAGTTTGACGCAGTACAACAAAATTAATAACAATAACAAAGTAGAGGAATTATAGTAAGACTAATCTCATTCTCAGCCTATCTTCTCGTATGCCTCATCTTCTAATGTGACCTGATAAGGTGCCTGCATGCGAAGATAAAATGAGGTAAGTGACAGGCACTGTGATGCACCATTAGAGCACTACAGACTTTCCAGTGACAGTGTTCCGAGGAAGGCGTCTCATTCAGTTCATCATCCTGAATCAATTTGTAGTGAAGTTAAGTGGCAGGAACCGCATGAAGCGTGGGGTACGTGCCTCCCATTTTAGGTCAGACAGAAAAAGATATCATTACTCAGAGCAGGATGCCATTGAAAATAAAAGTCTTATTTTCAAGGACTTTTTCCTCCTTCTTCCTTTCAGGCCTCCCATGATTAAACTGAAAACTCTTAAAAACAAAACTATGGATAGACTATGCAGGGTGAGTGTGATGCAGGGGGAGTGTGGGACCTGCTCAGGAGCGACAAAGGTCAGCAGGTCACGAGGAGTGTGATGGATTCACGTCCGGCCAAACCTAAGCTGAGGTAAGAATGGGCAACCGTGAGTGATGTACTGAGGTACAGAAGACTAAGAAATATGCTTGAGTGGGAGACTGCACAAAATCCAAAGGACTGGTTTTCAGAACTAACAATCAGGGCACTGGAGAAGGTGAAAGCAGAGAGGGCTAAGGTCCTCGGTCAGTACTACATTAATAATATTTCAGATTCTTTCAGTGCATAGCAAGGCTGCCCAACATAATGGAGGAGGACAGAGGAGTGTAAGCAGGAAGCCTTTAATGGAGCAGTGTGAGAAACAGAACAAACATCTTGGAATATTACATAGATAATAATATAGCATAGTGAATGCTAATTCTTTGAATTTTTTCATATGTCACAATAGGGTAGCTTTAGTTAAAAATTTGGATACAGAAAATATGGTGTAACAGAATGTTTCTAAGGAATCAGTTAGATATGACCTGAATTAATGGCTGCCAGCATACATGCAGCAGGATCATATATTTGTGTTTGGATGTGTGTGAACACACACACACATGCACATGTATCTGTGTTTGTTCTTGATGTTAACGGATATTTGTCAAATTTTAGTGATTTTCTAAATACCACAATTTTTATTTTACTGTGTGCGTGAATGCATATGCCATGGCACAGGTACGATGGTTAGATGACAACTTACTAGAGTTGGTTCTCTCCTTCAAGCATGTAGATCCCAGGGATTGAATTTAAGTCTTCAGGCTTGTAAAGTAGTGATTTCAGCAGCTGGCCTGTCTTGCTAGCAATTTCCATGTATTGATCTGGTATTTTCCCCTTTGCAATGTGTAATTCACTCCATAACCTAATTAATAGAGACCACGACTTACTATTTTCAACATCACAATCTTTACAACTGCATGCAGTATTTATGAATTCTGGAAGGTTTCTCCAGTTGAGAGAAACAGAAATTGAATATACATGTTTCTGTTTCTAAAAGTCTCCCATCATCCTTACTCTCCATGCTGTCTGTAAGTCTCTGCTGCATTCCAGGAGTTTGTTCGTTATCGATTCTGTCAGACTGGGATGCCTCTTCATATACATATTCATTGGGGAGGCATGTATATTTATCAGTGTTCTCAGATCATCTCTGTTGGAGTCACTGAAGGTCCACTTTGTGGTGGGATGCACTTTCCATTCCTTATCTCTGATATAAACTTCACATGATGTTATCAACCCACTACTTAATGTTTTCCAGAAGATTCTACTTCACAAACTTTAGTTTGCTCAACACAGTATCTAGAGCCCTGAGAGCAATTTTGATACCATCTTTGACATTTTTCAAAGATTACAGTTTTGATAACATTTATGTTATTAAATCACATATTTTACAACGGATACTCAGGATGTATAATATATATAATATACAGTACAAGAAATAATTATATTTTCTTGTGAATACTATGATTTATTTTCATCACTTCCAATATTTTTAGGACATAATAATTGGAGAAAATTAGAGAAATAACTAAGAATAGTGAGACCAAATTACTTAGCCATTTAAAATAGCTATGCTTAACATTATTTTAGTAAATTATTTATATTTTGAGCATTATTTCTCCTCTTGCAACAATTAAATCAAAAGTCTAGACTTAGGGCTCGAACAATGGCACAGCAGGCAGGAGAAGTTTCTGCTCTTTTAAGGGACTCAGATTGGTTCATAGATCACAGATGATGGCCACTACCATCTGTGTTGTAACTCCAGTTTCAGGTAATCCAATGACATTTTCTGACTCTGTGAGCACAAGGCACACACATGACATACATGAACATGAGCCGACTAAACACTCATACAAATAAATTAAGAGAATTACATATTTTTAACAAGATTCTTGGACTTAACTTATCAGAATGTATATCATTAACGTACTGAAAAATCTGAGACTGGAGACCAGGTTAATGTGACTTACTCCTGCTACATTCAATCATCCTGAAACCTCAACAATATTTGATGTAAGACTCTGCATAACAGATAACAAACTAAAGGTATTAAATAAATTATTTTGTTAAGTAAGAAAATCAAAAGTATTTCTAGAAATCTTGGTACATGTTCCCCTGGGCTCCAAAGGGATATTAAATTTCATTAAATGCATAAAATTGATATTTAAAAGGAATAACAAAACTAATAATTTTAAAAATTGTAATTTTTCATATAAACAGAAATGTTTTATGGTAGAATAGTGACAGGACATTATCGGGACATCAACCACTACCTGATTGGATTTGAGGCTCACTGTATAAATGAAATTCCTTTCATAGCAGTATAAATAAGCCTGTCATCGAATTTTAATCCAGCAACATGGCTGTTGAGGCAAGGGATCATACTGAGAGACATTCTAGGTCTGTGTGATTCAGCTGGAAATCATATACACATTTAATCCTTGGAGACAAGAGAAACAATTGTCTGAGTTCAAGGTGAGTGTGCTTTAGAGCAAGTTTCAGAAGGAGTTAGAGAAAGGACTGAAGGAGTTGAAAGAGTTTGCAACCCATAGGAAGAACAATATCAACCAACCAACCCCCCCACCCAGAGCATCCAGGGACTAAACCACCAATCAGAGAGTACACATGGAAGGACCCATGGCTCCAGCCGCTTATGTAGCAGAGGAGGCCTTGGCAGACATCTATGGGAGTAGTAGCCCTTGGTCCTGGGAAGGCTTGATGCCCCAGTGTAGGGAATTGCCAGGACAGGGAGGCAGGAGTAATTGGGTGGGTGGGGAACACCCTCATAGAAGCAGAGGGGAGGAGAAGGAAGGGACAGGGCGTTTCTAGAGGGGAAACCAGGAAAGGGGATAACATTTGAAATGTAAATAAATAAAATATCCAATAAAAAAACAAATAAAGAAAACCTTAGGTCCAGGTATGCCTTTAATTTAAATTTAATTTAAAGACACATGCCCTTAATTCCCACACTCAGGACACAGAGGCATGCAATTCTGAGTTCAGTCAGTCAGTTGAGTTCAAATCAGTCAATTCAGTGTAGTTCAAGATTAAGGAGTTGAGAGTCAGTGCCATAGAATCTATGCTGTGGAATTGAGTTCAATTTAGGTCAGTAAGTTGAGGCAGTTGACTTCCGTGAGTCAGTGCAGTGAAGTTGAGTTTGGACAGTTCAGTCCATGCCAGCAGAGGCAGTGGAGGCCAGACAGCATGGAAACATAAGATTAGAACTAATTGCTAACCGAAAAGATGCCCCAACATTTAAAAAAGACATGTGCTCAACTATGTTCATCGCAGCCTTATTTATAATAGCCAGAAGCTGGAAAGAACCCAGATGCCCTTCAACAAAGGAATGGATACACAAAATGTGGTACATCTACACAATGGAATATTACTCAGCTATCAAAAACAATGACTTTATGAAATTCGTCGGCAAATGGTTGGAACTGGAAAATATCATCCTGAGTGAGCTAACCCAATCATAGAAAGACATACATGGTATGCACTCATTGATAAGTGGCTATTAGCCCAAATGCTTGAATTGCCCTAGATGCACAGAACACATGAAACTCAAGACGGATGATCAAAATGCGAATGCTTCACGCCTTCTTTAGAAGGGGAACAAGAATACCCTTGGCAGGGAATAGGGAGGCAAAGATTAAAACAGAGGCAGAAGGAACACCCATTCAGGACCTGTCCCACATGTGGCCTATACATATACAGCCACCCAATTAGACAAGATTGATGAAGCAAAGAAGTGCAGGCCAACAGGAACGGGATGTAGATCTCTCCTGAGAGACACAGCAAGAATACAGCAAATACATAGGCGAATGCCAGCAGCAAACCACTGAACTGAGAAATGGACCCCTGTTGAAAGAATCAGAGAAAGGACTGAAAGAGCTTGAAGGGGTTCGAGACCCCATATGAACAATAATGCCAAACAACCAGAGCTTCCAGGGACTAAGCCACTACTCAAAGTCTATACAAGGACTGACCCTGGACTCTGACCTCATAGGTAGCAATGAATAGCCTAGTAAGGGCACCAGTGGAAGGGGAAGCCCTGAGTCCTACTAAGACTTAACCCCCAGTGAACGTGATTGTTGGGGGGAGGGCGGCAATGGGGGGAGGATGGGGACGGGAACACCCATAAAGAAGGGGAGGGGGAGGGATTAGGGGGATGTTGGCCCAGAAACCGGGAAAGGGAATAACATTCAAAATGTAAATAAGAAATATTCAAGTTAATAAAAAAAAAAAAGAAAAGAAAAAGAACTAATTGCTAGAGCTAGTTTGAGGCTAAGCACAGCAAAATCAGAAGGGGAGAGAAGCCAGTTTGAATCAGTCAGCTTAGAGAGGAATTTGAGCCGGAACAGCTGAGTTGAACCAGCCAATCAGAATTCAGAAAGAGTCATAAAAAGTGAGCTTATTCAGCAGTAAGCCTCAGAGATGACAATTACTTCAAGCAAATAAAAGTTACTTTTACATAAGCTTAGTCTAAACCTCAAGGTGGAAAAGGTTTCCTTAGGAGAGAGCTAATACTACTGCTCAGCTTAATCAGCACAGCATCTTGCTACCTTATGTATGCTTATTCCTATTGACAACATCAACCACAGACTTGATCAGAGAGCCACTCTTTTAGTTAATATGCGAAGAAGATGGCCGCACAAAATGTTGAGCATAAAGCAGTTGAGAGCTCAGCTTTAAACAAGATGTGCCATTACCTCAATGTTCCGGAAATGTTTCAGAAGATTTGGTGAAAAGAAGAGTCAAAAAAAGGGGGAGACCAGGTCCTAACAGCTATCCTCTAAGCATGATGTGGCCATGGCAGGCAGGAATTCTCAGTAGCTGTGCATAATTCACTGGGCTCACACAAGTCCTGTTCTTCTAACAGTCAGCCACGGATGAGGACATAAGCTCACTTACTGCTATAGTTCAACTATAGCAGTAGACACACCCCCCCACACACACACAGAGAGAGAGAGAGAGAGAGAGAGAGAGAGAGAGAGAGAGTCAGTCAGACAGACAGACAGACAGACTGACAGACACAGAGAGAAATAGGTATGAGTATAGTAAAGAGATTTGTAAGTTGGAAAGGTGGCTGGCAAGGTAGGAGAGAAATAAGAGAAGATAACAGACACAGTAATAAGAATCACTTACATATCGGTATGGAAAACAAAATATATTACTAAAAATTTCAACAAAACATCTAATATGGCATAGTAATCTGGCAAGATACACCCCTATTAAGAAACTGCAGCCTCCCACATACCTAGCACTGGTCAGTAAGAGCATAAAGGAAAGACCTGACTTCATGAAAGTTACTGTACAGGGATGAAACAAAAATAAACAATTTATACATTCGGTTATAACCACACAACTTGGAAAGGTAAGTCAAACTGGAGATACACTTTTTTAACGAAAAATGTCTGTTGGATTAGCATAAGACAACACTATAAAGTGGTTGACATAAACAATAGACATCCAGTTTTCATAGCTCTGAAGGTTGCAAAGCCCAAGGTAAAATTCCTGGGTAGTTAATTTTTAAATAAGTCTTTTTCCTGTCTTGGACACACCCACTTTTGTATTGTTGTGAATAAATGGAGTTAGAACTATTTCTCTGTGTTCTTTTAAGAGAGGTACAAGTTCCATTATGAGAGTTCAACCTCATGATCTCATCAAATTATATTTATCTTCTAAATGACCCATCTTCACATACATGGAAATGTGAACTAAGATTTCAATATGGGAGTTCAGAAAGGCATAATCAATTGCACTGAAAGTAACAAAGTACATAATTTACACCTTGACATAAAAAGAAATCCAAGATAGCTTGTCTGAGAGAGCACCCTGAACTTACATTATGATTGCCATAAAAAATTGAATTAGACCTCGATTTGAGTAAGGAGCCATTTGTGGTAATTCCAGAGACAATCTGCAGAAATTTTTGGATAATAAATGTGAAATATGAGATTAATTTCAGAAATATTTTAATTTGTCAAGTGTTACATTCTTGCCGATTTCAATCTAAGAAATGTATTATGTATACTTGAATTTATCTTTTCCTAAACAAAATATATCAAATCAACTTTCTTTGATAAAAATATTTAAAAATAGTTGCTTTGAGTCATTTCCATTTGTAACATCTGCAAATGAACTTAATGTGAAGTGGGTATGTTTGGCAATATAAAATTAATGAAAGATACAAATTTTTGAAAAAATAATTGGATAAAGGTATACATTATTTCCATGAATGAATATTATCTTCCAATTACTATGATTTTTAACAAATAGGTAAAAAAAACTAAATAGGATGAATTAAATAAGAAAAAGAAATTTATTGGGATTCATCAAATATTACTTAATTCTCCCATTTGAAATAGTATTTCCCTTTGCTCTGTTTCAAATCCATAGCTTTTTGTTCTCTTTAATTGTTGTTACATCAAAAATCTATCAATACAATTTTTGCTATGTAAGTAATATATTAGTAAAGCACCAATAAAGAATCTACTATGCCATATTAATCTGGTAAGACATACACAATTAAGAAATGTCAGTCTCCAAAGTACTTAACATTGGCTAGTAACAATAAAAGGTCAATACCTCAGACTTACGTAGGTTATTTTATAACAAATTCTCTTTCTCACTTGTGTGTGTGTGTGTGTGTGTGTGTGTGTGTATTTGTGTATGCATACATATGTTCCTAAGTACATAAGCACAATCTTCTGATTCTGTATAATTTTATTTATATGGATGCTTTCAATGCAGACAAATTATATTGGATAATTAACTTGTATATATTTTTTTTCTTTTTTTCAGAGCTGGGGACCGAACCCAGGGCCTTGCGGTTGCTAGGCAAGCGCTCTACCACTGAGCTAAATCCCCAACCCTAACTTGTATATTTTTTATAGTTGATTCTATGTCATTTTATTAAAACTCATCAGCAGTTTGAATGAGACCCTACTAAATGCTATAGTATTATACATTTGAAATTGTAAAGATTTATCAGATATTTAATGGTGGGTTACATGTGGGTCTATGTGACTGTGTGTACATGTATAAGTCTAGGTGCCTATATATGCCTAGTCCAGAAGATGATGTCCCATTCCTGGGAGCTGGAGTTACAGGCAGGTGTGAGCTTGCAGAAATCAATGCTACACAAAGAACTCAGGGCCTGTGCAATGATAATGTACATTCTTGACCAACGTGGTGTCTCTGTAGTCCCTGCTTAATATTTTGCAAATATAAAATGTCACTTCCAGTAATATCCTCTGATTATATTATATTGAAATATAGTTAAGGTGATATATATATATATGTATATATATATGTATATATATGTTGTATTTAAAATTTTGTATGTAAAAGATACAAGTAGGCATACACATGCATGTGATCAAATATTCCTATAATGTAAGCTTTCAGTAAAATGATATCATATTAATTGTTATTCAATATTACAGTGTTTTTGTTCTAATCATTTTCCTACAAATTTCATGATCACATTTTTATTTACTGATGAGTAGTATTCCATTGTACCCTATTTTAATTATCCATTTGTTGGTTGACATTTAGGTTGTCAGGTAATATTGTTTCTTCAGATTGCTCTTTGCTCAGAGTTTCATTTCATTTATCATTTTCTACTTTTCCTACCAGTTTCTGGTGTCTCTTATTCATATTGAATTGAGAAATAACAGGTTATAAAGTACAATTAGGAGCTGGATAACTTGTTCAGGTTATTGGGGGGAGCAAACAATATTTAATATTTTGGTGAGAAGAGGGACTATCAGATGAGGGCACATTGGCCAGGGTAGGGGTGCTGAAGATGCCTCATTAGTACAAGTAGGAATTCCAGGTGCTGATGGACATGACCTTGTGAGAGGAAAGGAAGTTTAACATGGCCACTGGCTATGTGACATCATCTGGGGGACACAGGGCTATATGTGCCAGGACATACAGGCCTGGGGCAGGAAGGGATGGGGCAGCAATCCTACTCCTGCTGATCTCAGGACATGATTCCATGGTTTATACATGCCTTGAACTCACTCTTGCTCCCAGCCTACTCCACTTGACCCCACAGCTCCCTGGTCTCACAATTTACCAACCCATTCTAACCTCTACCTCCTAAATAGTTATCCTTATATGCATAGTAAAATGAAGTCTTCACTGTTTATGGAACAATCTTCTCTTTGCAAAAGATGCAAATCATGCAGAAAACCGTAGCCACCCAAAATTTAGTTGTGGAGTTTAGTCTCAGGGAATACATCCTAAGTACAACTCTTACACCTCAGTTTTCCATAAAACATCATGGAAAGCCAAAAGATCAAGGATTTTGCTGTGAGATTATGTATTTTAGTAGTGTCAGACGCTACATATATAAACTTTCACCAACAGGACTGTGAGCTGAACAAGGACAACAGAAGACATTAAAAAGGATACAGGAAAGCCAAGAAGACTTCAGCCATATACAAAAAAAATACAGGTAATTATGGAACTTAAGAGATGGGGAGGTAGTCTTCAGGAAAGAGAACATACATTGTTTGTCAAATGTCAAATGGTCAGGTCTGAAAATACACACACATGAGTAACAATATGTAGACTAAGTTGTGTGTGTGTGTGTGTGTTTGTGTGTATTTGCATGTAACATCAATGAATATATATTCAGTATACATCTGCACATTCATGTATATGCATGCAACATCAATTAATGAAAACATCATTAATTTGAATGGAAGAAAACATTGAGGAATACATAAGAGGGTTTGGAGAAAGAAAAGGAAAAGGAATAGAGGATATAGAGGGAAAACGTGGCAATAAAGGTATATATTTTTAAAACAAGAATCTGGTAGGTCTGTGATCAAAGAGGACCCTGGAGAAGCAGCCCTATAACTACAGAACCTGTGGAATAAGATCAGTGTTGAGGTGATAGGAGGAAGAAATGAGAAAGATGAGTGTACACGACGACCATCTACGTAAGTTTTACTGACTTCACATTAGAAAGAATGAATGAACTGGAGATTGTGCATGAAGGAGTTTTCATGTGTCTAACTTTTGTGTTCTCATTAAAATATAGTTGAGACTTCCACTTAGAGTAAAGGTATATCACCAAAATATAGTAACCAGTAAAAAGAACTCTCATCACCAGGGAGATGCAGCAAACGTTTTCTTATTTACATGTTATCAGTATTCTGATTATAATTTATAACCAGAGAAGGTTCTCTTATAAAACTGGATTGCTGAGTGGTACCTCTGGTACTATTAGTGCTCTGAGCTTTAGTACCTCTTTGTTTTCTATTTGTTGGACTTTCTATTCGTCTATCATCTATCTATCAGTTGATCTAGTTGTCATCCAGCCATCATCTATCTATCTATCCATCTATCATCTACCCAACTATCACCTATTTAGTTATTTCTCTCTCTCTCTCTCTCTCTCTTCTCTCTCTCTCTCTCTCTCTCTCTCTCTCTCTCTCTCTCTCTCTCTCTCTTTCTATCTCCATGTGGGTGTTCATTTGATAATTTCTAATAGTATAGCATAAGAGAATAGAACTTTTGTGCAAATTTTTAAATTGATTTTAAACATAAGTATAGAGATCAATGACTAAGTAGGTAGTACTTGAGTCAAGCACCTTGTATGTTTTATGGGGTTCTTTTGTTTGTTTGTTGTTTGTTTGTTCGTTTTTGTTTTTTGGGTTTATTTTAGTTCCTTTTTTACCTGCCATCTTTCTGTATTAGATATCTTATTTATTTACATTTCAAATATTATCCACTTTCCCCGTTTCCCTACTGGAAATCCCTAATCTCATCCCCCTCCCCCTACTTCTATGGGCGTGCTTCTCCTATCAGCTTGCAATCCCACCAAAAATGAAGTAGTGTTCCTTTTTCTCCACATCCTCCTCAGCATCTGATGTCCCCTGAGTTTTTGATCTTAGCCATTTGATATTCCTCAGTGGAGAATTCTTTAGACTAAGTCTACTTTCTTGTGTTCTTTGTACATATGGAATAGTAGCCCTTTATTTGATGTAGGATTGGTAAAGATCTTTTCCCAATCTGTTGGTTGTTCCTTTGTCCTAGTGACAGTGTCCTTTGCCTTACAGAAGCTTTGCAATTTTATTAGGTCACATTTGTAGATTGTTGATCTTAGAGCATGTTTTTTAAAAAATAATGTTTTAAACTCTAGCTGACCCAGCTTAGTATGCAGCCTTAGCATCAGGCTGTGATGCTTTATAATTCAGCAAACCACCCCAAATTTGTAGGTAAGCATGGTTTCTATCTCAAGGTGTTGTCATTCTTTTCAAGAAATTGAGGAGAAAAAAATAATTTCTAACAAATTGACTTTGTCCTACCTTTTAATCCACATGCACAGTATCAGATTATCTTCTTGTGGAAATAAAAAGAACCAGAAAACAGGAAGTAAAGAATAATCATTATTGTTTTAAAACTCAGAATCCAGTGGAATGTTGGGGGGAGGGTAGGAATTCCAGTAAGTTCATTGGTATTCATCAAGGCATTCATGGGGTTTTCAACAGAGGACATGCTACTTAGAAACTTCATGCTCTTTCATTTCAAACGAAATTTTATTGAGAAGATAAATTCGCTCTTCTAACATTAATGCTTTTGAGATTCTAATTTGATTGGGATATAAATAGTTTGTGAAGATCGGCAGGGTAACCAATGGTAATACTTAAGAAACAAATTAAGAGTATAAATTGTTGAGTAAAAATAACTGCTTCACGGGAACCCAATCCCACAGTGAGTAGGAATGAGTAAAGCAGGATTCCTCCTGGGATTAGAGAACTTTCTGAGATGAATTACAAGTAATAAAAGAATCAAGCCACATTCTTAGCTGATGAATGGAATTCCCTGAGGAGAAAAGTGCTCATTTGCACTTCTTGCCTTTGTGTGAGATTGATTTCTATGTTGGTTTTATTGTGTTAGCTGTTTCTTTCCACCTCAGATTTGTCAGCCTTATGCTTGTCATAATTATTTTAAGTCAGTAGTCTAATATTTGTCATGTCTCTGTATCATCTAACTGCTACCTCATGTATGTTTAAACTCATTAGGAAAATGAGTAAAGCAGACATGACCACAACATAAAGGAAAATGGTTCCTTCCTACTTGACTCAGTAACCTGGCAATGGTTGCTGCTTCCTACTGCATGATCTCAGTGTACCTGATATCTCCCATTTCATTATGTGATATGCCATGTGGGATGCAAGCATAATTTTAAGTTGGCTTTCAACAATTCATTGGGTCTATTAAAGGCCACTGCTTTGATTAAGTACTAGAACATTACAGAAGTATTGGGCTAGTCCATTGGCAGTCTCCTTCTTAGCAGTTGAGGCCAATAACTACTCCTCAAAGCCTGAAAGAAAGAATTTACAAGGAACTCTAGAAACTTTCAAGATCAAGTAGCTCTAGCTGAAAATTTGTAAAGTGGGTCCTATAGCTTTAATCAACTATGCACAAAAACAAATATGCAATAAAGCAAAGTATATGACACCATATTTTAAGTGGGTGAACTACTCGTACACAGAAGAATTAAGTGTTTTCTCTGTCCTTTAGCAGTATCTTAATTTTGACTAAACAAAATTTAAGACCAATATGAGACATTTAAAATTTTAAATTATTTAGGTGTGCATTCAACAGCAAATATTAAACAGTTACCACGCATTCAGGACAATGTTGTCTTTGGAGAACACAGAGCTGAGGAGATAGTAAAAGGTTAAAATTAAAACATTTAAAAAGATATTACAAATAATCAAATATCATAAAATTGAATAAAAATAAGATCAAGGTACATCAAAGGGCAACAGCTGAAGTTGTTCCTGTTCCTGTAATTCTGACATGTACCTTACTCTCAGCAATGCCCTTGCCTTTCTGTCCTCTTTATGGAAGTGAAGAGTGAAGAAAACACAGTCTCAGCTTTGTCTTCTGCCTTAAGAAAAGCCTTAGCAGCTTAGGTAGCTGGTGTATTATCAGACAGTAAGGGAGCATGTGGTGGGGTTACACGGATCTGCCGAATTCTAGAGACAGAATATCTTTTCATCAAGTGTTTCTTAAATGATTCTTCTACAATATTTTGCTCAGGTGAATTTAGAATGAGTCTCAGGAAGGTGTTTCTTGCTCTCTCTTCCTCTCTCAATCTGTTTCTATAATATGGACCTATCCAGTTGTCCTCAACCCTATGGAAAATGAGCTCCAAAACTCTGATGATCACCCAAATCCACGGCATGAAGTCACTTATGTACATGTTTCAACGTTTTCATATAACCTATATGCAGTATATCGTAGCTTTTAAGGTATCTGACATCAGTTGTAACGTCTAATGTGATGTGCATTCTATATAAATGGCTGTGCTGCAACACTTCAGGGAATAATATCAGAAGTCTGTTCATATTTGCTACAAATATAATTTTAAAATACATTTTTGATTCTAGGTTTGTTGAAGGTAAGAATGTGGAAACACTGATAGTGAAGCCTACCCATGATATAAGATCAGAATCAGGAGAATTATAAATCAAGACATCTTTCAGGAAGGAAAAGTTGAAAATCTATTTCAAGAAGTCCAAGTTGGAGGAGTCAAAATGAGATTGCCTGGCATGACACCACACACAAACACACACACACAGTGAGAGAGAGAGAGAGAGAGAGAGAGAGAGAGAGAGAGAGAGAGAGAGAGACAGAGAGACAGAGAGACAGAGACAGAGAGACAGAGAGACAGAGAGAGAGAGACAGTGACAGAAAAAAGACAGAAACAGAGAGAGACAGAGAAAAGCAGAGAGAGACAGAGAGACAGAGACAGATACAGACAGAGACAGAAAGAAATGGAGAGACAAAAACACAGAGATACAAATTAGGACCTACAAGGCATTCCCTTGGAACTGTAAGAGAATGTAGCTCAAACCCAGAAGATAACTGGAGCTCTTAACATGGACATGAGACAGAGGTGCACTCCATCCAAAGAAGGGATATCTTGTTCCCTTCTGGGTAGAGACAAACCACTAAGCACCAAAGAACATGATTGATGAACATTTATTTAAATAAACGTGCCTCAGTTTGATTTCATGTAGTTAGAGAGAGTGCATCTACCTCATGGATCTACTATTTGACAAAATAAAACATTTTAGGCTGTATCTCTTCTGTAAGCAAATGAAAAATATTTACTGTGAATTGTATCCTGCACCTGAGTAACTGTAAAATCTTTCTTTGTTGTTCTTGTTGTACTTCTCAGGTAGCTTTTCAGTGGCCTGATTTAAAGGAGGCATATTTTGAATATGGGCACAGTTAGTAAACTATTGGGAATCTCTCAAGTATAGAGTAGGTGGGATAGAATAGAGAAATTGGTTCAGATTTGTGAAGTGTATAGGACTAAAAGTTTTAGAATTTTTGGATTGAATGGATGTTGGGAGCTAGAGAGGGTTATTCACAAATTTCTAATTTGGGCAACCAAAGGTTACACCAGAGAATTCTCCTCACTTATCCTGAATGTCTGCATTATCAGGTTCAGAAAAAAAAATGTTGGATCTCCCTGTCATTGGCTGACTATCTGAAGAAGTTAGTGTCTTCTCAGTTCTACCAGCACCTCATTTCTTCATCTGCCCCCGGGACACTAATAAACCCAATTTCCCAGTTTCTTCAATCTGCTTTAGCCTTGCTGTTGGCTGGATCTTGATTTATATCAACATATTTAAGGCCTCGTTAATATCACCCCAGTAGACTGTCAACTAGAATAAGCATTCTACTGAGCTTGCTCCCACCTCCTCTCGCGTTCAGGTTCATCAAACACAAGGCATATGTTTCCATCGTTGCCCAATTACTGACATACTCGGCTGAAAATATATTTCCATTAATTACACTGCTTTGTCAGAAATTCCTTGACACTGAAGCCGGTGAAGGTACCCATTATGCATGCACTAATGGTATACATTGTGCCTCCCCCTAAAGCACAGCTACAAAATGCCAAACATTTGTCATCATGAAGTGAAATCATTAGAGAATATGGGTGACTTTTGGCAAGTGCCTACACTTGAAGGACTTTTAGTGAATAGAAAATTACAGTAGTATATTTTTGGAAAGAGATGCCCTACAAAAATGCATATATTAATATATATATATATATTTATAAATAAAATCACTCATTCTATATTAAACTTCAACACTGTACAATAAAAAATATCCATGGCATATTCATTTAATTACTCCTCATGATTAATAGCTTGCTGCTGATAGATTTACATATGAATATGGAGGAAGCCCATTGTTCAGAGAGCCAACAATACATGTACCAATATATATTTGAGAATGCTAATATTTGACATATGAACAACAAATATGAATATGTAAATTAGAGGCACAGTGATCAGATGGTTGCTGATAAAGAAAAAAACCCGTGAGACTTTGATCTAGATTTGGGGAAGGTGGGTAGTCTGGGTTGCAGAGTGGAAATGAACATAGAATTTATTGATTTTACAGAATGCACAGTTGTCATTTCATAGCTTTAAAGGCTGAATGCATCACCATTATAAAGAGTAAACTTGAACCATGCTGACGTCACAGGTCATTCCTGGGCTGTAAGAAATGCTCCGCCTCCAGAACATCCTCCACTCCATTTGTTCCACCCTTCTCTTGTTGCACAGGATGAATGGCATCAGCAGCTTCCTGTAACTCCCTCCAGCTCATTTTATAATTTGATGTAACAAATATTTATGGGGTACATCCTATATGCAATGACAGTTTTTAGCTGATGCCCATTCTAAAGATATACCCCTTTGCATGAATACTTATGAATACCATTAGCATGTTATCAGTTATCAAAGGTATCAGTTACTATATTTTAGAAAACACCCAGTTCTTATTGATAAGTCATCAACCTGTAGATTAAACGTCCTTCTCAGAAAATTCACCGTCTACTCAGAGATCACAATCCAAGAACAAAGAGTTTATTTTGCTAGATGATCCTAAGGACTGTGGAGAACAGTAAATATGTGAGGTCAGGAAGTACATGTGTCCATTTTACGTAATAATAAATAGAGTCTATAGAGAAAAGTAAAAGAGATATGGATTGCACTAGAGTCACAGAGAAGATGAAGAAGCAAGCCATGAGGAGATGGAAAGGAAGAGCCTCTAACTTTCTGCAGGTGAAGTCTCTTTGGGACTTTAAGGAAACAGAATGAACATGAGGATACAAGCAAAGGAGATGACAAGAACTGAGGATCAGATTGCTACCAGGATGTTATAGTTCTTCAACTGTGGGATAAACATGTCACAGAAGACTAAATAATCCACCATGAACTACATTTCTGACTAGGTTACCATGAAGAAGAAAGACCGAAGTAAGTAATGGAAACCAGAGAGAAGACTGCAACAACAATGAGAAGGGACAGTATTATTATGGAGAGCTGCGTGTGTGTGTGTGTGTGTGTGTGTGTGTGTGTGTGTGTGTGTGTGTGTGTGTGTCTGTAATAAGTTGACTTTGCTCTGGCCTTTTGACAAATCCAATACATACATTATACTGGAAGAAAAGAACCAAGAGAAAAGTGAAAAATGAACTTTCCATTTGCTAAGATGAGGAAGGCATAGAAGAAGCAGGTTGCAAAGGGAAGTTTGATTTAAAATGAACAGTAAACTTTATCTTAAACCTAAATTTAGGATTCCTTCTTTTTCTTTCTTCTTCCCTCATAAAAATACATCCCATCCACAGACTTCCCTCTCTCCTCTGCACCGGTTCCCTTGCCCCAACTACTCTCTCCCTCGTGTCTACAGTTTCTCCATTTCCCTTCAGAAAAGATCAGGCCTCCAAGTGATATCAACCACATGTGGTATGACAAGATACAATAAGATGAGGCAGAATCTTTTACCTCAAGCCTGCACGAGGCAATTCAGTAGGAGAAAAGGTGTCCAGTTATTTGATTAAAGATCAGCATCAAGACATTTGAGAAGTATTTAGAATTGTATTCGGGGAAGAGTTAAAAACCCGTAGGCTTAAAAGTTGGGGGATGTCAGAAATGGGAGATACTGTAATCTCAGTTTTATAATCTTACATGTGTTGGTATTCTGTCTCAGCTCCATCCCCACAGTTGCCTGGCAACAGGCAGCTGTGCATGACTATAAAGGGGGCTGCATGCCCCCTTCTCTCCCTCTTACTCCTCTGTTGCTCTCTCTTGCTCTTCCTTGTCTCACGCCCTCTTTTTCCCTGTCCCTTCTCTCCCCACCCCCACTTCCCTCCACGTGCTCATGGCCTGCCTTTCTTCCTTTCTTCTACTCCTCTTCTCTCATTAAACCTTTCCACATGGAAACATGTTAGTTTGGTGTGCTTTGTCTGGGTGCGGGCTGAGATTCAAACCCCAACATTTGTCCTAACAACATGTAATCATGAAATTGTACCAATGTTACCTTGGAAATAAATCTAGTTAAATTTCCTCCCATCTACTCTCCCTTGTTTTGTACTTTTGTTTTCCTTGGGTTACCAGGAAAGATCCTGACCAATCCTTCAAACTCAGAACTGTGCTTTCAATGTGTGTCCTGTACACACCTAAAATGAAACTATGACTAACTCCTTTTCTAGAGGAGAAGCTTCTAATGCCTTTCTCACTGCCTACAGATTAAAACCAAGCTTCTAAAGCAAGACGTCAAATGTCTTTGTAGCCTTCAATGCCCTATTATCTACCCTTTAGAACTATTCCTTGTGCTCCCCGTTTACCTGCCTCTTCTTCTTCTTTTTTTTTTTATTAACTTGAGTATTTCTTATATACATTTCTTGGCCTTCTGCACTGAGGTATTCATCTCATGCTCTCAACACTACAGACTTTTCATATTAGGGATGGGGATCTTATATAAGGTACGAAATAGAAACATGCATTTGTGCAGCAACATATCACAGGGGCACGTTGATCACCAAGTTAAGATTTATACCTGAATAGAACACAGAGGGTGGTAATATTTAATTTAGAAATGAGATGAATCACAAAGCCAATTCTCTTCATAGGAGTCAGAAACAACACTGTAATAATTTAATAAAAACAAAATGACTGATCAGAATTCAAACAGTAAATGGTTCCAACCAAAAACAATACCAAGAGGAAGCTGAAAAATCTTCTCCTGGCTATTCAACAAGGCACACAAATGCCTCTTAGCAACCTGAGTTTACACACACCCATATATCTAAATACAGTTCAACATATTAGAGATGATTTTTCTGAGGGAAAAAATCTATAAACACATCTACACTATTTAATCCCACACATAGACATATGTGTACATACATAAAATAGATAATGAGCTTAAACCAATAGCAATTTCCTTGAAGGAAACTACAAGTATGTACTTAGTCTGCAAACATGAAGATACCAAGAATGAACCCTTTCTATTAAAAAATGTGAGATAATTACTCTTTTCCAATTAAGAACAATTGAATAAATAGCAAAATACTTATAAATGTCATTTTCAGAGCCTTAACAAAGCAAAAATATATGCGTTTGTCCTTTTCTTGGAAACTAGGGTGAGTTGGTCACATCCTTAAAAACTATTCTCTGAAAACCATTCAGGAAATGACACTTGGCCACAGCTCTAATGTGAAATTATTATGACTATTCTGGTTTCCAAAGAAACCTAATTATAGCACGCTTAATTTTTTCATTCAGCATTGTGATAGCTTTGTTCTGTGATATTTTTTCCTACACAAACAGTATAAGACATTTCTCTTAGAAAAAAATGGTTCTTAAAACTAATTTTGTTTTCCTAAATGCATAGAATAAAGAATTTGTATAAGGTTAATTTAGTGAAGTCCAAGATCCTGAATCCTCTAGGGTTGGGTAGTGTAAAACTTAAAGGGGTCTAAAATATCATGTGTTCCATTGCAAGGATAAAGCACTGATGATTTTAAGAGTTTAATTTGCTAGTAAATAAAACCTGGAAATTTGCCTCTCTGTGATAGACAGATCACAAAGTCTCTCCTAGTTCAATGAAAGGGTTCAATCTAAGTTTGCATTTATTATGATTTATGCACATAGCAATTTATGTTTTCCAAGAAAGCTTAACTTTGTAAAGCAGAAAAGAGGTAGACATCACTCTCCCATGCCTCTTTGTATGGCTGTGAAACATGTTCTCTTTGTGAGAAACATGGCCCCTGGGTAGGGGATCATGGATTAGTGCTCTCTCTGACTTTGATAGTCAAGTCTGAATTGGTTTATATTCTACTCAATTAACCACAGTGCGAGGCTTCCACTTCTTATAGTCCTTGCCTTGGGCACAGAGACAATGCCTTTCTCATATGCTTGGCTGACTGACTATACACACTTTTGTTATTTCCAGATAGTAGCTGTAAGTGGAAGGCCACCCATAGATAACTATAACCTTGTAAGAAAATAATGAAAACAAAGTATAATTCATGTTTGAAACATCCCTTTTAATCCTTGCTCTTTTTGCATATAAAAATACAAGGGAATAGAACAATAACAACTCAGTCTCAGTATTCTTATTTTGAGTTACATTTTAAAAAATGCAAGATATGGGTTGGGGATTTAGCTCAGTGGTAGAGCGCTTGCCTGGGAAGCGCAAGGCCCTGGGTTCGGTCCCCAGCTCCGAAAAAAGAACCAAAAAAAAAATGCAAGATATTAAGGCCTGATGTAATTTGTTTTTATTTAAATTGGGTTTATCAACTACAAAAGACGTACAAATTGATATTGAATACAGCAATGATGTAAAATGTATTTTTAAATAAGCCATGCTTGTTCACTGGTTATATATAATGTAACCTTGTTACATGTTTGATAACCTACAACTTCAAAAGAAAGGAGTCCAAGTTAACATTTTTGGCAAGCAATTTTGAAGTCTCTCACCATGGATTAATTAAAAACATTCAGAGGCTATTATATACTTCCAAAAATAGACAGCGCTTCCAATAGTAAAGCAGTGGGGAATAACAACACTCCTATCCCTTGACTCCTTCTTTATATATTTTTTATTTCTGATATTATAATATAATTACAATTTTTCTCCCTGCCATTTCTTCCCATCATAATTTTCATATGTTACTCATTCTTCTTTTTCAAATCCATGACCTCTTTTATTATTTATGGTTACCATGTGTAATGTATACCTACATATTCCTAAATATAGTCTGGTCAGTATAAACAATTTATTGTAGATTTCATCATATTAGGTCACAGTCATTTCAAAGTGTTTTCTTTTTTCTAACTTGTACAGGAATCTAGGTTTGTTCCCCAGAACTTCTAAAATCAAAACAAGCAAACAAGACCCAGAATGATTCTCAAATCATTAACTTGAGGAGCTGCATGACTGAAGGTAGGATTGACTGGGTTGCTGACTTATGGAAGGAAGCCCAAGCTATAGGATGGATGACTCTGAGCTTAGGAAAACAACACAAGCAGATGTGATGATGAATACCAGCAATGGAGACACACATTAACATGACAGTGAATTATTCTTATCCTAGCAGGCCTGGGAGGGGGTGGGGTTAGGGCCATCCTCTTGCAGACTGGGGCAATAAAGGGATGAGAAACTGTGGAAGGGCACAGCAGGAAAGCAGGGGTTTGGGGTAATGACTGGAGTGTAAAAAAAAAAGTAATTTAAAAAAAGAAAAAGAAAGAAAAGGACCCAAAAACCTGAGGTTATCCATTGTAACTGCTAATTTGACACAATCTCAAGCCATTTCAGAAGAGGGAAGCTTATTTGAGAAAAATGTATCTAATAGATTGTCTGTGAGGCATTTTTGATTGATGATTGATGGGATTGATGAGTGATTCCAGCTCACTGGGGCAGTGCCATCCCTGGGCAGGTGGGCTGGATACTTTAAGAAAGTAAAATGAGCGAGTCATGAGGGGTAAGCCATTAAGCAACACTTCTTCATGGTTCTTGCTTATGGGTTCTGCCTTGAATTCCTGCTCTGACTTCAGTTGATAGATGGTGACATGAGATTTGTAAGAGAACAAATACAGCCATGTGTTATCAAAAGAAGAAAACTCTAAGACACTAGTTACTGCTATCATCATGACCTTTGATTAACAACAACAACAACAACAACAATAATAATAATAATAACAACAGAGAGGAAAACTAGTAACCTATTCAAGACTATTCATATAACTAGTCTGAACACTGAAAAGTGTTAGGTTTGTGTCATTAAAAGAGAGAACAGAATGTTCTTCTGGACAGTGACGTATAAAGCTTAGACGCCCGCAAGTGAAAACAGAATCTGTACGGTTGATAGAAAGAACAACAGCAAACCTCAAATGAGGGCCAGTTTTCTAGAATAAAAGTGGGAAAACAAAACTCAAAAAGACAAGAAGTCAGGGTAGAGTTATTCAACGTTTGAAATAATGTAAAGGTAAAGTCGTCCTAGTGGACAGATGTTAAGGCATCTAGTTAGTCAAGAGTAGCTTGGAGCTGAGACAATAGAATAGGGTTTTGGCTGTTGTTTTGTTTTGTTTTCTTTTGTTTGTTTGTTTTCCCAAGCAGCAGTCAGATGTATGTGAAGACATACTTGCAAAGAAGAGAAATGGAGGTAGAGAATTAAAAACTGCTTCTCCCAGCAGCCTTGTTGTGGGCACAGAAGGAAAAGTAGCAGTAATTGTGAAGCACGTTGACTAACCGTAATTTTAAAGTGTGCAAAACTTAAAAGCCAACAAAAGTTACCAAGTGAGCATTGGAGAGGAAGAAGATGCACCTTGAGTGATGGTCTCTGGAAGAGTGCTGCAGAGCACGAGAGAAGCAAATTGTATTAACAGAGGTGGCTGCATGACATCCACTAAAGAAAAGCTCTGTTTATCTTGTCAAAAGCCATGTTCACGTTCACATTATCCCAGCAAGATGGGGGAGCATGGAGAGTGAATCCTTCCTTCTGTGTGTTTTGCTACTTCATAGGACACAGAGTGCTTTAAAAACATTTCATTTGTCTTATCCACAATGGGCTTACCCACACCTTTCGTTGATTCCTTCCATCACTGATATTTCCACCTACACCACTTTTGCTCTAGGTGGAGAAGATGTAATAGGTCTAATGGACTCTGAACATACTCACCTTCATTAACCCTTTCTTATCTCCTCCCAGGTCTCCTTCTTTTTCCATATCATGCCTCCTTTCTATGTTATCATTTGGTTTTATTTAAGGTGAATATTTTGTGTGCATCTATGTATGTGCTCCACACATGTGCTCCTGGGGGATCTGAAGAAGTTGTTGGATCTTTTAGACTTGTGGTCACAGATGGTTGCTGCAAACACATGTGGATGCCAAAAGCCTAATGTTTAGGATAAAATGTTTTGTACAGGCTGCATCTGTTTGATGCATTTTGACCTGTTTTGAAATATGTTAAGATTTTTATACTTATATTTTCTATATTTGTGTTCATTTTGTTGTGTTATTCATATTTATATTATTATTATTATATTTGTAATGTACATTGTTAGGAAATGAAAACTGGATGCAAACATTATATGGCTTGATTAAACAATTACTGTCTTGCATTTATAAATAATCTATTATTGTGAATAGTTAGGATAAAATAAAATAACCAGTATGAAATATGAAAGAACTCCATATTTCTCTACATATAGTTGGCTTCACCATATTGGTGGTCTATGATTCAGGTACAATGAACAGTATTACATCTTACTATGACACTGACGTTAAAGGAAAGGGACCAAAGATAAAAAGATGTTTCATATGCGGCTGTTTTGGGCAACACGTATCAAAATAATTCATACAACATCAGCTTGTTTTGCATCTACTCGTAGACATGCTGGGTGACTGAGACACCTGGGACTACTTCTCACGACTAAGATGGAAGTAACATAATCTACACCCCTACATTTATAAGACCTACCTTCCTGTTTTTCAGGAACACAGGTAGTGCCCAGAGATGCTGTGTGCTAACTATCGTTATTAAGTCAAAGTACTCATTGTGAGAACAATGGGATTTTAAGACTTAATTCTGTGATTTTTGTTATGGTTTTGATAGAAGAATATGCTACTAAAAATAGGTACCCCAGCTTACTCACAACCAAGACAAGCCTACTCTCCTTCTCAACAAACCATGGTTTTCAAGGGAAGAAACAGCACCCACGGCAACAAAAGTCTTCAGTTCTACTTCAGTCTCAATTGTAAATGCCTTTATTTGTTCTGCTTTAATTGCCACATAGGATGGAAATATGGGACAACAGTCACAGTGTATGATGTGTAGCTCTAATATTATTCAATCAGCAACTCACCTCACAATTATGAATGTCAGCCTGGGTCTGAATCCCTGGGTACCACTCTATAGTTATGTCTCTCTCTGTATGCTCTGAAGTTGTGGCTGGACTGTTGCCTGTTTTTTGGAACTTCAGAGAAAACATTGCTGTGATTATCCTCTAGAAAACTTCTTTCATTGTTATGCTACAATTAGAGAGCATTTTTTTTTAAGTATTCTGCTTGCTCTGTATGATATATAGCTGTGTTACACAGATAAGAAGCAAAGTAAAAAAGTAAAGCAGAGTATAAAATTTCATGGATTTCAATTTTAGATCAAATAGCATGGAAGGTCTCACTGAAAAGCAACCAGTAGGAGAAAGCCTAAAGGAAGTGATAAAGATACCACAGGATGTCAGAGAAAAGAAATCTCTAAACCAAGGAAAAATTGAACCACAGAGACCCTGAGGCAGGAGCATGCCTGGTATGTACAAAGAACAAGAAGGGCCGTGAGAAACAGTGAAGGATTAGCAGGAGATGTGGTTAAGAATAATACATTAGAGCTTCTACTGTTTACATGAGTGCTGTCCAGTAATGTGCTACCTAGTGTGGATCTCACATATAAACACACATTCCCCAAATGCCATGTCATAAAGTAAAACAGGCCCATGAGGCTAATTATAATATTAAATTATGTACACTAACATCGTGGAAAATATTTTAGCTTATAATAAAAAAGGATTGTTGAGATATTCGCATTAATTTTACCACATTTCCCTACAAATCTGCTACATATTTGTCGCTTGCAGCTCACCTCCATTTGTATTACACCAGTTTACGATGCTCTACATCTGCAAGCAGATGTGGCTGCACTGCTGGACATGGCAGATTTATAGACTTTAAAGCCATCTTAATGAACTTGGATGTTACTCCTAGTGGGATTCAAAGGCCAATAGGAATAGAAGTACGGAAAGGAATAATAGCTACATGATTTGACTTGAATATTCTATCAAGATCATTATAACTATTTTGATGAACAAAGTGAAGAGCAGGAAAATATCCAGTAGGAAGGATATGAAACAGATCCAATTTTGGCTGCCTGGGTCTTCATATCCCAGGCTGATTGCACCAGGTGTAAAGAGAAGGGTATGTGTCTTTTTTGAAATCTATCTGGCTTTATTTGCTCTCAGACTGTTGGTCAGAGACTACAAGGGATAGTCCAAAGGTTAATCTGACCCTCCTCTTCATAAAGTTCTCTAATAATTCATCCCAAAGGTGAAAAATGGCCAGGCAGACTGCTCTAGGAAAATTGGCCTAGAACCTGTGATCAACAATCATTAGTCGAGAATCACTGATTTAGATTCATTGGTCTGGAGTCGGATAATTAAACCCTCATGCAAATCTTATTGTTTTGCTCTTCTGTAAACTTTCTATGACTGATAAATTATTTTGTTTTGGATAGAAAGGTAGGTATATTTGGAAACAGCAAAGGACTTTAGGACTTCCAAGTACAGTGGCACTTAGGTAATGGGAAATGGCCAGTGTACCACTACAGAAAAGCTGTCAACAGAAGTATGATTGACACATAAGGGAGTTGAGGAGTCTTCTCCGCGGTCTGTGGAGATGGGTTTTGGTAAGTAGCTTCAGAGACTTGGGTTAGAGGCCTATGGTCTATTGATGTTTTTTGTTTCATGATCAGAAGGCTATAAACTCAAGTATTCTGAGTTTGTGAAAATCCGTGGAAATCTGTAGCTATCTCATATGTCCAAAGATCTAAGAAGGCAGAGGAAAGTTTCAGAAGGATGTGGAACTAGAATTGTAAAAACAACACAAAATAATACAGATCGTTAGCCTGAGGTTTGTGTTTTCTTTTTCCAATTTAAATATTCAGGGAATTCTTTTTCATGAATAAAGATTTGTCAAATTCTAGTGTCACTCACTGCTAACATAATGTGAGATAGTAAAGTTAAGACTGAATTTTAAAAATATGATACTTTTACCCGTTGCTTTAACTTCTACTGAAGTATAATAGTCAGATGATATACCTGGGAATGCAACTAAAACATTAACAAGAAAGTTACAAGGCAGTGGAACATTTCTGTTGACAGATAAAATATAATCTTTCAAATGAGTGCCATGAGTAATGGTATCTACACAGGGATTTGAACTTCTAATTTCTATTTAAGGTAAGAGTGAGAGAGGTTTTCAAAGATGTCTGAGAAAGAAAAAGTAACAGAAAAGTGTTTCATAATAATCAAACACCATCAAAATAAAGATTGGGAAAGAAGGGAGAAAGTGAGGAGAAGACCCATGAGAATGAGAAGGGTTACAATGGAGAACTGATGGGCTTGCATGAGCAACAGGATGAGGAACTGAGGAGAAGCTGACAAGCAAGGCGTGGGGAGTCTCATCAACATCATATGCGCTGTGCGCTCTTAAGACTACAGGTTATCAAACAGCTGAGGGCAATAGAAATGCTTATTACTGCCTTAAAGAAAAATGTAGGCACAAAAAGCAATAGGGGCATGTTTTGAAAGAATTTGTATGAAGCCATTCCTGAGATACTCCTTGCTCATAGATGAGTCCTTTAATATAATAATTATTTTTTTATACTGATGATCTGTGCTTGGTCCCTGGAAGACACAAGATGAGGAAGAGAACCAACTCTTATAGATTGTCCTCTGACTTCCACACATCTGTACCATGGCAGATACTTTACTCCCCACCACTTCTCCGGTGAGAAAGACGCACAATAAATGAATAAATAAATACATAAGTAAATGAATTTTAGCATGAAAAAATTAAAAGAAAAACAAATTCTTCTCCCAGTATTATGAAACAACCATGACTGGCCACTAGTTTACAAATACCATAAAATAAGGAATAAAGAGAGCCAGTAAGAAAACATTTAAGTTAAATTCCTTAGGAAAAATGCTTAGGGCCAAGATTCTGAATTGTGTTTGGTTTGGTCTTTGTTTCCTCCCTGTGTTGGCTTTGTTGCTTGTTTGCTTGATTCTGAGTTGAAAAGCTGCAATTGCTCACATCGGCTCATTGTTGGGAGGCTTAGTAGCTGAGAGACCAGAACAATGAAAAAAGCCCGTCACTGACAAGTTCTTTTGACTTCTCCCCCCAAAAATCCACATAGGCAACGAGTGTATCTGAATACTATTTGCTTCAGGGAAGTGAATATATTGTTCTAGTTGTGGGAGTTTGAAGGCAGAAACAAAAATTGGAAAAGGGTGGCAGAGCAAAGAATGCAAAATAAAAATAAAAGGAAAAAAAATAAAACAAAACAGAAAGCCTTGCACAATAGCAAGGGTGCCACCCACTGTCCTCAGAATTAAACAAGGGTCTCTCTATATCTACTGGAAATACTTTTTTTAATTTATCCATTTAATTCTAAGTGTGTGTGTGTGTGTGTGTGTGTGTGTGTGTGTGTGTGTGTATGTGTGTGTGTGTACAGGCGCCTGTGCTCTTGTGTATGTGGGTGCTGGTGCCTGTGCCTGAAAATGTGCATGATATATAAACTTGTTAGTATGTGTCAGAATGCAGCTTTGAAACTGAAGGCAAGGCCATCCAGAAACTGCCCCACCTAGGGTATCCATCCCATACACAGACACCAAACTCAGACACTAGTGCAGATGCTAAGAAGTGCATGCTGACAAGGAGCCTGTTATAGTTGTCTCCTGAGAGACTCTGCCAGAGTCTGACAAATACAGAGGTGGATGCCCACAGCCAACCATTGGACTGAGCACAGGGACCCCAATGGAGGAGTTAGAGAAATGACTGAAGGAGCTGAAGGGGTTTGCAACCCATAGGAAGAATAACAATGTCAGCCAAACAGACACCTCCTTCCCTTGAGTTCTCAGGAAATAAATCACCAACCAAAGAGTACATATGGAGGTACCCATGGCTCCAGCTGCATATGTAGCAAAGGATGGCCTTGTGGGACATCAGTAAGAGGAAAGGCCCTTGGTCCTGGGAAGGCTCAATGCCCCAGAGTAGGGAAATGCCAAAGTGGGGAGGTGGGAGTAGGTGGGTGGGTGGGTGGGTAGCACCTTCATAGAAGCAGGGGGCTGAGGGCTGGGAAAGGGGATAACATTTTAAATATAAATAAATAAAATATCCAATTTTAAAAAGATATCTTCCTCAATCATTCAACCCTTTGTTTTTGAGGCACTGCCCACTGAACCTAGAATTCCAGCAGCATGATAAACACAGTCCACCTTTCTAGTTTTTCAGTGCAGATCCTAGGAGTCAAACCATGTCTACACGTTTGCACAGCAAGCACCTCACGGAATCAATCACCTTCCCATGCCCATGGAAATATTTTAAGGTGAAACAGTAGCGTTGGTTATTTTGTACTACTTTAATAAATATTATGATGTTTATCATTGTATTTGGAGTAATTCCTGCCACTTCTCATTAGATAGTTTTGTGAACTGCTTATTTGTCAGTTTCAAAGGTGAGTTTTGACGAATTTTTACCCTCCATATTCAATTTAGACAGGAAAGCCACATGTTGACAAATTTTCTGACACTCAATCTGCTTATCATTGTTTCCTTGCAAACCCCAAATTGCACATAAACAGCAAAACTAATCAAGTGAAGCAGAAACAGTACCAATTAGGTTGGTGTCTGGGAACTGAGGGGAAAAAAAGAGAAAACAAAATTAATTCCAATCAGTTTGATAATAAAAAAATCAAAAATGTGTAATAACTTGAAATGACTCTGCCAGAAAATAGTTGTGATTTGGCAAAGCCATTTTATAGAAACGTTTAGAATCCTTCAAAGACTTTTCATAGCTTGATTTTGTTGTCATTGTTAAGCATTCGGAATCACTGCTAAGCTAGTTAACACGAGCTGAAACAGGAAATTGCTTTTTTCAGACAGAAAACTATTTCTCTTTTGTGGCTGTTATCGCATGTTACAAATATTCCAAAGCTTGAAAAAAGGAACAATCATGTCAATAAACAAAATCAAAAATTTATTGTGTAATTTAAATATTATGCTTCATAGGTACTTTAAATTTTCAAAGTACAATGGTCTTGTCAAAAATGAAACACCATAGCTCTAACTTCAAAGAGAATAAAAGTTGAATCTGGAACTAAATACAAGTGACTATGGCTTCATGGTGCTCTAAATACCGTGGTCCAAATGTGCAAATAATTTTGTGGAGTTTTTATAGTAGCAAAGCAAATAAAATCATAAGGCATTTTCAGAATACACCAGTGGGAACATTGGGTAGATGAGTTATAACAAGAAAGAGAAGTCTATAGTACGAGTCCTATGGTGTTCTGTGGCTTTGGGTTGCTCGAATCTTACAGTTTGTCCATTCCAAAAGGATGCACCTAATAGTCTGAGACATTTTACTAAACACTTAGGTGAGCAATAATGCCTGCTTACAGGGCTGAAGGGAGGCCAAAGTAAATCTGAGTCCCACCGTGTGACCGTTAAACCGTAATCAGCTGATGCACTTGCACAGTTGTTCTAGGATATCATCTCAGGGACTGCGCTGTATTACAGGATATGCCAGTGGGAGAATGCCAGTATAGGCAGACATAGATCCTCAAAGCAATTGCAAAAATATCGTACGGGAGAATATTTGTTAGCATCCAACAAGATATAAGGCTATAATCCCTCGACCATTTAGAATAAAAGTAGTGATGTCAGATTTAGGAGAAACAGTTAACCATAGGTGGAATGACTTCTGACCAGAAAGATTACCAAAGTAATGACACACATGTCTTTGTTGACTGGCAGCTTTCAGCATGAGGTTCAAATTATTGTATGTACACAGTCTGGTTAAAGTTGGGAATCTTGATTATTGGATGAGACTGAACATAATTAATACATTTATTTAGGCAGAAATAGAGGTTATTACAACATATTAAACAACATAGAATTCCAAAGGAAGGAAATGAAAAGTTATGACACAGCATGAGTTGACTTTACAGGTTTCAGGTCCTTGTCATTGTTTTACATAGCAGTTATATCCTTATGAAAATCCAGGTCATTCAGTATGATAGTCAAGACCTTTCCACTCTGGGCTTGACCTGTCTCTTCTATGTCCCTGTTATCTTTCTATCTTTGTGACAAAACACCATAACTAAGGCAATAAAATGAAGACTTTAATTCGGCTTATGATTTCAGAAGGTCAGAGTCCATGATTGTGGAGCAAAGGCAGGGTGACACACATCTTGATCCACAAAGAAGGAGGCAGAGAGAGAGAATGCAGAACTTTTATGATTTTTTTTTTGAAACCTCAAGCCTTGTTCCTAGTGATGTATTTCCTCCCGCAAGGGAAAACTTTCAAATTCCCCCCAAACAGCCACAATCTGAGGACCGAGAACTGAAATATATGAGCCTATCAGGACAATTCTCACTCAAACCACCAAACCTCTCTTTCAAGCATGCTTGAAATCAATCTTCTCTTGCCCATTTCTTTATCTAGTTATTTGTTTACTTACTGAGTGACTATTTAGCATACAAAAACCTTTTCATGTTTAGGAGAATATCTTGTGATATTTTCAAACAAGGTTCCACTCCAGTCTCTAAAACGAAAGACATGAATGGACTATAAATATCTATTGTACATAGCCTAAAACTTCTTGGAGGCAAAGAAATGTGATAGATCTTCAGCACTGTGGCAGTTAATCTACTGTGTTAATTAGCGTTACTTCATTGTTCTTAAAGTTCTTGATTATTTACTTAAATGAGGAATTTTGATATTTTGGTTTTCAGAGTGTCCATGGTTTACTTTGGTCCTGAACAGCAATATGTCATCAGGAGCATTCCACAGAACATGTGATGTCTGCATTGCAGATAGCATAGAGTAGAAGACACAGATAAAGAGCCAAGAATAGGATACCTCAACACTGCCTTGGTGACTCAGTTCCTCCAATTAAGTCCTTGCTTAAGTTCCTAGAATCTCCCACAAACACATCACTTTCCAAAGACTAGGCTGAAAAAATAGAAGCATGTAGAAAACATCTCGTATTCAGACCATAACATCCACCAACATTTCCCACACAACACTATAGAACATAGCTTTCAGGAAGAAAACTGCATGTCTTAAACAAATAGTGTATGAAATTCTAAGAAAATGTTTTGTTTATCCTATTAATTAAAGGGAAACTAATATGATGTCAAGAATATTTGAGTATAAGCTAGAAAATATAAAGAAATTCTTAAAAATTATATATATACATATATATGTATATATCATATAATGAAATCATGTGTGATGAAATCATGTGTGGACACGTTTACAAATATACATGAAAGAGGAAATGCACCAACGTATTCAGGATTTGAAAACATCCATAGTCCTGTAAGACAAATGGATAAATAGATAGCAGAGCTCAGGTTCATCACTGGTACAGAATTGAAATAAATTCTATGCTTACTGAGGAGAAAAAGGAGAATTTTAAGATCCTACGTGAATGAATGGAGTAAACAACTACTTTTCTTTCTTTTCTTTCTTTTTTGATGAACTATTTTTATTCATTTTTATTGTTTATTTTATTTATTTGTATTTCAAATGTTATACCCCTTCTCAGTTTCCCCTCTGAAAACCCCCTATCCCCACCCCCTTCCCCTCTGCTTCTATGAGGGTGCTTCCCCACCCACCCACACACTCCCATCTCACTGCCCCAGCATTCTTCTAAGCTGGGGCATCAAGCTTCCACAGGACCAAGGGACTCCCCTCCCACTGATGCTAAGGCCATCCTCTTCTATATGTGTAGCTGGAGCCATTGGTCCCTCTATATGCACTCTTTGGTTGGTGATTTAGTTCCTGGGAGCTCTGGGGGAGGGGGTGTCTACTTGGTTGATATTGTTGTTCTTCCTATGGAATGTCAAACCCCTTTAGCTCCTTCATTCCTATGCTCAGTCCAATGGTTGGCTGTGAGCATCCACATCTGTATTGATCAGGCTCTAGCAGAGTCTCTTAGGGGACAGCTATCAGGCTCCAGTCAGCAAGTGTTTCTTGACATCACAAGCAGTGTATGGGGTTGTTTTCTGCAGATGGGATGGATCCCTAGGTGGGGTAGTCTCTGGAAGGCCTTTCCTTCAGTCTCTGCTCCACTCTTTGTCCCTGCATTTCCTTTCAACAGGAGCAATTATGGGTTAATATTTTTGAGATGGGTGGGTGGTCCCCACCCATCAACCAGGGGCCTAACCACTGGATATGGTCCCTACAGGTTCTATCTCCCCTTTTGGGTATTTCTGCTAATGCCATCCCAGTTGAATCCTGGGAACCTCTTCCTTCCATGCATCTGTGGCTTTCTAGTGGATACCCTCAGTTCCCCATGCCCCACTGCTACACACCTCTATCCAATTTGAGAAGTAAACATTGAAGATAATAGAATGAAATAATAGAATGAATAAATTTAGAAGTCTTGAGGATTGTATGTATGACTTGATGTATCTTCTAATAACACAGAGATAGTTTGAATTTTGAACCAAAGATTTCATCACTTCGTGTCTTATTGAAAACAGATGCTGAAAAAGGACAAATTAATTATCTTATCATATTATGTTAATCATTGTAATTCACGAGGCAATTAAAATTTCTAACATTTGGCTCAAAAAGAATTTTGTACATGTTCTGTTCTTTGTTCTTTCAGTTTACACACTACATAAAGTAACAGCCCTAGAGCTTTCAGGCACTGCCACTTAAATAATACTGACATTTGCAGTAGTAAAAATAATAGCCACGTAGAACTTTTAAATTTTTATTATAGAAGCATGGCTTAATGAGTACGAATACATTATGGTTGTACAGAATGCAGAAGTGTAGGCTGGAGTTGAGATACAGGCAATGAGAGAGGCTTTGCAATTCTAAGCACAGAACTTAGTGCATTCAGTGTTCACAGGGAAAGAGAAACACGAGCAGTAAGAAAACTGGCCTCCTAAGTGCCTTCACATCTGCCAACCAACCTCCTCTTTTTTGTATTGAATGGGGAAATCGTGAGTGTAATTTAAAGATTGGAAAATTAGAAGCATGAAACATGTCAACAAAGTCAATAAGTTCTACGTGGAGGTTTTAAGTCTAATCCAACAGAAATAGCACTAGGAAAAAAACTTGCAAACCACCAAAGAGTTAAGGGAAAAGATGAGGGAGGGGCTGTGTGAAATACTGGGTACTAGAAGTTACTGGGAGGTACTGGAATAGTACTGGGAGGAAGGGGCTGCAATTGAGATGTAAAGTGAATAAATAAAATAATTAATAGATAGAGAAAAATGTCACCAATTTGGTCCCCAAAGCAGCCAACCACTGCAAGACATATTGAATGACAGAACGCTTCTCAGAGTTCAGCTTATCTGTCCTAAATCCTGTATCACAGGTCCTGAAAGACTAATCAGGAGTTCAATTTATTATTTTTATGAAAAGACATCCAATAGATTTCCATTTTTATCTCTATCAGGAAATTGCACTTTAAAAGAGAAACCTAAAAGAGACTTCATTCCAGATTACTTGCTGGAGCATTCTACATTTGATACTGCATTTAGAATGGTAATATAGTACTATCGGTTGTATTCGTATGAATAATCAATACTTCTACTATACCAAATATTCTTTTGTGATAGAATGTGGTTCGAGGGTTTTACATGGTTTGTTGCAGCTGATTTCATAAGACACAATGGAGACAATGATTTTTGATTAACTCTCTTATAGAAAAATAATTTTGCCAAATTAAAGATTAAATCTGGGCCAGGTATGTCAGCTTAAATCTAAAGCCAACATGTTAACAACTCAACTATCTACCTTCTTTCCCCTGGGTCAATATGAATAATGTTAACTTTTATACCTGAAAAGGTTTGGTTAAATAAATACTCAGGGATACAATCAATTCCTCATTTTGAATGTGAAAGCTTTAGAGAGAGAGAGAGAGAGAGAGAGAGAGAGAGAGAGAGAGTGTCTATTTATTTATTTATTTATTTATTTATGGAAATCTGAAGAAAGCATTGTTTACTATCTCTGAGCTTTTGTTCACTTATACATTTTATTTGCTTGGCATTTGATTGGTTGATATTTTCAGATTTATGATTTTTATTGTCAGGAACACTTTGTTCCCCTGACTAAAAATCTGATTAATACATTGATAACTCATATTTTTATTAATTCTTGGATTTAAGTTGTTTTGATTTTTCATTTGCATAATTAGAAAATGAATTAGGTTATTATTAAATCTATAAATTATCTATCACTTGTTTGTCCAACTTTTCAGATATAGAGAGAAAGCCAAGAGGATCAATAATGAGATGAACACATGATTTAGCCTACAATGCTAACAAGGCTCATGCAAGGTTTGGTCTCCTACAGCTCTGATTTTCCTCATCAGGCCAGCCACAGCTCTACCCTCTTCATTCATTCATAGGAGACATATCGCATAATTAGGCATTATCTATTCAAACGAATAAATTAGAATTCCCAAGGAATATAGACTTCTTCCTTTTAAAAGGCTAATTAATATAATCTTCCCTGTATTTCAATGAGCAATCAAGAAATTTTATTAAATTCTAAAGATTTTGCAAGAATGAAGTCACACTGCAAGTAGAGGTATGAGCAGGTAAGGAACTCTCAGTGATTGTACTCAATTTTCTCAAATATTCTATTCTTCTCTTTTGTAACCTTTGTCCAAAATAATAAACAGGAAACATGTGACTGTGTGCACTACTTTGATAAAAGGCCTAAAATTTTACAGAAAGCAAAACAATAAAAATATCCAAAGAGGAGTTGTAGTTATTTCAAGGATCACTCTGTTGGGTTGGAGATAAGGAAAATTTCATCTCCCATCCAAACGCAAATGGTTGATTTGTTGGTTGCTGGGTGGCTTGGTTGGTGGGTTGACTGGTTGGTTTTAAGGGCAACATAAAGGTGTCTAAGCATACTTTTTATAAGATCTGGCTTCTCCCAGTTTAATGGTAAGAGAGTCCAATAACAGGATGAAGGAAATTCCAGGAAAACAGCAAAGCCCAGTAGAGCTAAGTGATAGAGCCTCTCAAGTATGATAACCACTTCATTTTAAATATTGGGAGGATTAACATATTAACAAAAATATCAATGTCACTTTTGCAGTTATCTTGTCAATTATCCATTTACTTAAACTAAGTGATTTGTTACTCCTTGAGAGCTAAAGCTTTCCTACCTGGCTGACCTGAGTAGCATACAATCAAGCAGTTCTCTCTGGCTGTTCTTATAAATGGTGGGATTCCAATTCAGAAACTGCTGATTTTTAATTCTAATTTTATAGAAAGGAGACTAGTGTACCTATGTGAATGTGGAAGAAACCACTTTATTTCTGAACAAGAGGGAGTCTAAATAATTCCACACATCTTCTCTGTCATTTTAAGTTCTCATGAACAATAAGCACATTTTCTATCTTCTCACTAAATCTAATTATCAAGGGGCTGTCTGCTTGTGCATGGCACAAAAGGCCATTTCATTTAGAGATCAATCATTAAGAAAGAAGTATATATGACCCCATCCCCACCTCTTAGGGTTGATGAATCACAGAGAAGATGGCTTCACTATAATCCATTACCTTCAATATTACCGTTAATATAACAAAAGCAAAGAGGAAAGACTAATGACCTTTTCATGGTTAAAATATTACTTGGTATACAATCGTTATTATTTCTCCCTTTTTCCCTTTCTCCTACATTCCACACTGAATTCCAAAGAGAAACTAGAATGACAATGGGCTTGTATTCCAAAGTGATCCTAATGTATTTGCAATCAAGAGAGAGAGAGAGAAAAAAAAGAGAAACACAATTTTTTATTATTATTATAATTACAAGCAGTACATGTTGGGATTCTAAAACTGGAATGTACACTGTGGAGTGGATAAAATAAAGATGTATTCCCTTTCATCATCGCCATCAAAGAACAGGGAGCTAAGAAATTTGCCATTAGATGACAGATTAGCAGTGACACTGATTTCTCTGTTTACATGATTAAGTGCCCTGGTGTGGTCTAATGGATGTTGGGAGATGCCTCAATTTCTGAAGGTGAGACAGAAAGAATACAAAGTAACAAAGAGGAAGAAGATAAAAGCTTGCCTGTGGCAAAATATTTCATAGAAAAGGAAGCATCTGATGGTGACTATCAGATTTATAGACTGAAATATATCTTCATGCACTTTGTAAAATACATCATAGAGAAATAGTTACTTAAATGCAGTTACATGAATGGTTAGTGCAAATACATTGTCAGCACAGATTTGAAACAATTGTCAGATATTTCATGCACAACTTAGGAGTGTCTTTTGTTAATCAGAAACAGCAAGTAAAGCATAACACATTGTAGCTTTATTCTGTCACTTTCCTGTTAAGTCGTAGGATTGCTCCATGAAGACATTGGTCCTCTAAGAAGCCTGGTCCCACAACCTGAAGAACTCCCTCATTCCATGCTCCAGCAGATCTCTCCCTGGGAAAGAGAATTAAGAAACTATTTAATGCTGCAGTTTTTACAGATAATAATTCTGTCCTACCCTATATCTGGCTCCCTGGTACTCTGTATCATGTAGACTATCCCAGGCTAAACCTTGAGTTAGAGTATGTCAGCACACCCTAAAAATAAATAAAAGTCAGATAAGTTTCATGAATCAGAATATTTTTCTAAAGATTCTCCCCTAAGCTTCCCAAAGTCACACTGACTGTAACACATTTCACTTTCTCCTACTTTGAACTGACTACTTTGAACTGAAAGTTCTTCTCCAGGTTGTAAAGAAGAGTGACATTTCCCTTTAAGACCCCATCATGTTGACCTGGACATATAATGCAATATCCTCTTATAATGTCCACTAATGTTAAAGCCCAACATGCCTCCCACTGTTTGTGTTCTATTCTCCTAATACAGCTCATTCCTAAAAGATAGTTTTGTCCTGGCCCCTTTCCTGGACCAATCCACTAATCTAAGGTCCTGTAAGGTGAATGCTCTAAAGTTATATCTTGGTGGAAATTCTCTAGTAAGTCTTGACTACAATCCCTCCTCATAACCACCAAGCCTATGCACATACCAAAAACTCAGGCAGTCATCGTTAAGCCTGAGGAAAAGGAGGTCTAGCAACAGGCCCAAATTGGGAACCAGCTCAAGGGGAGGCCTCAAGACCTGATGCTATCACTGAGGGTTAAGTGTGCTCACAAAAAGGGAACTCTCATGACTGCCCTTCGAAAGACCCAACGAACAGCTGAAAGAGTCAGATGCAGATACTTACATCCAACCAGTGGACAGAAGCTGCTGACCCTTGTGGTTGAATTAGGGAAAATCTAGAAGGTGAGGAGGGCAACATTCTAGGAGGACCAGCAGTCTCAACTAACCTAGATCTCTGAGATCTATCACCTATCAGGCAGCATTCTCCAGCTGATATGAGGCCCTGACACATATAGAGCAGAGGACTTCAGGGTTTGGACTCAGTCAGAGAAGTTGCACCTAACCCTCAAAATACTGGAGGCCTCAGGGAGTTGTGGTCCGATAGAGTGGATGGTGGGGAGTGGAAACATCCTCATGGAGATGGGGTCCAGGGGCATGGGATGTGGAACAGTCAGAGGGTGGACCGGGAAAACAATAAAATCTGAACTTCAAAAAAGGATTAAATTAAACAAAATACTGAGAGTAAAAAAGGTGGGATATGACAAAGCTGTATCTATTAGCCTTTTTTCACCTACAAAATATATTCCCCTGCCCACAAAGTTCCAAAATATCACAGCTGCTACTTGAATAATCTCAATCTACAGCTCAAAATTCATAAAACTCATCATTTGAATTTAAATTTGATATGGGAAGACCTTTCATTTAATAAAACCTGGGACAGTTTCTCCATCTGTGGACCTTTGAAAAGAAAACACTCTATCTGCTTCCAAACATCCATGTACAGTTTGAAATTCAAATAGGACCATCTCTATTCAGTTGTAAGACCCACAGCAAACTCTGGCATGGAACCCGCTGACTTCTGTTTTCAGGACACCATGGTCTAGGATCACAATATTTCCCAGTGTGCTCCTAGCTATTCCTTCTTGACTTTTAACATACTTCTAACTTAAAAAGTAAATAAAGGAAGGAAGGAAGCATGCATTTGGGCCTAAGTCATTTTATGAGTCCATGTATTTCTTGTGGGATCCTGGACTTCCAAAGGCATCCTCTCATTTCTCTTCTCTCTGCTATTTTTGTTCTAAGCTGACACTATTTCTGCTGATTTAATATTTTTAAGCCCCTCTGGGTCTTTTGTGTTTGTCGCAGGGATTCTCTCTACAGATGAAAGGCTTCTCCACAGACCTGTCTAGCCTTTCTGCTGAGCTGGTTGAGAGGATCTGTGAGGCATATTAATAATCTCTTCAAAAAGAGAACTATGTGGCCCAACACTTCAAGTACTATGCACATGCAAGGGCCTAGCAAAGGCTCTCTCTATCTCAAGAGCATACGCTCTCCTGACAATTCTTGCTGGAGTGCTTTATATAACCTGCATATCTCGAGAATCCCCTAATAATAATTGATCCATTAGTTTGTATGTCTTCTGTTGTAACTAGAGAAAATCAAGCTGTATCCCCAACAGTTTAACCTCTAAATTATTCAGTTAAAATGTGAGTTCTTTACAGATGTTTCTTTCTGTCCAGCTATAGAACATAATTCAGTTATATCTACTAGCACTGAACAAGTACTCCTTCCCAACTATTTCCAATAACATGATCTAAATTTCTTTTAGAATCGTTACTATTAATGTATCCTTGAACATGTGTGGTTGCTCAGACATTCTGTAATATGGTATAGATTTTCTTGGCCATCATTTTCTCCTCCTCTGTGTCTGTAGAAATAGCTTTAACTATCATAACCTTTACCAATGTCTTTCAAGGTAGTTGACTTTTTTCTCTCATTCTTATTAAATTTCTAATGACTATTAACAAGTTCTGATCATCTTAAACAATAGACTATCATTGCAAATGAATTAAAATAACAAACATTTATTCTCCTGTAGTGCTGGAGGGCAGACTATAAGCATTAAGTTATGCCAAGGCAGAATTCTTCCCACAGGCTTCAGGAAGATTTTGTTTTGTTTTCCTTGCTTTTGTCAACTCAGATATGTGATTGCATTTCTTAGTGGCACCTTACAAACATGAAAGCAAATTCTTGTATTTTTATATGTCCTTCCTCTTTCTTGCTTTTTTGATTTTCTTGTTTTGTTATTATTATTGTTGTTGTTGTTACTACTACTACTACTACTACTACTACTACTACTACTACTACTACTACTATTACTACTAATACTACTCAATCTTTTTTTTTCACAGTCCATTCATTATCCCCCTGGTCTGTCCTCTGACTGTTCCTTATCCCATTCCTCTTTCCCCATCTCAAAAAGGATATCCTTACTCCCCACCCCCACCCCACCAGACCTCCTTACGGTCAAGTCTCTTGAGGGTTAGGTGCATTTCTTTCTCAATGAGGCCAGACCAGACCAGGCAGTCCTCTGCCATATATGTGTCAGGGGCTTCATATCAGCTGATATATACTGCTTGTTTGGTGACTTGGTGTCTGAGAGATCTCGGGGGTCCAGGTTAGTTGAGACTGCTGGTTTTCCTATGGGTTGCCTGCCTCCTTAGCTCCTTCTTGCTTTTCCCTATCAACCACAGGGGTCCCTGACTTCTGTTCATTGGTTGGGTGTAAGTATCTGCATCTTAATCTTACAGGTGCTTGTCGGGCCTCTCGGAGGGCAGCCATGCCAAGTCCCTTCTGTAAGCACAACCTAACATGAATAATAGTATCAGGCCTTGGAACCTCCCCTTGAGATGGATCGCAAGTTGGGCCAATCACTGGACCTCCTTTCCCTCAAGGTCTTCTCTATTTTTGTTCCTGCATTTCTTTTAGACAGGAGCAATACTAGGTTGGAATTTTTTACTGTGGGATGGCAACCCCATCCTTCCACTTGATGCCCTGTCTTTCTTCTGGAGGTAAATTCTTCAAATTTCCTGTCCTCACTATTGGACATTCCACAAGAACTTGCTGGCATTCCTCCATACTTCCCACCATGAAAACTCTGAACTAATCCTTTGAAAATGTAAACCCACACACACACACACACACACACTTAAAGGCTTACTCTTCCAAGAAACTCATGCCTGGATCATGTTTTCTTTTCATAGTAATAGGACAGCGACTAAGACAGGTATCCTACTCCATTGCTCTCTATCTTATTGCCTTGAGACAACTCTTACCCATTTATACTAGACTTACTGGAAAGTGAACTCTGAAGATTTGCCTGTCTCTACTCTCAATCTCCATAATTGAGATTATTGACACATGCAGCCTTGCCCTGACTTTTTACGGATATAAAATAGAGACTTGATTCTCCATGCTTGCAGAATAAGCATTCTAATGGGTGTAGCCAATTCAGATGGAAGGAATGAGTGGATGAGGGAAGTCTTAGAAGACTCAGACCTAAGTAAAGAAGGGAACATTCAGAGACGTAGAATGTTGGGAGAATTCACTCAGACTTAAGAACACAAAACAATTTTCTTCAAATTCAAGTGTACGCCAATATTTGAAAGAGATACTCTATTAAAATTATAATAAGTGTTATTCATATCTTTGTTCTGTGTTAATCTACAATGTCTAGTCCCAATCCAAAAGTATGACTTGCCTGCTGGTGATTGCTTCATGATTATAACAGGTCCATCAGATTGTACTTACTATGCTGTAATCCCCAGTAGATAGCTAAGCAAAGCACAAATTGAGCACAGTTTAGGTTTTGGGTTCCCCACTAAAAGTTGACTCCTAGTGGTAAAGAAGTGATTTCATGAAAATCTTCTGTAGACTTGTTTAAACATTCAGATTTTACAGTAGTGTAGCTCGGTAGCTACTCACATTCTAAATTAAATGTAGAAAATTATTAGCGACAGAAACCCAAGGCTTATAGGCAGAATTTACAATAACAGCAAACACATGACATAGCATCCTTTCTACCAGCAATATATCAATGTATAGGAATGATTTGTTAGTAACCAAAAGATATGAGACTAATTATATAAGGTCTGATAAACAAAAAAAGCAAAGACTATTTGAGAACAGGGGAAAAACTACACACACACACACACACAGACTTGCAAACACTCACACACATATGCACACACAGAGAGACATGCACATACATGAACACATGCACACATACACACATAAAAGCACATAAATAGCCACTCATGCACGCATTCACGAAGATGAGACAAACTACAAAACCCAAGAGCCTTTTTCTCAAAAAGAAACAAAAAAGTTCAGGAAAACTGATTTTAAAAACAAATGAGGAATAAGCATGTGTACAAAGTTCATCTGACACTTCATAATATACAGGGCATCACATGACAGGCACACGAGAAAAATCACAGGTATGTGCTATTGGATGTTCTTAGCTACCAGCTGCTTTCTATAATATCTGTCCTCTGATATCCAAATGACTTTCTTTAATATGAAAATACTCCCTGCCACTAACAATACCCAATACAAGTTCCTAATTTTTACCATTCATTTACAAATTAATCTCTCAGGAAGTAACTACTTGTCTTTGGTTTGAGTTCCCTGTGTCCTATTATATTTATTTGGAGTCCTTATAAAATGTTTACTGACCAAGAATAATGATGCATATTTTAATAGGAAACGGTATAAAGAAAGGGCTAAATCTACTCTGAATCACATCGAGAATGGTATAAATGGATATGTAAACATATTCAGCAATGACGTCAGTGAATTTAAATATAACTGTGCTAAAGAAGACAGATACAGGGCAGGACTTAAGTAACAGAAAGAACACTAGTAAATCTGATATACTTTGACTACAGGGAACATAACAACAAAAGCAGTGAAGATAATTTAAGTGTGCAGTGTCTCAGAATCTCCATGACAAATAGCTTGTCAAACTCACTTCCTAGGTGATGACTAAAAGCATATCAATACTTTAAAAGAATTTATTAAATTTTATAGCCCACATTTTTGGAGTGCAGTTCAACTAGGTTTGGGCAGATTGGCATGAATTGTATATAGAACCACTCTCAACATAGTAAAACAAAGCACTAGGGAAATGGCAGGTTAAAGAAAAATTTTCATCTGTGATAGTGTCAAATGCATTTGTTACCAGGAAAAAAGTCAAGATGGATGTTAACGCCAAATGATGTTAGAAGCTGATACCTACAACATTTAAATTATGCATTAAGCTAGATATAAAAAAGCATGACAAATACTCAAAAGACTATTCAAGAACTCAATGCAGAAAATGTACTTCTCATGTTATTGTGCCTTTCCTCAAAGTACTCCTAGGATTTCTATAATTGATATGCACAAATAAAGAATACAATCTCAGAAGTCTCTGTCTCATGGAGAGTTGTTTTCTTATATGCACAGAGAAGTTGATGAGGCACAAATACATAAAATGCAAGCCTCTTATGCCTACAGATCTTGTTCGAGGAATTTTCATCCATGGGAACACAGAAATGTGTTGTTGCCCTTCCACTATGTTTAAGTGAACCAAGATTCTATCATTATGAGCACATATATCTCATACCATGGCTTCAATTGATGTCAGTTGACACAGAAGCTGGGAACGTGAAGCTATTAACTCCAGTGTTGTTCAAATTATATGGTTAATGTTTACAAAGTGAAGAAAAGGTTATTAGTTAAATACCTTGATCAATATTTATTGAATACATTTCTACTCTAGCTATTCCTCTGAAAAAATAATTGAGATTTGAAAATTGCTGTTACCCTTATTTGCTGTTCATAACTCAATGTTTGGCTTATTTCATTTCTGCTCTTATTCTGTTTTCATTTATAAAGTCAGGGCAGACATCTGAGAGCTTAAAATTCCCTAAAATTTAAAATTTTGATACAATAAGATCAGTAAATTACTTTATAACAAGAATAAAAATTGAACTCTATATCTGAAAAAGAGAATAACAAAAACTTGAACTTGTAATTTACTTGTTTTCATATGTAAATTTTTACTTATCAAAATATTTAATGTTTTTATATGTGTAATCAACTAAATATGAATCCGCTATCATTAATAGATACTTTAAAGAACCACATTGTTCTTTTTACTTAGAAAGCTCACTTGATCCTGCTTACTGCTCTGATTTCACCATTTTTCTGTGTCTTTCCTAACAGTTTAATTAATCATTTTCTATATACAGCATACCTGGTAATACTGGAGCACTCTTTTTCCACATTGTCTTTGCAACCACTAAAATTCTTCCCAGCTTTGCTCTTGTCTCTGACACTTCCATTCATCTTTATCTTCTAAGTAAAGTCCACTAATTTCCACTTTTATTTTTGTTTTCTCGTTTACTTTAATAGTTGGGGGAATGAAAAAAAACTTATCTACAGGTTTACCTTCAATTGGGATGTTATGTATTCTAATTTATTTTCATTATCACTTTCTGCACCTTGATCATGTTGTTTAATTAAATCCAACTGTTTCTTTTAAAAAACAGTAGCAGCATTTAGTGTATATTCATTAATAGTACAAAATTTTAACCTATGCTCTGGGATATTAGTTATTTAAATTCAAGAAGCTCAACATGGATGGATCCCATGTCTTCTTGATACATCTTTGGATGTAAGGTGCAGTGCTTAAAAATATGTTTCTAAGAAAGTAATAGAATAGTCAGCTTGGATTTAAACAAATGTGTAATCATGAAATATGTGCTAAGAAGTGGAGAGAAAATGACACTATCATCCAGCTGAAAATATAAAATAATGTATATCTCTATTTGTCACTTGTTTGTTACCAGTTGTCTGCAAGACTAACATGCATGCCATAAAAGATCAATTAGTATTTCATGATGAAGAGAATGTTAAATAACTCTGATGGGGAGTTAGAGTTCCTTCAGAAGGGAATTGCTAGCATAGAAATCTGTTGGGATAAACCAAGAGATGAAAGAGCAAGAAATGAGTTGGATCTGCTATACGATCATTTCTGAGCATTACAACCGTAACTAGGATTATACTGGACCAGTAAGTAAGTGCTCACAGCATCTGTAGAAAACAAAACTTGGCTGAGGCATTTTTCTAAAGACAATTTAAGTTACTATAGAGTTAGAAGGAAAACATAAGCTTTTCTCATTAATCATACTAATTATCTCACTGGGAAAGTCTGGATTTTAGTACTTCGATTTGGATGGTGCAAAATCACAGTGGGAAAAAGTTTTGTTTACACAATCACTAGAATGTGGAACTGTAGGAGACGATCAACTCCCGAACAGCATATTGTGAAGCGTGAGTTAAATTAATGCACTGGCATATCTTCTGCCGGTACTTTTGATGATAAAGAGTTCAAGACTATTTTTGAATTGTGTAATTAAGAAAATGTGAGACAAAAGAAAACTACAAATGCCCAAATCTAAGGTGACCTCCCTACCACAGACTAAATCTATCCCCAGAACCACTGAAACAGCACCGGCCCTCGAGGATCTAATTTCACATTCAGCAGCATTCCTGAAGGAACGAAAAGGAAAGCCCAGTCCTCTAAATGTGAACTTCGTCAGTCAGCCAGCAGTATGACCATACCGAAAGCCGCATTTCTATTAGGCTAAAAAGTAGAAAGTCAAGAAGACAAGTCTATGTTTCCTCAGGAATAGCAACTTTTCTGAGGCTAGCATAGACTCCCAGAAGCATTCTGTCTGCCTGCAAAATGCTATAATTGTTCTTACAACTGCAGACTGCTCAATAATCCTCAATGTTATTTGGAAAATGATAAGCTGGAAATTATAAATGAGGGAGTGAGAAATTATATAGATAAAAATGAATATATATGTTCATAAAGATGTGCATGTATACCTTTAAAACCTGTTCAAAATTCATTCTTATTATCATGTGGCTGTGACAAACAAGAAATCACTGAAGAGAGATAAAGAGACCCACAGTGTAACAATGTGTGTCAGAAACAGTTACATCACCAGAAAGCCAGTTCAGGGTCCACTCCCTTTTCCAACCTCCCAGCTTTGACAATATACACAAACATTTCATGTGTCTCTCCAATTCCTCTGTTTGCCTTCTCCCCTCTCAAGATACTGGGAAAACTCTCCAGAGAGACATAGTAGAGAGTAAAACCTTATTTAGCTGCCTACAGTGAATGGTCAGGTCAAACATGTTCTAGCATATTCTCTAACTGTATGCTAAGAACATTCAAGGAGAAATGCATGCAAGTAAAGTGACATGGGTAAAGATTGGAATGAAGACTACAGCACATATACTTAATGGACAGTTCCAAAATCCTTACTATATTTGTCTTATGAGAACTCTACTTTCTTGGTTTTCAAAAAGGATCTTTGGATCACCAAACGTTGCACTGATCAAAATTATGTTTATTCAAATGATTCACTCAACAATGGCTCAGAAGCCAATTTGAAGACCACCAGTGTTTACTTCAGTGTTTTCCACTGTAGTTCTCATTGTAGCCTTCTCCCATGCTAAGCAGAGAATTTAGGACACAAAGTCATCATGGTCACATCGTAATCCTCCTGTTGGAATGGCTTATTCCTTGCTATTCTGAACTCAGTTTTATTAAAACAACAACTTAAAATTCCAAGTGAATAGACATTGAAGGAGTGGGAAGGAAATACGCAATCCGGAGAGGAGAAAGAGTTAGGTTAGGATAGCTATGCAACATCCATCTACTAAAAGCAGCACAGTATCCAGGAGCAAATGTACTACAGTAGGGGAGGCTATGCCCTGCTTTGCTTCTCATACAACTAGCTCTGTGACCTTAAGTAAGTCCCTCTCCTTCTCTATCTTTAGTGTAACCTTGTTGACTATGGGTCTGTAATAATATCTTGTCTTGGGATTGTTTCAAGAACATCATTAGATAATGTCTCTGAAAGCACTCTATGAGACTTCAACAGCTCTGCAAATATAAGGGATAAGAGATTGGAAAGCTGCCGCTGGGTGGCTCCTTCTCAAATATGCCCAGATATTAACATTTCAGTGGAGAAAAAGAAGTGCTAATATTTCTCACTGACACTTTACTACCACAGACAAAGTAATCTAAGATGAAATAATGTATTTTTCCTTGAGACTCAATAAAGCCAGTTTCATTTTAATTGGAAACTTTGTGGCACATCAACACATCCATTTTTCTTGAAATGACCTTTGTGAGAAGCAAAAAAATGCTGCTCACCAATGGAAAAATCTGATCACTGGGAGTCCTGTTTTGTATTGTTTTTGACCTTTCTCTATGACCTTGGATTTGTTACTTCTCATCCAAGCACCACAGTAGTATATATGTATATGTATGACTACATCATGTAAGTATGTATATATAAGCATGTATACACATGTGCCTATTTGCATGCATGTTACTCAATGTTTGCAAAGAATTAGCTTCAGCTTGAAGAATAAAGAAAACCACATAGTTCCTAATGATTATAAAGATACAATTTCATACTTGCTTTGCATCTTTCCTTCAACAAATAATGCTAATCACGATGCCATCATCCATATCTCACTGAGTTATGAGGTAAAAAAAGATAGCATGGGAGAGAACTCTGCAAAGCTGTACATAAATGCAAAGTGATATTATTACCAAACATAAAACTATCAGCAGCAGACAGGAGCAAAGTAAAACATTTTACAAAAAAACAACAAAAAAAAAAAAAAACAAAGAAAAACCCTAAAATTTATTTACAGTGCTTCTGCTCCATTCGTGTCCACATGTGTGTAGTGTGTATTTGTGCGTGTGTGTGTGTGTGTGTGTGTGTGTGTGTGTGTGTGTGTGTATGTGGGGGGGATTTTATTTACACAAGCAACTAGTTAGGCAGATATATAGTACAGACTACTGGGGAAATAAGATGAATATCAGTTGAAGAAGCAAGTTAAGTAACAAATCAGTCCCATTATTGGATCTGAGTCTAAAGTCTCTACTGAAACAGCTGACACAGCTTCCCCGTTGCTCCAAAAACCCACATGCAGTTTCACTAAGGCAAGGAGTCCCCAGATTCTAATAAACAGTAACTTCCATCACAGAAATATTCAGGATGGTATTTTCCAACTTAAAAGATTATAAAACATGTTTGCAGGAAGGAAACAAAATGAATTAAATTAATATCACAACAAAATAATTTAAATAAGAAGGTATTATCTTTCCTTACCCCCCTTAAAATAGCCATGCCTACATCAGTGTTTGTTTAAAAGCGAAGCTAATGCTTTCTTTGTCCTTACGTACTTTGATTGTGGACTATAAACCAAAATTAAACATTTCAGCAATCACATGGTTAAAAGAATTATTTAGAGACTTCATAAACTCCAAATTCTGTGATGCTTTCTATGTGGATTATCATACCAAGCAAAATACAAAGGGAACTTAATACCAGATATATAAAAACCAGGAGCTTAGCTCCTAATATCCCCTTTCCAATCAGGTATGGATTTGCTAAACATTTCACTGCTGTCATCTTTTAAGTAAAACTCACAACTAAATCCACTATCCTAAAACACTGTTGAGGTATATTGGTACAATTTTCAAAATTTATTTACAACCTACATAAGCAGAATGAGATAAACTCCAGGGGCATGCAAAATCTGGAAACCACTTAGAAACAGCTAACAGGGTGCATATAAATCAGGCAACCAGAATTATATATATGAAATGATGATTTCAGAAAAAAAATCATTATTGAATCTCTCACTGACCTAAATGAATATGAATTAAAACTTCTTTCTTACAGCAGGAAGATAGCTGCTAATATTTACCTAAAATCAAGCAAATGCTACATCTATGGTAAGAATATCTGTACAATATCTCATTTCCAGCAACACAACCCCCAGAGCAATTATTTTCTCTATGATTAAGCCAACTGATAGGACATGGGATGAGACCCCCGAGATGGGCCAAAAACACTCGACTCATAAATATCAGAGACAGAGTTCAATGCTGAGTCTCTTCCCAGCCCTACATGCACATCTGTTTCATGAATAATCTCATCTCACTGTGCCATTTAAAAAATATGAAGGACTTTAAAGCCAATGAATAGAATCCAAAGTACAGGTTCATTCATTCATTCATTCATTTGACAAAGAATCATTAAGTAACTACACTGTCAAGTCTAGTGGAAAACACAGTGGTGGAAAAGACAAATATGGGTGTAGCTCTTGTGAGGTTTAAACTTTAAGTATTTGAGCCCTGGCTTTCTAAAACCACCTGATAAGTGAAAATAAACTCTACAAACTCAATGCCTGGCATAGTGAACCCCTTTACTCCTACTACTGGCTGATGGCACAGACTAGGTAGTAGACTTGCTAAGCCCATTTATTTGGGGTAAAATAGAGATAATAGAAAACAGTACTATCTACCTCAAAGTGGTGATATGTGTGTGAGGAATAATAGAAGACATAGAGTTCATACTAAAAAGAGATGCATATGTTCATACGTGTATATATAGGTAAAAAGCGTTCTGTTTATTAAAGCAAAGACAGCTAATATTTTAATTGATAAAAATACTAAAGATGTGACATGATGACAACACTTCCTGTCAGATCAGAAAGTTTTGAAGTCACTGCTTTTGTCAACCTGTGGTAACTAGCTAGAATCATAACTGCGGGAGACTTGCCATTTCCATTGTGATATGTAGTATTGATATAACAGAGTTAATAAACATACTTTTAGACTTTTTCTCTTGTGGATTTGCTAACCAGATGGAATTGCTTCACACCCTCTGGGCAGGGACAGTAAGGCATCCTGTCAGAATGAGGTGACAAGTTACCATGCTTCTGACACCATGGCCACAGCACTGCTCAAAAAAGAAGTCACCTGTGCTGGAAAGAACCATATCCCAGGAAGCTAACTGTCCCAGAGAAGTAATCAATAGGCCAATGCTATTCTCTGTGGTTATGTGGTAAAGTAGGGAGATGCAGCCGTATGGGGAGTGGAGTCTCATGATGCTTCAGATCATCATTGAGTTGAGAACCTTTGAGTCCTCTGAGTGTCTGGTCAAGACACAATTGTCAGATAAAAGTGCACACTTGATGATGAGAATGTGTCAAGTAGGGAAGGCACACTGCTAGCAAGGAGGTGCAAACAGGGGACAATGGAGAGGAGGAACTTGCTGTTTTGGTGACTGGATATATTGCAGAGAAAGAGTTGAATATTTACAACAGAACATGCATCTGATAATTCTATAGATGGTGATAGAAAGGGGGAATATGTGTTTATTCCCTGGGGTATTTATATATAGGATTTGTTCTTGTTCTAGTTGTTGACATGGTTCTTGTTGAGATAGAGTCCTTTACCTCAGTGTGCCATCTATCAAACTATGTAGCTGAGGTAATCTGTCACTTCTGATTCCCCTGTCTTTACTGCTACATTGCTGAGAGTATAGATGTGTACAATCCTACCAGTTTTCTGAGGTGCTAGGGATCACACCCATGGCTTCATGCATGCACCCTACCTACTGCACTACACCATCAGATATGAGTCCTTTTACTCTCTTTCTCTCCTTTTCTCTCTCTTTATTTGTCTTCTCTCTTCCTCCCTCCCTCCCTCCCTCTCTCTCTCTCTCTCTCTCTCTCTCTCTCTCTCTCTCTCTCTCTCTCTCTCTCTCTTTCTCTGAGCATGTGTGGATGTGTGTTAATATTCACATAGGCATACCTCTGCCACAGTGTACATATGAAGGTCAGAGGACAATCCTGAGTGTCCTCCATGGTCTTTCACCTTGTTTGTCACAGGGTCTTTCATTACTGTTGCAGATCCTGAGCGAGATGGCTCTTGAACCAGTGGGGATTGTGCCACCTCAAGATAAAGCAGTAGAGTTATGCTCCCACATACTCCCTCTGGCTTTATGTGGGTTCTCGATGTTTGCCCTCAGATCTTCATGCTTCTGTGGCAAGCACTTTCCTAACTGGACAGTGCTCTTAATTTTCATTCTAATTTTGGTTTAGGCAAGAGTGAGAGAACAAAAGACAGAAACAGATCTGCTCATGAGAAAGATCCTGGGAAAGGCCTAAGAGAGATAGCTGACTGGTTACAACTACATTTTGCTTCCAGAAGGCATAAGGTTGGTTCCATAAATTCATGTCAGGAAGCTTAAAATATCCTGTAAGTCCAGCTAATTGAGGATCTAATACCTCAGACCTTCATGAGGAGTACTTGCATACATACAAACACACACACACACACACACACACACACACACACACACACACACACACCCCACAAACCTTACCAAACACATTTACACATAATTTAAAAATAAACCTTCTGGTAGCTGCAGAGTAACAGAATTTGATAAAAGAGACTAATTGGGAAGATGTTGAAATGTCTAGCTTAGAGGTTTTATGGAGTCACTGTGACTCAGGATTAAAGATAAGTGTGCATTCTAAATGTATCCCAGAGCTGAGCTGAGTGGTAATCACAGAATCTGGTTTGATAATTGAGAAGACTGGCAAGAAATAGAGTGAGAAAGGGGTGAGAGTAAGAGAAGCCCCTTTCTTTGGCCCAGGCTCACCAGAAGGCCAATTCGAATGTAATATTCTCCACTCTCCCTGTCCCTGCCCCTCCACCTATCTTACAACCCCCAATGGCTCCCAATTATTCATCTTGTTCAGACCACAGGAGGATGCTGTGATTGCTGCCCTTGGAGTAAGTGAAAAGCAAGAGCTATCTGCAGGGAGCTGAAGGCCAACTGGGTACAGCATTTACTTAGTCGGGGGTAGAAGTCTTATCTGAGAATCCATTTGTGGGTTTGAGGCCTGTCCTTGTCATCACACCCGGAGCACTCTGAATGCCTCCGCTCTACACAGCCTCTTCTCGGGAGCACGGATCATTTTGTCTCCCACTGGAGGACAGATTTATTCATTTCAGTGCTATCATCATAACGAACAGCTGGTCACTGCTTCTCAGTGTCTCACTTCTCACACACGTCTGCTTTATCAGTCACAAGTCCCATGGCGAAATACTGTGAAAACCAGAGAAGATGTGTTATGAAAGCAGCTACTCAGATGAACAAAACATACAGACCCTCTGGATACAAAGGGAGAAATCCAGACACTTCATTTTTCTATCCTTTATAAAAATAAATCCCGTTAAGATGCTATGATGAGATAAAGCTTCAGATTGGAATAATCTATTTCATATTTCTATTCTTTGAACATTTTTATCTGATCTAATTGATGATTTTAAGAAAGCCAGCTAGTATACATCATTTAGGAGGATTAACTATGCAATCAGAGAATGTACAGTAAGTAAGCTGCTTAGATTCACTGGGTGAATAGTAATTGTCCTTACTTATAAGTCAGTCTCCTGCTTCTGCTATGAATTGCTAAGTGCTCTATTAGGTGAAGTGGCCACTAGATCATACCAGAGTAGGGTCTAGGGGAATCTTTGTCCCAAGTCAATATTCCACTTATATCTTTCCACTAGCATTCTGTTATCTCTGTGCTGTTTATTGATATTAAAAACACATAAACTATAATCAAGAAGGTATAATATAATGATGAAAATAATAATATCTGTCACAACAGTAATAGTAATGTAACTATAGCAAAATGAATGAGCATGCCCACTCTTCCCTACTGTCTAGGTCAAGCATTTTATGTGTGCTTAAGAAAGTGACCTGACTTCTCTGTTTTTCCAGTTCCTTTTGTCTGCTTTATAAATACATTTTGTGTGTACAAATAAAAGTGATTATATTAATACCATTAGCACTTACCTATGCAAAGTTCTGAATGATCATTTATATGTTGAGAAAAATGTTCTTCTGTATGTAGAAAATATTCAATAAACACCAATGAACTTATTTTAAATATATGATATTATTGAAATTATTATTACACTTGCTAGAATTATAAATAATTTGTGGCTTCTAAAAACTTCCTGATGAATAAGCTCTGTACTTACTGAATTATTAGGGGACTCAGACAGTATTTAGTTCAAATACATCCAATACAAAAGTCTATAAACTTTATGAATTCAGCTGCTGCTATAAAAACTACAATATATACTGTATATTAAACAACACAAATAAATGTCTGTATTATCCCATAGGCCATAGGAGATTATCAACCAGTGGGTCACACCCCTTTGAGATTGAATAACCTTTGCACAGAGGTTACATACCAGATGTTCTGCATATCAAATATTTACATCATGATTTATAACAGCAAAATTACAGTTGTGAAGTAGCAATGAAATAATTTTATGGTTAGGGGTTACCATAAGGTAAGGCACTGAAGTAAAGGGTTATAGCATTAGGAAGGTTGATAATCAATGCTGTAGAACAAAGAAGGCCATGAGAGTCCTCCAGGATACAACAAAAGCTTGGCATAACTCCATTCCATTGTGGGTCTTGGGACAAATTTATTTCTTTGCTTGCACATTCACTTTATTAAAAATGTTCAGTTTCTGTGCTGGTCAACCCAAAGGCCCCATTCCCTTGTTAGTTATCACATGAGCATGTCTCCTAACTTCTAGAGGTCACTCTTTTCTTGGCCCATCCTGACTTGCTTCATCAATACGATTATCTCCAGGTGTTTCACACATTGACTCTCTTCTGACAGTCTCTCTGGCGGACAGTTCTGCCTTTCTTTTCCATGTCATGATACCATGATGGCCCAGCACAAACTTTGTCCATGACAGTTGCCTCCTGCAGTAACATTTCAATGTCTCCAAGCTCCAAACTGAAGGCATAAGCATTATTTTTGTGGCCCATCATTCTGCCTACTGCTGTGTGGCAACTCTTATTTGTTCTGGAAACAAAGTAATAAAGTTGCTAGTGGCATAAAACGGAAAAGATAAATGAGTATTACAAGCAAAAGAGGAAAATCAATCAGGCTTTCTCAAAGGCTAATGTAATTGTGTACAAATCACAAGGTCAATGGTGAAAGAGAGTGGAGTCACAGTAGATCAATTGGTTTGCTTTTAGCTGTTTTATTAAGGTGAATTTTTATTTGAGGGACTACACATATTTAGTATGCAAAACTTGATGAATTTGGATTGTGGAAGCACCCAGCATCTTAGTGCCACCATCAAGGTAAAGTCATATCAACAAATCTCCAAATCTTGTGTCTTTTTCTTTGCTATTCTATTTTCTATTGTGTTTTGTTATAGAGTGTGTGCTCAGTGGAATTTGTGACAAACACCTCAGAAAAGAACTCTGAAAAGAATAAAGATATATGTTCATTCAAGATTCCTGATGTTTCAGTCCTAGAAACTAAGTCTGGGTCTGTGGCAAAGTAGAACACACTAAGTGTCATAGAGATGGGGGCACATACACCATGTTGAGAAAGCAATCTCCTCCACGGCTCTCCCTCCAGAACCTTTAAAAATAGTATCTCTTTCTGAAGCCCAAACATTCCACACATGAGCCTGTGGAGAAGCATTTCATAATCAAACTGCAAAAACATGAACTGGGTTCCTTTTAAGGTTTTGGGTTTGTTTGTTTGTTTTTAGTGTATGTGATTATATACATGTCTGTGCTTTCTAAACAAACTTGATTTAATGTTTTGAACCTTTGCAAAACTGTCAAATTCTACACTAAAATAAAATCCTAAATGTGACATTTTTAAGTAAGCTTTTAGAAGGTGATGAAGCCTAAAAGAGCACGCACTTATGAGTAACATTAGTAACCTCATAAAAGGTATAGAGGATGCTGCGTAGGCCCTTCGCTGTCTGTCTCTCATTTGCAATAAGAGAACACTGTACTCATTTTCTTTAGAATTCTTATCAGGGCACCACTTAGGGATCAGAGACTCACCTGTCACTCTACAGAGACTGACACTTCAGGAATCATTTTTTGCTATTGACTACTGCAAAGAGACTAAAACTCATGAGAATCTATCCCCATAAAGTTTGAAGCACATAATGATATATTATTCAGTACAGTTACTATGATATAAAGTAGATATACAATAAGTAATAGTTTGAGAACAAAGCAAACTATTTGTTTTTAAATAAGAAGAAAAATGTGAGGGAAAACTAAAAGGAAGGATAAATACTAAATTTATCTTAATAACAAAGCTCTCAGTCTAGAATTATAAAATATCAGTAAATTTTACCATTTAAAATTTATGTTTGAAAATGTATGGTCAACAAAATGAAAGGATAAACAAAGACAGAAGAGGAATATTTATCTATGTCTCAAAACATAAGATTATTATCTTTTTAAAAATCATTAAGAAGAAAAACTTCAATTAAAAACATTAACAGAAGATAATAACAGGTCATTTATGTGTGAAGAAGTGTTGGGGATCAAAAATATTCCATGTGAAAAGATACTGCTCAGCACAAACATATACACACACAAAGACATATGTATGCATTGACACATGCACTTAGACACATACACAATCTAATGCACATATATAAAACATATAGAGAAGACACATTTTCCTTTTTTAGATTGAAGCAGAGATAAAAATTTACTAAGAAGAGACTTGTTGATAAAATTTCTAAAGGTTTGTCTTAAAATCAGAAGGAATATAATGAATAAAAAAATCTTTAGAATGCTGAAGAGACAGAACAAAGACATCAATGTAGGGAGGGATTCAAACTGTGGTGTAAAATCAAAACTAATAAAGAAAGAAAGAGACACATATAAACAAACCCACTCTGTGTTTATAATCAATGGCTCACATCACAAAATCATTTATTCACTACTTGAGACAAATATATGAATGGATTTTGGTATTTAAAACAAGTATGTAGGGGAAAACATTAAAAGTCTTCTCAAATACAAATCAAGTTGTAGGGCTCTCTTTGGAATAGAATTTGAAAAGTATTTGAGAAAGAAATTTCAAGCTTTGTGGTCACTGTAAGAAGATTCATAACATTTTGACACATTGAATTGATAAGGCTAGATCACTTTGGAAAGAACAATTTTGAAAGAATTAGTGTAGAAAACACACAAATGTAAGACACACATGTATATCTATTTAATCTCACAGATGTTATGAAACTTATAAAAATCCTTTTTAAAATTAAATTTAGTAATTATGTTCTATTTAATAAATCAGAATTAACTATTTTCATTTAACAGCAAATATTTGTGGAACTAACAGGGACTTAAAATATTAGTAACTAATAGGAATTGTGTAATAAAGATATGCTCACTCACTTAAAATTCATTCTTAGAAGTGAGATATGATTATTTTTAATCTGGCAGAAATTCATAACATTGAAGAGATAGTGATACTTAACTATAGTAAGAAAATAGTAATTTCATTCAGAGTTCACACCATGAGTAGTGAATAATTAAATGAGAGATAATTGCATCTATAAAACACTATTGCCTTCCCAGGCAACTTCACATAGTATGAATTATATGTGTTGATCTGGGAGAGGGAAGTGGCTGCATCTTTCAGCATCTGACAGGATTTAAAATAGTCAACAGCGAATGAAGATATAAGATTATGAAGTTAAACAAGTACACAGATATTAAACATAAAAAACCACTTCCCTACAAAGAAAGGCAATATCCATGTATGTGAAGAAAAGGTAGTTTTATCAATACCGCATTTCTTCTGTGGATCACTTTATTTTTGTCTTTTAGCTGCCTTCTAACATCCACCCTGTAATGGAAACGTTGAATGGCATCCTCAATACATATTACCAGGAAGCCAACATTTGAATATGTCATGCTGTAACCTATATGTTTTATGGTTCTGACAGTCCTGTACCAAATTAAATACCATCAACCTTGAAGCAGGAGCTGTATTAACATATACACATACACACACACACACACACACACACACACACACACACACACACACATATATATATATATACACATATACACATACACACTCATACACACACATATATATACATATATATATATACATATACATAAACATCATATACATATGATCATCAGCTATATATATATATAGCTCAGACAACTAGCTGATTAGAAAACTTTCCATATTCTTAGTATTTCTCTTAACATGGCCCAACATGGCAAAGTATTTTGTACCTAGAGGGGTTGAGTCCCCTACTGCAACTACATTGTTTGAAGATGCAGTGATTGAAAAATATAGGTTTTCCTCGAGACCAACAGTGATCTTGATTATTTTCAGTTTTCTAAAATAATGTTTATATTAAGGCCCTTAAATATAATATGGACATTTCATAGGCATCGTCCAAATGAAAGTTCTTTTGTCTCTCTGTAGGGAGTTTCAGGAGAATTTCCAATTAAAGTTTTTCAGGAACCCTGACATTGAATCTAATATCATTAAAAAACTATTATTACCAAAAAGGTCAATAATAATTAATTGATAGATAACAAAGATACAAAAACATAGTTTTTAGAACAGTGGACTAAAATTCGAGCACTCGAGGAAATGGAGCCAGGAATTTACAGTAAGCATCAGGACAAAGCTTGTTCCATACTGTAATGCCATGTCTCAAAAAAGAAAAAAGAAATCAAAGAAGAAGAAAGTAATTTTAATCTACTTAAGTCATAGAGAGAGGAGCAATAAAAGCAACTGTTTGACAATAGTGTTAATGAATCCCTACTGATCATTGAGAACCACCAGTTAGAACACCAGTCATCTGTTCTGTTTGTAGCCATTCACATTCAGCCTGTAGAGAAGGGGAATGAGTCACATTTTCGCATATTGCAAAGGGTTAAGCGCGGCAAAGAGACAGCACAAATAATAAAACATGCTCTCATGAATTCACACTAATAACTAGAAAACCAATACAAATTGAAGAATTGGCGAGATTAATGAGAATGCAGAGACATACAATAAGCAAATCAGCCCTACTTCATCAAGCAAATGTTCTTTGCTGTACAATCACAAAGATAATTGAAGACTGCACTGGAAGGGAGCCTAACAGTCTAATAAGCACTTGGCTGTGATTCACTTGCCAATCAGAAGGAGACATGACAAGTTTTGAAGCAGATGATGCCTGATTTGAGCAGTGGCCGGATTGTTTATTGATTTCAAATTTGGCTGAGAGAGCGTCAGGATTTAAACAAATTATTCTGAGGGAGGGACCAATCATTCACCGCACATTTAACGTATGCTTTTATCGTGTCTTCAATTTATTCTGTCGCTTTCTCTGTAATCAAAATATTACTTTTATTTTTTATGACAAATAGATTAGAAATCCAAGCAGTGGAAATGGAATTCCCCACCCAGGAAGCAGGCTGCTAGCATTTCTAAGAATGGAATCTTACTAGTTACATGAAATTGAGCACCGTTTTCTGGATACTTGGTTATGTATGGACCCCTTGAAGACATAGATCATAGTGGCAACTCTGTAGGGAGTTTGTGAAGAGCAAATGAGACATTCTGGATTCATTCAATACTGAATGAAGACTAGATATATAGGACATAGGACACTGTACAAAATTTTTCACATAACTAAAAACGTTAATGTTTGCTCGTAGCAAAGAAGAAAAAGGATAGTTCATGTTGTGAGGAGCAAAAATGAGGAAAGAGAATGGTGAAGTCCATTCTTCTGCCTCCTTCAGTTCTCAAAATAATGCTCAGGGCAGAATAATAAGACATCATTTAGGAAAGGGCAGGGCAGGCAGAGAATGATACTCCATGGCTCAATGGACAAAGCATTAACTCTTCCTGTTTCTTTACACATGGAGAGATGTTTTCAAGCAGGATACAGACAGCAAGAACAATCAGAATAATCAATTGTGGCAGTTGTGCCATGCAAAGAGGCAAAAATCTCAGGAGCACTGTCTGTAGTGGCGTGGTGAGGTGTTGCTATTGAAAGGCTTTTGAGTGGAACATGTCTAAGAAGAGGCTATTGCCAGAGGACCTGCTCAGAACATGAACAATTTCATCATCATGATTTCCTCACTACACTGCTTTATTTATTATAAGAATTTAACCTCTAAAAAAGGAGTATGTTCCAATTCCTTTCTCCAAGTCATTCCATAGTTAACACGAATGGCTCTATCGGTTGTCTCAGTTGCCTGAGCTGGAAAACAATTCCTAAAGGAAGGCGTCGTTTCTAGCTATGTTAAATATAATAGGAAGTCTGCCTAAATGCAAGTGGCACAATATTTTCTTTGGCCACTGGCAACTTTTACCCCCTTACAGTACTTCACTTGGTTCTGTGATTAAGTCCCATCTCTCTTTCACATTTACAGAAACTAAACTAAAATAAAAGGGGGAATGGAAAATAATATAGAAGACTTTCGTTGAGCATAAAAAAGTACAGAGATGTCTAGGATCCTCAGCATCATGCAAGAACTGACAGAAGAAGAGAGAAAGCAGCACAAGACACTGGTGAACTGATGAGTAATGGAGCATAATGAATGTTATACCTGTTGGAGTCTTCTGACATTGATGAAACCTACAAATATGCTATTGTTTTACTCCAACTATGATGCTTCATAATTCTTGTCATCCCGAGATGTTCTAGATTCTCCTTAATGCCAAATGCTTGTATATGTCCATGAAATATATTTTATTTTTTTATTTTTGATAAATAGAGATGAGGAAGCATGCTCTAAATGTTGCCAGCATCATTCCATGGGCAGGGGGACAGGAATTTAATAAAAATAAGATCAGCTGAGAACTGAGCATAGACATTCCTGGCACCCTGCTTCCTTACTGGACAGTCACTCTGTTTGTTGGTGAAACTATGCCTCCTCTGCCATTATAGACTACATTCTCAGACTATGAACTAAAGTAATCCCTTCCTCCTTAAGTCACATCTCTCAATAATAATTTTCTTTGAAGCAACAAGACAAATAGCTAATATACCACCTTTCAACAAACTTCTGAAGAATAAATATTCTTTTCAGATGTCCTGTCTTTGCCACAATGCCCAGCACTTTGCGCGGCACATATCTACAGGCTAATCATTGCTCTCTTCTCTTTCATAGTGCACAGGCTAGCGGAACTGATCAATAATTAGAGAGAGTACTTTAGAACAAATTGACAAACAAGACATAAATAAATCACCAAGAACAGATGGCATCCAACCAAATGTTTTCAAACAGCCAGAGGACACTGGAACTGCTGGCTAAAATGTTTAATCTTTCATTAGAATCGGACACTGCACCAAAACATTGGCACATTGCCATTTCATTTAAAAGGAAAAAAAAAAAAAACCTGCAAAGTGACCTTGCGGTTGATGCGATGCTTCAGAAGTAAGAAATTAGTAAGTTATATATTGTACATATATGTACTAAAGAAGCAGTTTTAGGATGCTTTCTAAAATGATAAAATGAGCCAAAAAGTACAGTTAACTTTAACAAAATGATATGAACAAAGAACATGAGGTAACAGTAAAACCACTGGGGGCAATTTATGTCAACTTTTAGTAAGTCTTGGGAAAGTTCCAGGTCAACAAATTCACCAGAAGATTAAAGAAAATGCTCACTCATGAGGAGGAAGCAGTCCTCATCTGGGCAATTACGAAAAGAGCTGTTGGACCTGTATACAGGACAGTGCTGATGGTTGGGAAGTATGGAGACAACAGAGTATCAACAAACGTGTTTATAAGTGATTATAAAGAGGGAGTAAAGAAATTAAAAAATGAAGCAGCTTTCAGCCATTAGAAATGGAAGGGAAAGGAGGGTAAGTATCCTTGGGAAGCATGTCTAGAGGACAGGACCCAGTTCCTTTTGGTATGAAGAAATTGTGCCATACCAGGTAAGAATGTTTGGAGTGGTATCTAGGCCACACCGGGTGCACCTTGCTTTTCCTGGAAGCACATTTCAATCAAGTACCCTAAGCTTAATCTCTGCAGATTATCATGTACCTTGTGTGCCCTGCCTTGCATTATCGGATCGCTGGTATAAAAAAATATTATTTCTAAATGGAAGTGAACAGACTACATAGTTGCCTCACAGATGACATTTTTTTCTACTTGTAGATACAGAACAATGTTTTTGATAAGCTCCCTGATTTTATCAATGTGATTTCATGTAAAGTATTTATTATAAAAAGAGGATTTGGAGAGAAAATAGAGCAGAGAATTATGTCACAACACGATCATATATCTTAGCATCAAAGCACACAGAAAGGTCTTGATTTCACTCCTGTATTTCTTTCAATAATGGCATGCGTACATTCAATTTTACATTGTCAGGGACTTTTATAATAATGAAAAATGGGTAAGGTAGAAATGGAGGCTAGGGAGGAAGTCAGGATCTGGGAGTTCAGTTTCAGTGTGACTTATTAGTGAGAACAAACATGTACCTGTAGCTCAGTGAATTGAGGTCTTTAAACTACTCATCTCTTTTGTTATAGCTGGAGAAAAGCAAATCAAATTCAGTAACCTTGAAAAAGCACACAGCTCTCTACTGAAGTGCCTTGAAGAGCTGGTTGAGTAGGAACAGTACATCATCCAAGAATCTCTAAATGTCTCAATCAATTGTATTTACCAATCTAACTGGTCAAGCCCCACTCTGCAGAGTAGCTGTCAGTTTTCTTTTCTTTTTAATTTAAAAAATTGTATTCAATATATTTGACAATATTCTTTTCTCTGTTCAACTCCCAATTCTCTACACTACTATCCTACCCAATTTATGATCTCTTTCTTTTTCTTTCTCTCTCAACAAAAATATTTTTAAAAAAGAAAAAGAAAACCAATAAAATAAAAAGTACCAAAACAAATCAAAATAAAATATGTACAAAAAAAACCATGGAGTGTTTTGTGTTGGCCAACCACTCCTGACTGAGGAATGCCCTGGAGAAAGGTTGATAAAATCAGTAACTCTTCATTGAATAAAGCAGATTTTCCTGTTCCCAGAAAGTATCTATTGCAAATAGATTCTTGGTTAAAGGTAGGACTTTTTGTCTACTTGCTTTTCTCAGTGTTGGGATTTTATCTGCCCTTAATTTGTACAGGTCTTGTCTATGCTCTCACAGTCTCTTGAGTTCATGTTTCTTGATTCCGCTATGAATGAGAGATGCTGTTTCCTTGGAGTGCTTCATCATTTCTTAGTCTTAGAAGTTTCTAACTCCTTTTCTGCATAGATTCCTGAGCCTGTTCTATGAGGGATGGTATTTGAAACGAGATCCGTTGGTTAATTGTTCCAAAGTCTCTTACTCCATGAACACTGTGAGCATTGGGATCCCTTTGATAACTGCCTTTCACTACGAGAAGACACGTCTTCTTAAAGGGATAGTGATACTCTGATCTATGGGTACACTACTATGTCATCAGGAGTCATTTTTCTGTTCCTTCACAGAAGTAATAATTTTTCTCCTATGTCCATGACATACTCAGTCTCAGGTTTTTGGTCACATAAGTAATATAATGTATAGGTGTAGGTGCAATAAAAAGATAAAGGGGAACCTAGCAGAGGTTTACATTGTGAAGCAGATCGGAGGGCAGGGTGCAGGGGTAATTTGGAGAGAGACAACTAACAAAGCACACTACTATGACAGATGCTTCCTAAAATGTATATGCTTAGGAAAGTAAATTAAATCGAGTTACCACATAATGAATGAGGCAATGCCCCAACTTGACATCTTATGTCACCAAGTATAATCTCCAATGCCAGAAATGGGTTATGACCAGTTATATAGCTGGTAAACGGGTTTCCCTGGATCTCCTCAAAAACTGTAGATTATCTACAAGGCTATAGATTTTGCCCTATAACCTGATTTTAAGGATCTGTTGCTGAAGATACCACATAGTTTTGTAAAAAAAAAAAAAAAACAATATATGGAGAAATTAGGGCAATAACCAACTAGAAACTTCATTGCAAGTGACTAGAATTCATGGTGCTTAAAGATACTTTTAGGACAGTGGAAAAGAAAGGATAAAATTAGTATCACACAGCTACAAATTTCATGACCTACAACAGTGACCTCTCTGCATGATATACCGGTACAGTACTGACATAAACATTATGGGAGTAACCAACCACTTTTAAATTTGATTGAAGGCCCAACCAATTCTTTGAGCTGCTGATATTTAACTTAGTAACGCCAGGTCCATCCGTTATTTTGCGATCATTTCCTGTCTCCAGATAAATCCATTTCATTCATGACTTCTGGTATTATTTCTCAGGTATTTAAAGTATAGCTTTTCTTTGTTGTCTTTAACTGTATTTTTAGAGATGGAGATAGTAGAGATCTATCTCAAACTCGAGATAACTTTCACCATCTGCAAACTTTCACCACTCAGGCAAGAGTGGAAGGCAAAGAGAGAAGCACAAGCTACTAACTCCCAGAGGAGAGTCACCTATTAGTTTTGTGCTTTGCTCTTTGTCATTGCCATATATATTATCCCAAAGCCATTTTTATATGAATATATTTTTTAAAACTACACTATAAAAATGTCCTGCTTCACATACTAACATCTTTAATGCATGTTGCACCCTAGCCAACTACTTTAAATTATTATCTCTAAGTTTAAGTTTTATTATTATGGGTCCTGCCAAGTCATAGTCACTATAACCTACTATACCATTATTCATTCATTCATTCATCCATTTATACATTTATTAATTCACTCACTTTCTTCCTTCCTTCCTTCTTTCCTTCCTTTCTTTCATCAGGTACATATTAAAGAACTATGATTGCCAGAGATCTAATAAGAGAAAATGAAACTAAGCAAGATATTAATCTAGCAGAACATTTTCATATTAAACTTGGGGGCAATAAACAAAAGATTTAAAGGTATAATTTATGGTATCTAGCACAGAATGCTAAATATGAGACATTTAAAGATCAGTTTCATAGAAAAATAGTGTGCAATTTTTTTTTTACTTTTACCATCCCTAATTAATTAAAAACCACTTATTGAGTTTTCACTGGAATAAGCAATCTACTGGAAAGCATGAAAGGTTGAAAAGATCAATTACATACAAGCCTTGTTATTTAGCATCCCATAACCATAACAAAATTCTGAGATCATCAAATTATGAAGAATAATGGTTTATTCCTGCTGACAGTTGCAGAGATTTCCATCTATGCTTATGTGGCTACAGTGTTTTTGGCCTATGGATAAATAGCACATCAGGGCAGGAAAGCCTGTAGAGCAAAACATTCACCGCATATTTAGGAATAAGGAAAACAAGAAGACTCACCATCATGGCCATGTTTAGTAACCCTACTACTGCCACTAACTCTCACATCTTTATCTTAAGTATCACTGTGTGGGCCAAAGCCCATACATATAATAATCAATTTGTAGACGGGTCACTGGGGGATGGTTGGTATGTGAAATATAAGATGGATAATGTCTTTAATTCTCTGAGCTTCCACGTAGCATAGGAAAAGAACATGAAAGAAATGTGTCTATAGTAGAAAGGCATAAAGTGATAAATACTGTAAGCAAAGCACAAATGCTCTAGGTTTAAATCAAAAATGATACAGATACAAAATGATAATGATACTTCCATTAGTGTGGATAAAAATTATTTTTCACAGGATTTATGGAGCCTTTATGCTATTTTATGTTTTCATTGTATATAGACATCTTTCTCTCAGAAACATTGATAAAAAATTAAAAATCAGAAAATAAGAAGGATGGAGAGCTGACTCAGCAGTTAAAAGTCCATACTCCTCTTGCAAACAACCTGAGTTTGACCACCATTATTCATATCAGCAGACTCCCAAATTCCTGAACTCCATCCAGGCTCTGAGGATCTAATACACTAGTGAATTTTTTTGGTAAACATAAATGGCTTCCTGAATACGGTTGAGTGCAATCCTTCAAACAATATCTGTACACAAAAGGCTATCCATTCCAGTTGAAAACAAAACAAAATGAATCCTGAAATACCATAGTAGAATATAAAGGTCTCCAAATTTTAGGGAAAAATCTGATTATTACAATTAAAAATTTTACCCCTTCTAAGCACACACTGATATTACAGATAGAACGTTTTAATTATCTAGCTTTAGATATCCTGGCCAGAGGGATGTGTTGGGGCTTATAAAATGCGGATTAAGTTTTATCTGAGCCACAGTGCATAGCATAGACAGAATTTGAGCCGTGCCCTGTATGCTCACACACCAATAGTATATTGATATCAAAATCCACATTTTCTATTAATGTCATTTTCATTGGAAATAGAGTGTGCATAGATGAAATACTAGAGAATTTAGGATAAGATCATCTTATGTTTAAAGTGCATCTGAATGCTATATACTTTGGGCATTACAAAGACATAGATCGGAGATATGGAAGAAAGGTCAGTTTTAATTCATGCCGCCATGAACTAAAATTGGAAAGGAAATACTCTAACTATAGCTTCAGAGTGAATGTGGTCCTGCTGTCTTCTTGGTACTAAGTTTCTCAGCTCTTGAACTGTACATTAAGTTTGAAACTCTCTCTCTGGAAAAACAGCCATAGAAGACAAGGAAGGAAATGATATGAGTGTGACAATGTTTCTTTCTTGTCCGTGTCATTAAAGAAAAATCCTTAAAGATACAGATTCAAGTTTTCAGGAGAAAAGAAGCAAGACAATTATCTGTGCTGGTCTTTATCTGTGCAGTGATTATTTCTTACAGACACAGACAAAAGATGCTCTGAGTTTCATCTCTATGGGAGCCTCTGAAGGATGACCTAGACCCCATTTCTGGCATGTAAATAAAAGAATTTTCAAACCAAAACATAATTCTTATTTTCAAAGCTGACAAACTGCAAAGCTTCTTCAATTTTTCGTACCTTTGTTCCATTACAGATGGGCTTGCTAATGGGATTCCATGTCAGGGCAATATTATTTCTTTGTAAAAGATATGCAGCACGGTTCACAGAGCTTGAAAGATAAACAGGTGTTGATATGCTGTACAAATTTCCTGATCTATGCAAGACTTTGATAACTACTGAGCACTCGGTTAAAATAATTTAACAACCAAGATAAAAAATTAGGAAATATAAGAAAGCTTAATGAAAGCTGAAAGTACCGTCTCTGTTCGCATTTGAACACGAGCTCTATTGAAATCAAACCAGCCTATTTCTATTCTTGACCCATCCTGGGATCTTTAGTGTTTGTTTAATGGACTTTTATTAATGGGAAAATGTCAGGCTTTGGAAATGCCATGTATTAATCATTTTAAAAATACGTAAGTTTCTCAGCAGCAACCCTAAAATATAGTATCCTTATAAGCAAACTTTTGGTTTCAAGAAAAATACCATCAAGTGAGTTTAGGTTGGGGAAGGATGCAATTAGTGATCTGACTGGCATCTCAGTGTAGGATGTTTGTAATGGAGTGTGTGTGCCTTCACAAAATTTACATGCTGAATTTCTATCTTCAATCCCTTAAAACATGACTGTATGGACACTGGGTTTTGGCATATGCATGAAGTGAAAATGAGGCCACTGGGATGAGCTGTAATGTAACATGACCCCTGTCATGAAGGATTCTGAGGCAGCTTATACAACAGAAAGATAGGAGAAGATGTGAAAATGTAGAGAGGGACAATCCAGGAGAACGAAGTGGGACAAATTCATCCAATCCCTCAGAATACTCTAATTTAGTCAACCCCTTATCTCTGGCTGCTGTCCTCCAGCACTGTGAGAAAGCACACTGCGTTGTTCAAGCCACCAAAGAAACTACTGTGGATCCTGTAACTGATCCTGGTGTTTCTTTCAGTGAACGCTTCAGTTCTTATATACTGCTAGGCATTGATATGAGACATTTACATATAAACACACTTAATTCAACAAACACCCCTTGTGGTGAGCATGATAAAACAGAAGAGGAAATAAATGTTGCATAACTTGTTCATGAGCAGAGTTTGTAAACAGGCTACGGTTTGAAGCTCACTGTCTAACATCTGCAGACATGGAAAACTACAAACAGCACTGGTCACAGGTCTTAAAACTCAAAAGCTAAACAGTATTTCCTCAGCTCTATGAACGCTCCACCTTGCACCTGCAAAGCTGTGAGATATGCTTTTCTCATCAGAGGTTTCTTTGTCTAGTTAACCTATCACTCCAAATCTGTATTTCTTATTATAAGTGGCAAAATGTAGAAACCAGCCACATTCTTTTCTCACAGAAAAGGATAGCTTTAACTTCTGTGACTGTGACATACCCCACTGTCATTTTCCCTTGTTGGGTATGGCTTTTACAACTCTCCTTTCTTAGGCCACATACCATGTACTTAAAAGCTTCAAAGTCTGGAGGTCAATTTATATTCTCTTTCAGGATACAGGACATACCCATACTTTGCCATGCACTGGTTGCTTGCTTCTTTCTTTTTCCAGATTGAAAATAGTAACAGAGTTTACTTCAAAACACATGCATTATTAAGTCATCCTGTGGACGTAACACTGCACTAGATGCTGGGCAAGCTGAAGGAAAGTTGCTTCCTCTGCTTTCCTAGGAACAGTAAATATATGTGAGAGTCAGATCTGTATCTTCAGTCTACAAAAGAATGCCTTTCCAAATGGGGGCAAACAGATTCATCTACACACTGAAAGGTCAAAGAGACAGTCTATCACAGCCCCGCATTGTTAGGAAAATCACTGCTTTCTATTTTAAATGCAAGCTAAAGCTCGATTGACACAAAGTTGTTTGGAAATGAGAATGTGCCCTTTCCTGTTTATTCCACAGGCAGCAGCTTTATGAGTCTGCTATAACACTATATTTTTGCAAGGGACAATTATGACCATAAAGGGAATTGTGTGGTAAAAACTATAGAATCTGCCATTAGGCAAGAAGATGACCTTTTTACTCATCTGGCTTGCCAAATTCAAGCAGGTTCTTAGCATTTGGGAAAGATTTATGGTACTAAAGGAAGCCTGCCAGCCATAGAGAAAGTCTTTATTTCCTTTAAAAAAAATCTATATGCAAACAGTGACAGGTCGTGATTCATGCTGTTGCAAGGTCTCTCCATTCAGTAGTGCTTTTGTCTGGCCCATCAGGCTTAGGGTTTCTTCCACTCTATGCCCATGCTGTGCACCTCCAATCTTAGTGCCCCTAGTTCCTCTTGAGTGCATCTGCTTAGCAATAGTCTACACAAATGCTGGAGACAATTAGATTTATAAGAGGAAAACTACACAGAAGGAACGTCTGCTTTGGCTCACAAGATAGAGCATAAACAGTCAACCAATGACCCCTTTCATATCACTGTAATCCACAATCCCTCACAGACTGTTTTGAGGATTCTAGCTCCTGAATCATGGTCACTTCATTTAGCATCATTTATTCTGATGATCCTTCTGATTCCTTACCTTATCGATTACCTCATTATCCTACTCTACCTCATGTCATCCAATATCTCTTCTTTTGTTTCATGATGGTTAATAGTTAGGATCAGTCCTAAAACTCAAATCCAGGCATCTATTCCTTGCAGTTAAGCATACTGGATCTAAGGGCACACCATTTTTTTCTGAATGTCTGATTTCCATATCAGTCAAACCTACAGTTCCTTGCCATTCATAATAATCACATACATTTTTATTCATGTGCTTAATGTCACATGATCCTGTGTGTTTTCCAGCAACCTATATTTCCTTCTAAGTTCAGTTTTCCATGTAATTAAACAATTATTTCATACTGTTAAGCCCCTATTAAATCAATGTGCTTCAATATCCCCATTGCTATACTGCTGTTTTCTATCCTACTATAAAAACACAAGCATTGCAAGCAAATCTTTCTTATCCTCACAGCACTGCACATTCTAATCTCCCAGCCCCTGTGCCTTTATACTCCGTCTTTTACCTTGTTGTAATGAATGAATCACCTGTGTCTCGTGCATAAGGATATTGTCCATATGTTTAAAGATTTAGACTATACCTATGGAGATGTCACTCCAGGATGGTGGTGTTTGACCTATTGAAAAGCCTTGCCTCTGGTACTACAAAAGGACTATGAATTAATTAAAGATTCTTCCCCCTCTAAAACACTCAACTTCACTTAACTTCAAAATATCCTATCTTAACATAAATATTGTCTCAATGTTGCACAATTTTTCAAAAACTGTTCATTTATGGCCTTTTAAATAAAAGATAAAAGCCTTCTTCTCCAGGTGGCAACGTGAGTCCTGTCACTCTTGACAGTCAAGTTTCTGTCTCCAGGACACCATGAACACTATTCTTGTCATTGATGAATCTGGTGGGTAATTATCAGCTGTCATCAATCTCAGGCTATTGACGGCATTTAATTCGGTTAATCGGTCGTCCCTACATGGATATACTTTGCTTATTTAAGTCTTAGGGACATAATATTCTTAGTTTTCTCTAGGTCGTTTGGTACTTTTCAGACTCTTGGCAAACTTCTCTTTGATCTTTATATTTTTATATAAAAATAATTTACAGTTTTAGAAATATGAGGTCAACATAAAAATTGATTATAAAGGACAGGGATCTATGGTCTACCACTACTTTCATAGGAACATAGCTTCCCATGTGATCCTCCCATTGCACCTGACTGATATATTTCTTAATATTCATGAAGCTCCATTGAAATGTCATAATTTCTCAAAATGCACGCATTATGTTGAGATTTACTCAGTGACATATCTACTATGTAAATTGATCCATGCTTATCACCCTGTACAAAGCTTAAGTCCAAGTGGATCAAGGACGTGCACATCAAACCAGATACACTCAAACTAATAGAAGAAAAAGTGGGGAAGAATCTCGAACACATGGGCCCTGGAGAAAATTTCCTGAACAAAACACCAATGGCTTATGCTCTAAGATCAAGAATCGACAAATGGGGTCTCATAAAACTGCAAAGCTTCTGTAAGGCAAAGGACACTGTCGTTAGGACAAAACGGCAACCAACAGATTGGGAAAAGATCTTTACCAATCCTACAACTGATAGAGGGCTTATATCCAAAATATACAAAGAACTCAAGAAGTTAGACTGCAGGGAGACAAATAACCCTATTAAAAATGGGGTTCAGAGCTAAACAAAGAATTCACAGCTGAGGAATGCTGAATGACTGAGAAACACCTAAAGAAATGTTCAACATCTTTAGTCATAAGGGAAATGCAAATCAAAACAATCCTGAAATTTCACCTCACACCAGTGAGAATGGCTAAGATCAAAAACTCAGGTGACAGCAGATGCTGGCGAGGATGTGGAGAAAGAGGAACACTCCTCCATTGTTGGTGGGATTGCAGACTGGTACAACCATTCTGGAAATCAGTCTGGAGGTTCCTCAGAAAATTGGATATTGAACTACCTAAGGACCCAGCCATACCTCTGTTGGGCATATACCCAAAAGATGCCCCAACATATAACAAAGACACATGCTCTACTATGTTCATCGCAGCCTTATTTATAATAGCCAGAAGCTGGAAAGAACCCAGATGCCCTTCAACAGAGGAATGGATACAGAAAATGTGGTACATCTACACAATGGAATATTACTCAGCTATCAAAAACAATGACTTTATGAAATTCATAGGCAAATGGATGGAACTGGAAAATATCATCCTGAGTGAGCTAACCCAATCACAGAAAAGCACACATGGTGTGCACTCATTGATAAGTGGTTATTAGCCCAAATGCTTGAATTACCCTAGTTGCACAGAACACATGAAACTCAAGACAGATGATCAAAATGCGAATTCGTCACTCCTTCTTTAAAAGGGGAACAAGAATACTCTTGGGAGGAAATAGGGAGGCAAAGTTTAGAACAGAGGCAGAAGGATCACCCATTCAGAGCCTGCCCCATATGTGGCCCATACATATACAGCCACCAAACTAGATAAGATGGATGAAGCAAAGACTTGCAGGCTGACAGGAACCAGATGTAGATCTCTCCTGAGAGACATAGCCAGAATACAGCAAATACATAGGCAAATGCCATCATTAAACCACTGAACTGAGAACGAGACCCCCATTGAAGGAATCAGAGTAAGGACTGAAAGTGCTTGAAGGGCCTTGAGACCCCATATGAACAACAATGCCAACCAACCAGAGCTTCCAGGGACTAAGCCACTACCCAAAGACTATACCCATGGACTGACCCTGGACTCTGACCTCATAGGTAGCAATGAATATCCTAGTAAGAGCACCAGTGGAAGGGGAAGCCCTTGGTCCTGCCAGGACTGAACCCCCAGTGAACTAGATTGTTGGGGAGGGACAGTAATGGGGGGGAGGATGGGGAGCAGAACACCCATAGAGAAGGGGAAGGGGAGGGGTTAGGGGAATGTTGACCAGGAAACCGGGAAATGGGATAACATTCGAAATGTAAATAGGAAAAATGTAAATAAGTTAATAAAGATGAAAAAAGAAAATAAAAGCCACATTCAATAGTCCCGCTGTATTAAAAATGTTCTGTTCACTCTATCTATTTGGCTTTTCCATTCCAGAATCCTGGAGCCAGTGACCTTTACCTTTATCTTCCTGGATCACTAGAGCAAATGTTGGGCATAGGTTTAGTTTTGTTAGATGATGACTAAATGTGTTCCGAATTCCCTGCATCATCTTTCACTCACTCTAACAAAAATGAGAACTGTAGCAGTCCCCTAGGACTTAGGCCAATGCACACCATGGTAAAGGCACCACTCTGACATTTAAACTCAGCACATAGGAGGCAATATCTGCCAAAATGAGAAAATTTCAAGGAGGATTTTGTAGATGAAAATAGATATAACATCTGATTTGGGCTCAGAAAGTTCTAGACCTACTGTGAACTCAACTGGGTCTTTTTTGAAGTTAGGGAACTCAGTAAAGGGTGACAACCCCCCCCAATTAGTTCAGTCATCTGAAGTGTGGCTACCAATCTACCCCCATCAATGTTGCTTTTTTTGATCAGTTGCTTTCTCTGATGCAAGATGTACCCCTCTGGCTTAAGACATATATTCTTTTATTGTGGACCAGGATAATTTTTGTTAGGCTGGGTTGTACAGAAAAATCCAATATTTCTCCTGTTCCCTCATCCCACCAGAAAAGAGTGACTTTCTACAATTATGTGCCCCAGAGTAGCCTATGGTCATGCCTGAAAAGGAGAAAATAGTTTCCCAGGCTGCACCCATGGAGGGAAACGTAGTTTCTTCGACTATTCTGTTGTTGAAAAAGTGGTGTCTTGTACCTTGAGTTCCCCCTCACCTACACAAATGGAAATGTCTCTGGCTATGAAGGTTCTGGCAGGAATAACTCTATACCAGAGACAGCCCTCATACCTCCTCTAAGAGAGCTGTCCCTCCTGAACCCAATACCTGAAGGTTCATATTCTCTCTCTCTCTCTCTCTCTCTCTCTCTCTCTCTCTCTCTCTCTCTCTCTCTCTCTCTTCTCCCCATGATTTATACTTCATTTTCAACTAGTGATCTGTATAATTAGAAAACTCAGAGCTGGGGTTGGGGATTTAGCTCAGTAGAGCGCTTGCCCTAGCAAGCGCAAGGCCCTGGGTTCGGGTCCCCAGCTCCGGAAAAAAAAAAAAAAAGAAAACTCAGAGCCTACTATTCTCTGAAATTCTTCAGACTCTCATCAGTTTTCTGGAGACTGCCTTTTACATCTACCAGCTGGTTTCAGCTGACTGACCAATAGCTCTTGGTCACTTTCTTCATGGCCAAGGAGTGGGACAGGATCTGGCTTGAAGCAGACCTTGGACAAGAAGGAGGATCACTTGAGGACAATGCAACAAAAATACAGCAGATTTTCTCTCCTTCCTGACTGGGACCCCAACACTGACAAAAATGTGAGCTCTGAACAGGTTTTGCCAGGACACTTTAGGAGGATTGAGAGCAGGTGCTAGAAAACACACCAATCTGCCTAAGGTGAGTGAGGTTTTATAAAAGCCTTAAGAGTCACATTGAGTTCTTAGAGTGCCTACGTGAGGATTAACAGGAATTCACTCCCATAGACCAAGATGTGCCATAAAACCAACAAGCAAGCAAGACTGTGTTTGCCATGCAGTCAGATGTTGTTTCCTACTCAGTCCTGACTGAGTTGCTTGAATTAGGGACATCTCAACAGACAATGATCCAAGGAGACGCTGAACAGACTGCTTTCTTTCCATAGACAACAACTCTATTGGTCAAATTGAAAACAAGGTATTATGACCCACTTCTTAGTCATACCAGACTTTCCTCATCCCTAATTGAAGAGACTCAATAGTAATCTAGATAATACCACTCACTTGACTTTGTCTGCCAGCTGATAACTTGTCTGCAGGCAGTGGCTGACACAGAAGGGAAAGAAGTTAACAAGTTGACCTTGGGACAGGAACTGGTCCTAAATACAGAGCACTCTGAAAAGGCCTTCCTGAGGGAAAACCCAGAGAAGTGGATTGCCAAGCACTTCTCCTAGACCAGTCCATATCCACTTATGTAAATGCTCAGCCATCAACTCGGCCAGTCATTGCCAGACGATAAAGCAAGAGTCTCTGAATTGTAGCAAAGAAGTGACTGATGTGGTTCCATCAGTCAGAACTGACCTAACACATGGACTTCTCCAAAAAGCAAGATTGGAGCAGTTTTGTTGAGAATACAATCAGGGCCACGGTTGTCATCCTTGACAGGACACAGAGAGCTCAGTTCCTCAGCATAGGAACTTCAGAATATAGGGCTGAACTTTTAGCAATAACCAAGGTACTTGTTTGGGGGAAAGTCAAAGCCATCACTTGTACAAAGTGTTGGTATAAATTTGCCTTGTACCATGACAATAGGGAAGACCTCTATCTGGACTCTTCACTTCTGCCGGAAAGGAAGTCAAAAATAGAATAAATCTAGACCCTGCTAGAAGCCACATGCTCTGCCCACCAAAATAGCCTTTGCTAAGACATAGTGTCCAAATTTACCACTTATACACAAATAAGTTCCTAAGGAGAAATAAAATCCCTGAAAGGAGCCCATGCTTGAGGATGCATCCCTAGAAAATATTAAAAAGTGTAGTTTACAGAGATAAACAGACAATTCTTGAGTATAAGTATGTGTTATTTTTCTTAGGTACCTTCCCTGAATGGTGTAAATGTTGTTTTTATTACTTTAGTTGAAAGAATGAGATGAGATCTATACCAAAACTGTGGGAATATAGGGCTTGGGCTCAGTCCAAACTCTCTTTTTCTCTGTTCTAACTGCCCATATGCCTTGGCCCAGAAGCTTCTACCCCCCTTACAATCTAAACTTCCAAGCAGAGTAAATCAACTCAGCTTCTCTCTGAATTGTTCTGTCTGGCTTCATACTAACTTTGGCAACCTGTTCTAATCGTCCAGCTCCTTTTCATTCTCTTGCTTGCTCTGTCCTCACCTATGTCTAGTTTATTCTCTCAGCAACATGTCTCTGTAGAATTACCTGAGTAAAATCACCACCCCTGCCTCTGCCCTTAAGCTGCCTCTCTTTCCTACAGTGCTCTCATGTGAGTTTGGCATATCCTATCTCTGACACACTTTGTCAAATCTCTCTGTGATTTATCACTTTGTCCCTCCATTAGACATCACTTTCAAACATGGCTACTTGTTTCTGCAAACTGGCCTTACCTTCATTGTTAAGGATTAAAACCGTGTAATAAGGGTATGTCTGTACTCCTTTCAGATCATACTGTGATACAGAGTGTGTCTGAATTCTAACTGGATCATATAGACCGTAGAACTTCTTTGACTGCTATCCCTTGCCAAAGCAAACATGGTAAATTAAAGTTTCTCTACAGAATGGGTAGACATCTCTCCTACCCAGATGGAAACAGCCTCAGTGATCACTAAGAATCTCTTCCAAGGAGTAATTCCTAGGTTTGGATTGCCTTCACCCTGGCACCCAATAACTTCTTTGTCTTCATGTTTATATTTCCTCAAATCCCTCAAAGGTCTCAAATGTTGATTTGAAACTTGGGACAAGTAGAAAGGATCTTGAAGGAAATTTTAACTACGTATACTTTCAAGATTGACCAAAAATGGGTCAACTTCTCATAATTTGCCCTGTTAAGGGCTAGGTAAACCCCATAGTGAGGTCTCCTCCCATTTGAAAGTATGTTTAGGAGGCCTCCTACACTCCTTCCTAGGCTAAGATAGGTTAACAAGACAGATATTATTAACCATTCATTCCTGCCTCAAATATTTATAGATTCTACAAGCATAGGGAACTGTTCATCAGGTAGAAAAGCTGGTCCCTTGCCTTTGTTTGATCCTGCCCACAAGTTCCAATCTATTGACTTTATATGGATAAAGAGAATTTCTGCCTGGAGTAAATGTAAAAAAAAAAGATCCATTCCTTGTGGTCCTTGCTACTTTTACCACAGTGGAGGTGCCTAGTGTTACCACATAGAAACACAATACCCAGGTGACAGAGGTTACAGAGGACCATGATAGATTTGTGTTAATCAGATCTTCCGATCTACTTAAGATAGGACAGAAGTCCTCTGACTGTGTTGTCCTATTTATCTTGTGTTTCTGTAGTATAGACCCATAACCATCATATTATGTTATGTTTCAAAATAATTAAGTCATAATCTCCACTTCCAATCCACACAACTATAAATGGGACCAATTTAAGCCTGCCTTATATTATCTCCAAGGAAAGAATGCCTGCTTAAAACCATCAAAATGCCACAGATAGTTCCCTCTATGCAGATTCCTGTAGCTATTCACAAAAGTTTAACTCCAAAGTATCTTTTCAGTCTCCAGAGACTATCTGACTTGCTTGCACTACAGGCTTAACTAACTGTTCATGTTATGAATTGTTTGCGTGGGAGCAGACCCCACTCCTTTGAGTCCTCGTGTGCATCCTGGTACTACAAGTATTTTATAATGGAGAAGTGTGGTCCAACTAAATCTAGATTCTGAGCTTCCCAGGGCACAGCTAGCCAACCTTATCCTCCTCCCCTTGTTGATGGGTGTAGGCATCACAGACTCTACAGCAGTTGGAACTTCTAGTCATGAAGAACAATAACTTTAAAGAATTCAGTGTTCAAGTACAAATAAGCCTGGCCATTTGTACAATTCTGTGTCTTATCTGGAAGTCTAGGTAGACTTCTTAGCTAAAGCTGTTCTTCAGAATCCCAGAGGACTGAAATGTCCTCTTCATGAAACATAAAGTCTATGGCACTGCAAAGAACTTGTTGCTTTTATGCAACAAGTCAGGAGAAAGTAGAGAAAGTTTAGCCATATTCAAAAATAATCTTAAGAAAAGATAAATAAGATACAAGGAAGCTTAGAATTGGCACCTTGCTTTCCTAGTCCCTCTTGCTAACTACTCTGCTTACAGCCATTGCGGAGCCATTTATTTCGCTCCTAGCCATCACTATTGGACCCTACTTGCTCCTCTGCCTACTTAACAATGTAAAATACAGAGTGACTTCTGTTACAGTGCCGAGGGGGATGGTATAACTCCCTGCTTCAGTGTGGGTCAAGGATTCAACTATGGCCTGTAGAACCAATAGTGAATGTTACAGGTCCTAGGACCTTAGCGTGACTGATGTTATGTTAAAGGTAGCACTGTGCCCATTAAACCTAGCAAATAATTCCTAATACCTGCCAAAACGAGAACTAAGACCTAATATATCAAAGCCCTAGTTCTGGGTTTATCCCTAAGTGTACTAACTTTGTTTTTGGCTTCCTTAGTTCTGCTTTTTGTTAACTGAAGTATGACAACCAGGATACAGCTCTTAGTGCATAAAAGACAAAGGATTGTACAGCTCACCAGTGCATGGTTTGACTAAGTTCCTTGTGCAGACACCAGCTGGCAATAAAAACATAAAAACTTTCCTGACAGGTTTAAGAGTCTCCATGTGGTAGTTTCCAGTGAGATTACCTCACAACAGTGTCCTTATATGGTTTTCTGTTATTTGTTTGTTTGTTGGGTTGGTTGGTTGGTTTTGTTTCTTTACTTGTTTTTCCATAATTTGGAAATTATGTTATAAGTTGTCTAGGAATTTACAATGTGATAAACGCATCATGTAATCATTATCGATATAACATTCATTTTTTGTTGCATGTCATATACCTTGAATGTCACAATCCTTTATTAGACAGACTTTTCCAAATTTTTCGTAGCAACTCAGTGGTTCATATTGTGTTCACTGTTCTTTTTTTATTATTTATTTATTTATTTTTATACTTCATATTTTATTCCCCTCCTAGTCCAACCCCTGAGGGTTCCACATCACATACCCTCCTGCACCTCCCCTGACCCTTGGTCTCCACAAGGATGTCCCCACCACACCCACCTCACCCACCCCACCAGAACTCTAAACTTCCTGGGGCCTCCAGTCTCTTGAGGCTTAGGTACATCTTCTCTGACTAAACTCAGACCCGGGAGTCCTCTGCTGTCTAAGTGTTAGAGGCCTCATCTCAGCTAGTGTATGCTGTCTGTTTGGTAGTCCAATGTGTAAGAGATCTCAGGGGTACAAGTTAACTGAAACTGCTGGTCCTCCTACAGGGTTTCCCTCCTCCTTAACATCCTACAGCTTTTCCCTAAATCAAACATAGGGGTCAGCAGCTTCTATCCATTGATTGGGTGCACATATCTGCCTCTGACTCCAGCTGCTTGTTGGGTCTTTTGGAGAGCAGTCATGGTCCCTTTATGTGACCACCCCATAGCTTCAGGTGTCAGGTCTTGGGGCCTCCCCTTGAGCTGGAACCCACTTTGGTCCTGCCTCTGGACCTTCTTTTCCTCAGGCTCTTCCATTTCCATCCCTGCATTTCTTTCAGACAGGAAGAATTATGGGTCAGAGCTTTGGCTGTGGGATAGCAATCCCATCCCTCACTTGATGCCCTGTCTTTCTGCTGAAGCTGGATTCAATATGTTCCCTTTCCCCACTGTAGAGTATTTCATCTAAGATCCACCCCTTTGAGTCTTAAGAGTCTCATTCCTAGGTCTCTAGTACATTCTAGAGGGTCTTCCCAATCTCCTTCATACCAAGGTTGCCTGTTCCTATTCCTTCTACTGGCCCTCAGGGCTTCAGTCCTTTTCCCCCACCCAATACCAGATCATGTTCCCCTCCGCACTCCCTCCATCCCCTTTTCCTCCCCTGACCCTCCCTCTCTTCCCCCTTGTCCTTGCTTTCTTCTCCCTCCCACATGGAACTGAGGCATCCTTACTTGGGCCCTTCAGCTTGTTGACATTTTGAGTTCAGTTCTGTGAACTGCATCTTGAATATTCTGTATTTTGGGGTTTCTTTTGGCTAATATCCACTTATTAGTGAGAAAATACTAGGCATGTCATTTTAGATCTAAGTTTTCTCACTCAGGATGACATTTTCTAGTTTCATCCATTTGCCTGCAAAACTCAAGATGTCCTCATTCTTAATACCTGAGTAGTATTCCACTTTGTAAATGACCTACATTTTCTGTATCCATTCTTCTGTCATGGGTCATCTGTGTTGTTTCCAGCTTCTGGCTATCACAAATAAGGCTGCTATGAACATAGTGGAACATCTGCCCCTGTGGCATGGTGAGGCAATTTTGGGGTATATCCCTGAGTGGTATTTCTGAATCTTTAGGTAGGTCTCTTTGCAATTATCTGAGGAACTTCCAAATTGATTTCCAGAGTGGTAGTACCAGTTTTCAATCCCACCAGCAATGGAGGAGTGTTTCTCTTTCTCCACATCCTCGCCAACATGTGTTGTCACCTGAGGTTTTGATCTTAGCCATTCTGATTGGTATAAGATGGAATCTCGGGGTCATTTTGATTTATTTGCATTTCTTTGATCACTAAGGACTTTGAACATTTCTTTAGGTGCTTCTCAACCATTTGAGATGCCTCTCTTGTGAATTCTTGGTTTAGTTCTATACCCCATTTTTTGACTGGGTTGTTTGGTTTTTCAGTGGTAAGCTTCTTGAGTTCTTTATATATTTTAGATATTAGCCCTCTATTAGATGTGGGGTTAGTGAAGATTTTTCCCCAAACTTTAGGATGCCAATGCATCTTATTGAGTATGTCTTTTGCCTTAGAGAAGCTTCCAGTTTCATGAGGTCCTATTTATCAATTCTTGACCTTAGAGTATGAGCCATTGGAGTTCTGTTTAGGAAATTTCTGCCTGTGTCAATGACTTCAAGGCTCTTTCCCACTTCCTTTTCTATTAGATTCAGTCTATCTGGTTTTATGTTGATGTCCTTGGTCCACTTGGACTTCAGCTTTGTGCATGGTGACAAATATGGGTCTATTTTCATTTTTCTACATACAGACCAACACCAATAATTGTAGACGTTTTCTTTTTTTCTGTTGTATTCTTTCAGCTTCTTTATCAAAGATCAAGTGTGCATAAGTGTGTGGTTTTATTTCTGGGTCTTTAATTCTATTTCATTGATCAACCTGTCTGTCTCTGTACCAGTCCCATGCAGTTTTTATCACGTTTGCTCTCTAGTAGAGCTTGAGGTCACAGATGGTGATTCCCCCATCCAATCTTTTAATGTTAAGAATTATTTTCGCTATTCTGGGGTTTTGCCCTTCCAGATGAATTTGAGAATTTCTCTCTCCATGTCCTTGACTGTTCACATTTCTTAACAGTACCTTTTGAGACAAACTATTTTTATTTCAATAGAATCAAATTTGCCTGTATTTTTAGTTGATAGATTATATTTTGGTATTGAATTCAAAGAGTCCCTATTTAGTGACTTATTATGTCATCCTCATTTAGGCTTTAATGACCCGGCCTCATTTAGATTTTAACACTTCTACCCCAGCCCCTAGAATCCTCGTCATAATGACTGTCATTTTATTATATTTCTTAATCAAAAATTATATTGAATTTTGACCCTTTTTCTTAAAATAGACAATTTGCATATGTCGTTTTCTCTTTCTTGTATCTCTTCCTTCTTTTTTTATATGATGCCTCTTTGTCTTCTAAATTTCAGTTTCAACATCACTTTTTCAAATAAATGTCTTAACTTTCCAAAAGAAAGTTGTGCATATGATCAATGACTATGTCATAATCCCACTAAACTTGTTCTATGATCTTCTACTTTCTAACAAACAGGTAAGTAGATGTTGCTGGTATTCCTACCACATGTAATCCTGCCCTGTACTAAAATGCCAAGTCCTTGTCAGGAGTAACATTATGAGCATAGCTTTCAGTCTTCCCTGAAAGTTCAGAAAAAATGAACAGGCACATGTCAGTGTTGCTTAATTCTGATATATATATATATATATATATATCAACTGTTCTTTTTTCTGTTATAATATTTGTATTTTATGAGTTCTGAAAATTGTTTTGAAAGAGAATACTTTTAAGTTTATAAACTCACTATTTTTATAAATGAAATGATATGCCATATTTTGTAGCCAAAATCACACTGAGGATTAGAAAATATTAATCTAATGAGTTTAGTATAGAGAAAAAAATTACTTTTAAAAAGCAAGCGGTATAAATTTGGATGTAATAAAACATCGGCAGGAACTGTGCATCATCTCAAATTAAAATAGATTCCGAGAGGAATAGCTGAAGAATAGACTTTTTATTCCCAAAATTGCAATTCATATCAATGAATAGGAAAAAATAATGATGAAGGCATTTTCTGAGACATGGGTAAAATAATGTCACTTAAAATGACTGACATGAGAAAAAGATATAGAACATACCTGGAATGCAAGACTGCACTATTGTGACTAAGACCTGTGTGACATTTAACAAATTAGAAAGCACTAAAGAAAAGGATGAGACTTTCTACAGCATATTTGACAATAAAACAACTTAAAATGCATTTTCTAGCATTTTCACTCACAATTCAAACATAATTTTAATTCACAGTTGATAATTGACTTAAGACAAAGGCACTTGTTTCCATAGCTTGGGGGCCTCATTTCAACCCCCCAGAATCCAGATGAAATGAAAGGGGACCGAAGGGACCACAAAAGTCCTATAACTTATACATGCTGATACACCAGGACCTGTTCACACACACATATCATTCATTCACACATACATACTCATATATAAATATTCATATTATAAAGCAGTATTTTTAATTTGTATTTAATGCACAGGAAGATAGTTGTCCACTTTAAACTCTATGCAAATGAAATATTAACCAGAATGAGTGGGACAGAAAATTGCAGTATTCTACTATTTTATGATCAGAACATAAAGACAATATAAATTCAATATTGGAACAACCTTACTAACCATACTATTACTTTGCCTTGTGCTTCATATGAGACAAAGCAATGTTCATCTTATTATATGATTATACTGAGTAGTTCAATTCCAGTTGAACTACAGTAAATACACAGCCTTTAATCAGCAAATTACTTCATATATAGTCTAAAGTTTATACAATTGTATGATGAATGGGGCTTTTTACACCAAGTTAATGGGGCTTTTGTGAAAACATACATTTGGCTTTCATAACAAATTTGTGTTATTGAGCTGGTAACTGACACTTAAATAAAATGGGTCAAATATATTGTCACTATACAAGTGAAGATAGCATAATATACATGGGTGTGCATGTATGTGCATGTATCTGTGTATGTGTGAGTGTGTGTGTGTGTTCGTGTTGATAAATTAAAGTTAAAAGCCAAGATTATTGCAATAGTACACTACTGATTTCTCAAAAGGAAACAAGAGTAAAACCTCACATTCTTTTTAAAATTATTTTATGTGTATGGATATTTTGCCTGAATGTGTATCTGTGTCTAGTATACGTGCCAAGGGGCTGGTGAAATGTCACAGCAGTTAAGAGCACAGCTAGTCTTTCAGAGGATCTAGATTCAATTCCAAGCATGAACATGAGGCTCACCAATTCCGTATTATTATGCATAATGAATACAAAAAGGAACAAGAAAGGAAAAACTGTTTGTGGAAGACACCTTTGAATAAGGAATATTTGGAAAATTCGTGGAGATCTCCAATAATACCTGTATCCATTTGTACAAGTAATACCCATTCAACAGGATTGATTCTAAGAACAGCAGTGGGAATAGCTCTCAATTCCTCATTTTCTGCTAGTTCTGCTTTTCCTTTTTAATGAATAAAGAGCCTTTATTCCCAGTACTCAGGAGGCAGAGACAGTGATCTACTATGAGTTTAAGGCCACTTAAATACACATACCAGACCAACTAGGATATGCACAGTGTGACCTGTCTCCCTCCCATCCACTCACCCACCTACCCCTCTAAAAGAAAAAAGAACAGCCGTAGATACTACAAGAGATTTTAAAAAAATGTCTTGTCACTATGCATAATGGCAGTAGTACATAGTAGTAGTTTTGATGGAAAATGACTCTAAATAGTGTTAGTAAGTTTAATCTATCCAGTCCACGATGACCTAGAAGTACTTATCTAAGGAATGTAATCCTGGTTGAACATTTGAAATTTTATTTACCAGATCAATAGTATGATGAGAAGACCACACTGAGCACAGAGAGATGCTTCTCCTTCCAAATTATTATTTCCTCCACCTTCTACTCACTTCGTGAATTCTTCTTTTTTAATTATTAGCAAGAGAGAGAGAGAGAGGAGAGAGGGGGGGGGGGAGAGAGAGAGAGAGAGAGAGAGAGAGAGAGAGAGAGAGAGAGAACTGGATGGATAATCTCTCAGAATGCTTTTCCCTCAACAACACTGATACTCCTTTCACCTCAATTTCCTGTAGCTCTTTACCATCAAAAGGCTCCAAGCCTAGAGGAAGAGTTATATGCCATCTTGGCATGTCAAGTGAAGTTACCATAATGTTACTCTTCTTTAGGTTACTATACTTATGAGGCAAAATAGGGGTAGCCTCCATGTCCTTTATAAAACGCATTGCCTCATCACACCCAATTCTTTCAATCTTTCTATGCCCTCTACTACAATATTCCCTGGGCCATAAGTGGAGAAGCTGTATTATACATGCATTGATTGTGGTTGAACACCCCATGATAAGTTGTTTACTTCATTTTTACCAATTGTAGATTTCTGTAATGGTTTTCATGTCCTCCAAAAATGAGGCTCATTTTTGGATGGGAGGCTGAGTTATACTCATTTGCAGATATAAAGCTAAATATTTACATGAAGAAATTATATTGGTTTAAGAAAGTGCTAATAGGAGGAGGTTCTCCTCTAAGTTCCATGGACTCACCAAATAGTTACCTAGGTTTACAATGGGCATGAATTCCTTTGTACTCAGCAGGCCTTGAGTCCACTTAGAAGGCTGTTGATTCTCATAAATTCAAGCACCACTATTGTTCTCTTGAGGATAACTGGTTAGGTTGGCCATCATGATTAGTAAGTGTTAAATCTGTATAGTACTATTGAAAGGTATTTTTGTCTTCAAATATTGATTAGCACTTTGAGATATCATGAGAACTAGTCCTTATGACTTACCTTGAAATTCCAGGAGTCAATCAAGAGCAATAATTATAGCCTATTGTTTTGGTAGTTGCTTGGTATCCTCTGTCCATCCACTCAGAAACAGAATTGCCATGCCTGGCACTGGGGTGTTTGTAAACAGTCTATGGTTCTAGATGGCTATAAGCGTAGAATGCTATAACTACATTTAACTAAATGTATTTGCATAGACACACTTATATATACTATATGTATTTTTAAGTAAAAATAAAAGTTCTGCTATGTAAAAGGGGAACAAGAATACCCTTGGGAGGGAATAGGGAGGCAAAGTTTAGAACAGAGGCAGAAGGAACACCCATTCAGATCCTGCCCCACATGTGGCCCATACATATACAGCCACCCAATTAGATAAGATGGATGAAGCAAAGAAGTGCAGGCCAACAGGAACAGAATATAGATCTCTCCTGAGAGACACAGCCAGAATACAGCAAATGCATAGGTGAATGCCAGCAGCAAACCACTGAACTGAGAACAGGACCCCCGTTGAAGGAATCAGAGAGTGGACTGGAAGAGCTTGAAGGGACTCAAGACTCCATATGAACAACAATACCAACCAACCAGAGCTTCCAGGGACTAAGTCACTACCCAAAGACAATACATGGACTGACCCTGGGCTCCAACCTCATAGGTAGTAATGAATAGCCTAGTAAGAGCACCAGTGGATGGGGAAGCCCTTGGTCCTGCCAAGACTGAACCCCCAGTGAACAAGATTATTGGGGGAGGGCGGTAGTGGGGGGAGGATTGGGAGGGGAACACCCATATAGAAGGTAATGGGGAGGGGTTAGGAGGATGTTTGCATGGAACCTGGGAAAGGGAATAATAATCGAAATGTAAATAAGAAATACTCAAGTTAATAAAGATGGGGGGAAAAAAGTTCTGCTATGGCTTTTCAAGCATCCTTCTCTCCCTTTTCTTCTGTATTGTCCTCCTTCCCTCTCACCAACTAAAACCTCCTTTTTCCATTCCTTCCTTTGCAACCCCCATGTCCTATTATGCCTTTCCTAGATCTTCCCACCATAGTCCCTTGGACTTTTCTGTTTTCTCTGGTTACACCAGTTATACACTCACATTGAAGATGTCGTACTATAGCTCACAAATATGAGTAAAGCTAAGATCATAAAATTGGCATGTAAATAAACTAGAAAATATTATACAGAATGAGATAATACAAATCCAGAAAGACTCTATTTTAAAAAACAACAATAAAGATTGGGGGCAGAGACAAAGAAAATCTGTGATTTCTTTCATGATTAGATTAATACAGAAAAATCACATAATGGATGCAGTCCTTGTCAATAGATAGCATCAATGTAACTTCTTTCTCCTACAATATCAATGGCATGAATGGGGAAGCGTGGGAGATACCTAAAACTAAAACTTCAGCTGCATAATTTTTAGCAATAAAATAAAGAACATTTTCCCACAGAACCAATAGTTCATCTCCAAATCCTTTATTATACTCAAAATTTTGACAAAAGTCTCGTACAAATATTTTACCAATGAACATTTGGAGGTGGAAAATTGGCATTTGGAAGATAGTATTATTCGCCAGGTGGAAACAGATGTAATGGTTCCAACAAAAGCTGAATCCGATTGTGACAGAGCACCTGGATGTCTCACATAAATCTAGTGAGACTAGATATCACAACTAGCCAAAACTAAAATTGCCATAAAGGACTTGCCACCAATATTTGATTATAAACAATGAAAATATATATTACATGCAATAAAAAAGTTTACAAATATTTTTGTTACTGGCTATCAAAGCCTTTCCAAGCCAGTAAGCCTCTGGTTCACATCTCAAAATTCAAAGTATGAAAATCATAAATTACAGAGGGTGTGTTTTAAAAAGAAGGCAGAACTTCTGGATTGCTGGCAAATCCCAGGATAATGACACTGTCAAGTTATTATTCTGGGGCATTTTCAAAGCCTTATAGCAGTCACTGCACACGAGGCATGAGAATGGTAGGAAGCTGGTCAGTCAAGCTGGCTGTCACGGGGACCTCAGGGGTCTCCCCAGTTTTAGTCATGTCCTCACATACAGCTTCCATAAGCATAAGACATAACAGCAAAGCAGGACATAGAATTCTCTTGATGTTCCTGAGTTCCAATGGGGATTTTTCTCAAAACTTCTGCTTTGAGGTCTCTGATCTATCTGACCAGTTTCTATCTCCTGCGCTAATCACTTTAAGAATAAACCACTGTGCTACGTGCAGAGAATAAAATACAGATATTCCATTCTATCTCAATTCCATCTCAAATATGGTATAAAAAACAAAGGAAGGTATAATTGAAGGCTACACACTAAATTATTTCTATCATATGAAAATCTGGATAGTGCAACATCATAGGGACAGGAGTCAAATTAAGGCTACCAGGAGATAGATGGACTAGACTTTCAAATGTCAAGGAGGAATTTTACAAATGATGAAATATCCTACATCTTGATTATGATATCCTAATATCTTCATACAGAAATGCATGAACAATGCATTGCAGAGTTTAAAAATTACATGCTTAAGAAAATGAAATATAATGTGTGAAAACAATAGTGTTTTCTATTGCTATGTCACAAATTCTTCCCAAGCTCAGTATTCTTTGGCAAGAAACCTTTTTAACTACTGATATTTTTAAGTCTGAAACACAAGGGTAATTTGGCCTAGAGCCTCTGGCTTGGTGTCTCTGACCAGCTGCAGTGTCAGGGCTCCAGCCATGGCATAGCTCAATGAGGAACCAATTCACTAGTGAGGCTTTTTCTCAAGTGAGCTCAGCACTCAATGCCTCTTCAGATGATTTCTCGATCCTTTGCTTTGGGTTCTCCCAAAGCTAGCTAATGCATGATGAGTGGTTATTATTAGGGGTATGTAGATAATGAAAAAGGAGGAGGAGGAGGAGGAGGAGAAAAAGGGGATGGGGGTAGGGAGAGAGGACAGCTGTTGAACCTTAGTTTGAGAGTAATGTTTTTTGTTTTTGTATTATTGACTTCATAGACATGGATTAATATACCCAGCCTACACCAAAAAGCATGGAGTGGGGGAGTGGGGTTTACACTATTTGGGAAATCATTGGGAATGTTAGAATTACCTATTGCATAAATTATTTCTCAGCAAGACTGACTCTTCAAAGACAAGGTTGGAAAATAACAATCACACTCAAATAACATAATTAAAGTCAACTAAAGACAGACATTAATTTATATGAGATTATGATTTAAAGGGCCTGAAGTGGGAAGGATTAATACCTGAGGATGTGCTGGAAAAGGTTGGGAAGACAGAACACGGCTGGGGTTTAGGAAAAAGACTTGAAGCAAAGAATAAAGCTGTTAACTATCACCTACTTACTGAGACAAGAGAAGATGAGCCTCTTATTAAGGTGTTACAAATGTGATCTCTGCAGATTACAATGAGAAAAGGAAAGAAAACAACTAGTGGTATAATGTGGTGGACAAAGTCAGAGATTTACAAATCCAACCACCCCCTTCTGCTATCGATTACATTTGTAAAGTTTCCAATGGAGTCTCACTTCTCTGTGGACTGTAACGAAAGAGGCACAGGAACAACAGAGGTCTTTTTTGACAGCAGTTCATGTGATGAAAGCCTTAAAGGATTTAGCTGAACATACAGACTCAATATGTGCAACAGTGGAATTAGTTTCCTCCAAGAGCCCATTGAATATTAGGCTGTCTTAAAAACAGTCATCTCCAATCTAGTGATATGCTATGCACCCATATGCTCAAGTCACACTAGCCCTGAATGATATGGTACATATTTTATTTTGATCCCTCTGTATTACTGTATGCCATTAATCCCAGAACTAGGGAAATAGACACAGGAGAACTAGAAGTTCAAGGTTAGTTTTCCTTTCTGAAGGAATTCGAGGACAATCTAGGTGCTATGGCAACCTGACTCACTCAAGTTTCGCTCATAAAAAAACTGAAGACCTCACAAAAATGTTAATAGTAAATCAAGCCTTACATGGAACTCCATGGCTTGGAAGAATTTCTTAATGCAGTATGTATCAAGCATTTGCACAAAATAAAATATAAACATATTTCATAATTTAGAGTGGGAAACACTTTGTAGTTACATAAGTTGCAGTCGTACATAAGTATGAAACATGCTAAATATTTAGCCAAATTGCTAAATCAACCAAAGCCTCTTCTGAATGTTAACAGAAACTCCTCAGAAAGAACTCAAGCTCATGTCACTGCCCATATTGGAAAAGGGCAAAGATTGGATTGACCAGACTCTGTGTTTCAATACCAGCACCAAATAACAAAAATAACAAAAAATATAGTTTTTGATTGAGTTAAACAACAGGAATACATTCAAAGGACCAGTTTTACGGTATGTGATTATAGTTGACAACCTATTACAACAAACTATGTAATTGTGATGTAGTCACAATGACTTGCATAATTTGCTGCCTCTTTATTACATATGCTTTAGGCAAATGGTTGGGTATTGATTGTATTTTTTTTAATCACTTAGGCTGAACTATTCTGTATATCAGATGAAGTGAACCAGATTTCCCTATGGAAAAAGGAAAAGCAACCTTTATCAATCACTAGGGTCTGATTCCATGTTGTAACATAAGCAGTCATGATTTTGTTCTACTTGAGTGTAAACTGAAGACTACCTGGGATTGGGATTTTGTTTACTGAAACGTGCAGATGTGCAAACTCAGCTGGGTATAATAGTATGTATATCCCAGCACTGAAAAGGTTGAAACAGATGTGCCAGGCATCCAAGCACAGTCTGCACTAGAGTGTGAATCTCTGCTTCAGGAAACAAAACAACTACCAAAAATGCAAAACAGAAAGGAAAAAGAATTTTATGGAAAATGTTATAGAAAACTGTAATAGTATTAATGTTTTTTTTTTCATATCTTTCCATACCACACATTTCAGAAATGACTCTCATACCATCCTCATCTCAGACTTCCCACTCCCCTCGGTCTCATACTCTAGGAAAGAAAATTTTAAATAAATACAGAAAGGTAAGAATTGTCTCCTAAGGTGCTGGGAAATAAGTTAATTATCGTTAGTTAAAAAATACTTGTGACTGTAGGTAGTAGATGCTGAAGCCATTTCAATTCAGTGAGAGGAGGTTTAAATGATTTCTTCACATTGTGCATAATAACATTATGTTGGTAATTGACTATGAAAAAGTATTTATACCATGGAATTGGAAACACTTTAAAACATGGTCCTTTTTCTTACACTCATGGAACCAATTGCTAAACATCAGGAAGGGAACAATTAGACATAGCTGAAAAAGAGAGAGGAAAATCTTAAACCCACAAAATACTTTTATTCTTTGGTGAGAGAAAGGAGGTATGAAGTGGTAGGAAACAAGCAAACAAAAAAAAAAGAGAAGGGACTTAGTTTACATTCAGTGAAATTAATAGGACTGCTGGTTTGAAATTACTGCAGAGGGAATATAAGAACAAATAATTCTCAAGTTAAAATTGGTCACATAGTAGTATAAAAGACTTTAAGCTAAAATTATAAATATATTCAGGACATGTTGATAGATCTAAAAAAGATACAGTTATCTACTTACTATAAATTTCACAAGTAATATAAATGTTTCACAAATAAAGGACTAGAAAAATGGAAAGGAAGAAAAGGTCAAATTCTTAATATAGAAAAAGATTTCCTTAGAGACTCTCAGCTAAGATCGTCTTTGTTAAATCTAATACTTGTAGGGATAAAGAAAATTCCTGTAACTTTCAAAATTTAAAAAATGTGTTTTTTAAATTAAATTTAGAAACAGAGTGACTTGTTACAAAGTGGGAACGGAGTACTGATTTACTTTGGATTGAAGTCTAAACTGAAAGACAAATCAGCAGGTTATATAAAATTATGAGCTGTGCCTGGTGTGCATTCTTTATAAACATCAGCTCAAGGACATAGAAAAAACAACAGATGCACTATGCACCATGAAGATGAGTCCAGCCTGTAAACTTATCTCTTGATAATTATTAAATTACTTTAAAAGTGTATGTTATTGGAACCTATGAAGAGAATTAAAATAATAATCTATATTAGAATGCACTCATATATAAAATAAGTGCATTATGGAATGTAAGAGAGGAATTTGCTGAACAATGAAGGAAAATACATGTGCTATACATTGGAGGCATAGAACATAGCAATTAAATTTAGAAAAGTTACAGAGAGGATGAGAAATTGAATAGCAATATTTTCTTTCTCTGTATTATTTTGGAAGTAATTTGTTAAGAAATGAATTCTTTAGGTATAAATTTCATTATACTAAAGCACATTAATCAATAAAGGCTGTGCTCTCAAGGACAGGAAATACTATAAAAGAAATCCTTAAAGATTTTTACAAAAAGTGACACTTACTCCCAGGAAGAGATAAGGTGGTTAAACATTGTAAGAATGAAAGACTGGGGGGCAAGGGCACACCCTCTCTGAGCAAAAGGGGATGGAATGGGAGAAGGGACTCTGGGAGTGTGAACCCAGAGGGGAAGCATTTGGACTGTAAATAAATAAATAAAAATAAATTTTTTTTTAAAAAATACAAAAAATTTAGGAGATTTGAAGAGGGCTAGTCACTAATGTGCATGCCAAGCGAGCATGAGGACCTGAGTTTGTTCCCAATGAAATAATCAGGCTCAGTTGCACATAGTGTAATCCCAACACTGGGAGAAGGAAGCAAGACGATCCATGACCGCATAGTCACTCTAACCCATCAATGAGCTCTATTTATTGAGAGACCCTGCCTCAAGATTAGGATAGACAGTGAAAAAGGATCACAACCTTTGACCTCTGACCTACAAAAACATACACACACAAGAGCGCACACATGCACACACACACACACACACACATACACACACACACACACAAGAAAAATGAAAGAGTTCAGCACTAAGAATGTTAATGGTATGTTAATTCTTTGGTGCATAAACTTTTAGGTGTTTTATTGATAGTTGTTTCCTACAAATAATTGTCATTATGAAGAACAAGATGTCTACTGAATATCAACTGTTGGATAACTTTCTATGTCTGGTTGTCAAAATATGGGGCTGCCAGACAAACAGCTACTTGGCACTACTTTCAAGACAACCCTGATGTATTACATAATCCACTGCCACACTGAAGGGATTTCATTTCAATGCAACTAATCATTAAAGCCAATACCCAGGCCCTTGTTCCAGAAGGTACTGCTCCAGTCATTATTGCTCTAGACAACCTGTATGTTTGGAAGACGAGACTCTAAACCAACCCAGGGTCGTATTTGTGCTTGTGATTGATCCTTCTTGGGTCCCATGACTGGTGAAACGGTGCTGTTTCAAATACAGTCTTTCACTTGCAAGCCACACTCATTCTATACCTCTTTCTGGCTGCAGGAGTAGTTACTCAGCTCAATTGGAACTTCAGTTGGAAACACCCTCCTGCTATTGCCAATAGAAGGCATTTTCCAGATGATCTTTGCTTCCTACTTGTGCTTTTTATCTTCTGTACAGTAGTTGAATTGGCGATATGAGCTAGTAGAGCTGAAGCAGGGGCAGAAGTGACAGACATTCTGCTGACCACGGTCATGGCAGCAGAAGCAGGAGACCCATGAAGGCGGCTGAAGAGTTTCAGACAGCAGTTGAGGGCAGCATAGGAGGGGGTGTATAAGCTAACTAAAAGACAAAGGCTGAACAGCAAGAGAGCACAGAATCAAGGCTGCAGACTGCCTAAGCTGGAACAAGATGAAAGAGAGAATTCAGACCACTGAGAGAATTCCTAGGAATTGCCAAACCTTGAAGGCTAAGGGTCCTGCCAGCAGAGGCTCAGGAATTGCAATATTAACTGTTTGAAGGGTTGAAGGTCCTGACACTTGAGGCTTAAGAGAGGGAACATAAACTGATGTAAAAAGAGAGGGTCAGACAGGTCTTGGGAGCTATGGCATTAGTCGGCACTGTTTCTTGCTGACCGCTGTTGTTCCCACATATTACTAAGACCAAAGGATTTCCCTAGCTGCTGTGTGATCGGCAACCAGAACTCAAAGCAGCAAGCTCCTTATAACTGACGGTGTCTGACTTCTAAGAACTACAAGTCTGTAGTTCTAGGGGCCGAAAGGTATAAGTTTCTGTGCCTGGTGACCAAGGGTATGGTGACTACCCATACTAAATGTATTTCTTGCCTAATCATGATTTCCACCAGACTAGGATAGAAACATGTCAAGTAGCCCATTAATACTATTGGAGCCCTGCTTTAGTTTTCATTTGATTACTGTGAAGAGACACCATGACCAAGGCAACTCTTCTACTGGATAACATTTAACTGGGGCTGGGTTACAGATTCAGAGGTTTAGTCCATTATCATTATGGTGGGAAGCATGGCAGTGTGTGGGCAGACATGGTGCTGGTGGGGAAGTGAGGTCTACATTCTTGATCTGAAGGCAGCTAGGAGAAAACTGAATCCACACTGGGTAGAGCAGGAGTATAAAGACCTCAAAACCCACCCCTACATTGACGTACTTCCTCCAACAAGATCACATCTATACCCACAAGGCCATACCTTCTAATAGCGCCACTCCCCATGGGCCAAGCATTGAAACTACTAGTCTGTGGGAGCCACACCCATTCAAACCACCACGGACTCAGAATGAATATGGACTTGGTGGAGCCGAAAGAAGTGAATGATAGGAGTGAAGGCCGGAGTGGTCTTGTTTTATGGCTGACAAGTAGCCAGCTGAATTTTCTCAGTGCCAACAAAGAATATTAAGATCGATAAAATTTTGCTTTGAGCTTTGACCTTTGGTACCTGTTCTCAGTAAGGACAAGAAGACCAGGAACTGACTAGACAGTGTTTCCTTGAATTATACCAGGTGCTTTGGTGAGAGACTCCTGTTGGGCTCACAGAATTATACAACTATTTGAAGGTCAAAAGAAAGAATGTTTGAGAGTAACAAAAATTTGATGAAGCAATTCTGGATGCCAAAATAAAAGTCTTTTACAAATATAGTAGTGCAAAGTGAGCAGATACATACCCATCCGTCACCAAGGAGAGAATCTGAGTCAGGAAGAGCTGCGTCTACACTGCGTCTTCATATGCACTGCATATGAAATGGCATCTACAGTCAATCGGTGAGAAATGAGTTAGTAACAGATAATCAATTCAATGTAAAAGAATAAAAGAAACCATGCTCAACATTTTATGTTTTGAACTCAAGGAATAATAACATATTTACCTGACTCTCTAGCTTCCTTTTCAGTGTTTATTGCTGCCCATGTTTAAATGTTGAGTGCACAACCTTTAGCACGGATTTTTGTGAAACTTGGGTTTTAAAGGGATACATAAGTCACACCACACAGTGGTTCACTCTTCATTCTGCTTCGTGTCATCAAAAGACATGCCAATAAACAATAAAATAAAATAAGATGAAACAACAAGTAACCCAGGGTAATAGGATAAAAACAAACAAAAAAAACAGTAGAAAAAGAAAAAAAGAAAAGGTACTAGAAATGAATGTGAATACAGAGAACCACTAATTAACACACCCAGGAATCATATAAAAACATAATAAAACTGGAAGCTATAATGTATATGTGGAAGAAGGAGGGAGGAGAAGAAGGGGTGGGGAAAGACAGAGAATAGATGGCAGATACATAGATACATAGATGGATGATAGATATAGATAGATAGATAGATAGATAGATAGATAGATAGATAGATAGATAGATAGATAGATAGAGATAGATAGACGAAAGATTCATAGATGATAGCTATAGATGATAGATAGATAGATAGAGAGAGAGAGAGAGAGAGAGAGAGAGATAGGTAGATAGATAGGTAGATGATAAATAGGTAGATCAGATAGATAGACAGACAGAGTGACTGACTGACAGACAGATAGATGATAGACAACAGAACAAGAAAAACAGAAGTCCGGAAAAGCCGCACAAGACAACAGGCCTGCAACATCACTGTTGAGTTTATTTCCATTGGCCATTTGGTACTGGGAATGCAGCCTACCCTTAAGACTGGTTTGTTTTCCCAGTGAGATTCTCCTAGAGAAAACAAAATTTTTACTTGCCTCTGGGTTAAGAATAGGGACATGCGTCTACTTTTCCTTTCAGCTCTAAGGCCCCATCTGGTGCAGATCCATGCAGCCCTGTGGGTTTATGTGTGCATTGATCCTGTTGATTTATACCTCCTGGGCAGCCTGCTCTACAACTTCTTCAAGAACAATAACAACAACAACAACACGAAGGTACGAAAAAGAAGTAGGAAGAGAAAAAAAGGAAGCAGGAAAAAAAACTTTATAGAAAACAAGCACCATAAACTAAAATGAAATACATAAAGAAACTGAAGGAGCAAAAGGGTGTGAAATGTGTGGCAAACTGTGAGTTATATACAAAATATAAAACCTCAGAACAAGCAAGGCATAGTTTAACCCACTTGTGAAAGTTTTATGGCTAAGAATACAAAGATATGACAAGGTCAGAACTGCACTCACTTTGATGAGTAAATGCAGACTGCTGGGCTCACAGCCCAGCCTTCCTGTTGCCTGGAGATGACAAAGCACAGCCAGAGGGAGGGAAAGGACATTGCCAAGGAGCAAGGCAAGCAGAGCATTCTCAGGCCTTCCTGGAGCTTGTATAGAATTAGTAGTCAAAAATCTGTATTACGGGTTATGATGCCTTTAAAATGCAATTTTATATGCAAAATTCACTCTGAAAAATAACCGTATAGCTCTATGAAAAACACCCTACATACTATACTTGTGAAATATGAGCTTCGGTGAGTATCCAACAATAATGCATGGATTAAAATATTTATAATTAAGCATGCAGAAATGGTTCAGTAATAAGAGAAACTATTTGTAGAGGTTCTCAGTTCATTTGTCAGCATCCATGTCCCAGGTAATCCCAGTAGCTTGTAGTGCTACTTATGGGAAAACCCAATGCCTTTGGTCTTTGTGGACTCTTGAATTCACATATGGACACAATGCACACAATTAAATAAAATAAAAATAAAATTTTCAAATGAGGAATTAAAATAATTAAGATGTGTAGAGAACTGTAGAAACAGAAAGTTAGACACAGACACAGACTTTGGTTTGTCCTATATGTTTAAAGAAACTTGAATACACTATTTTTTAAAACTTGCACTTGGAATAAAAGCAAACATACATAGAAATGTGTCTGATCACACAGAAAGTTTCTTTGACAGCTTCAGTGAGTACCTCATATATAAGCTGTAGTGTGGTACAGTGATTACAAGATCCAGTTTGAAAACGAGAATATGCATTTCTTGATATACCAAATATATTTAATAAATTTAATTTATATATATTTAATAAGTACATTTCTTAACTATAGTAAATACCTGAGGGATAGTATTTAAGGAGAATGAATTGTACATGCACTGAGGTTGAAGCATAGAATGTCTAGAGGCAGAAGTAGGCTTGATGAGCTGAGGCTATGACTCACATCCAACCTCTCTTGGCATTATTGTTGAGCTCAGGTATCTTCCTCATGTTTGTATCTTTTAGAATTATACCAAAGGAATCAAAGACTTATACACAGTAAAAACAAGAATATTTGTATTTGGAAATAGGAAAACAATGTTGGTTTCTTAATTATGTTTCCTATTGATCATTAACAATATTAAATTCCTTTGACATGGACATAGACATGGATTTTCTATTGAAGCTTGAAGCTATTTGTCCATTTGCTCCTGAGATGCCCAGGAAGCATTTGGCAGTGGTGGATGTGTGCTTTTGTTTAGGACAAGCCTGTTTAATTCTATGCCCCTTACTTCACCTCCACTCCCCAGCAGTGCTCAGCTAGAAACTATTTTTAACTTCAAATGACTGTTATGTTATGAATTTGGCATTTCCTCCATGCATCAAAAACTATGAGCATATATTTTAAAGTGGAAATGAATTTTATGTATTACCTTGTTTTGCTAGAAACGTTTTCAACAGTTCATTAACTATAAAACAATTCCCCCAAGTATGCCAGAGACCTGTGCAAGGTGTTGCTTTGGGCTAAATAACATCCTTTCATCTGTTAATCACATGGACAGAGGAGAAATCGTAAGTAAAGCCCACAAGGTTTCAACATGTAGTTTTTATTTAATACAGGGGAGTTGAAACAGAGTATCAACTGGTATCTGGTTTATCAAAATATGTTGATTGTTTTGTTGATAATGAGGACAGCCTGAGTAAGTAGGTGTTTCAATAACTTTGGCATACTCTCCACTGGGGTAATAAAACTACATTGTAAAAATCCATTGTCACCACTATGTCCTTCTCTTATTCCTTCTTGTCAGTTTCTGCCCCCAACATTCAAGTTAATAAATTACAGCATCTCTTCCTTCCTAGGTTTCATGTATGTTTGTGATGGGCAAAGCCTTGTCTTAAATAGAGAAGTTCTTTGCTTCTGTCTTTGGAGGCAGGTTTGTAAATATGCCAACTTCAAATGGATGTGAAGAAGCTGTGTTTTGAGCAATATCCAAGTGTGGAACTTCAGAGCAGCTCCATGAAGAAGCAGAGAACTGGTCACAGTGTGGTTTACTCATTCTTAATTGAGTGACTAGTGCAGGAATTGATAGGAAACAAATGCATAATATTTGTTGAAATTAAGTGGATTCTTGGCCAAGAGAATGTAAAAATTCCATGTTATAATAAAATTATACATTTCATTTTTGTTTCACTAAATTATTTTCTCTCTACTCAATTTCTGATTCTCTAAGAGACAAGTAAATGGGTCATCAAGAACTAGTGTAATTCCATAAAGGTCATTTTATTTACATATCTTAGCAATTGACACTCTAGTTTGAATTGGTATCTTTGATTTTAAAGTCTTAAGGGTATATGAATGAAAGGAGTTACACTAAATATTCTATTTTAACACCATAACAAAGGTCAGAGTCAGCCACAAATGGCTACTTTCAGAATTGTCTCTGTACTTTTCTTTTATCCCTCAAAATTCTCATTTTTGAAAAATATTAAAGAAAGAGGAGCATAGAATAATCAAAAACTTGGATATGTTACTAAGGTATTTTTTCTTTCCTTTCCTTTTTTTTTTTTTTTTTTTTTTTTTTTTTGCTTTTTTCAAAGTGTATGCCCACTGTTCTGCACAGAACAGTAGTGCTCTCTTTTTATGGTGCAGCATTGGATAAACTCAATGGGAGACACACACACACACACACACACACACACACACACACACTCACACACACATGCACACGCACACACACACAATACACAATGTAGAAATGGGATTTCTTGGTGAAGGTTAACAAAATACACTTTATACATGCATGAAATTATCAACAAATTTAATGAAATTAAAAATTCAGGGCTTTTATGTGTCCCAAATATCTATTTCTGAATTTTGTTATACTAATTGATTTCTACCATTAATTTATTTATTGGAAGTTTTCATGATCTTTATTCTTTTCATCCGGAAATGTAATGTTAGTGCTTGAACTGAAATTGTTGACTCCACTTATGTAGGCAGCATGAATGTCTTAATGCTGACACAAACCATAGTTCTTCTGCACAGCTACCAGTGGCCTTGGAGTTGACTTTTCCACACTGCTTTTATGTATCAAAGAACCTCCACTCGTTGACATCTAATAGGACAATTGAAGTGCTCTTATTTCAATATAAAGTCTCTTGCAGCACCTGCTCGCAACATCAAGTTTTGAAATTATTCCGTACCGTAGTCTTTAGAAATGTTCTATTTATAATACACTGCTTTTGCTTCAATGCAGTTTTGTGGGTGGGTGCACCATAGTACCAGTTGAAGCAGAAAAGAAAGTTCATTAAATAATCATTTCACACTTTATAATATATGTGCCTAATAAAAGCACTGAAAGATTTAAAATATCCTAGGGAGGCTGTATTCATTGAGACAGTTTGAAATATGATTTGGGCAATTATAAAAATATATTTATCAAGTGCAGACAACTGGTCTGTGTATTACAATGGGAAATGCTTCATTTAAGCTTGGACTTCATTTACGTGTTTTTAAAATCAAAATTCTAACATTTTATTTCCACCCCATGAACCAACACCCATTTTTGTCTTTTATTTTTCTGATCCACTCTTAAAAGAACCAGTTTTACAAAGAATGCATGACAAGACTATTAGAATGACAATGTTTTAAATGATGAAATAGTTAATGGAACAAATTATTAGACTTTAATTGACTAATTTGGTAACAAAATATGATAATGATTAAACTGATTTGGGGTACTAATATTTATTTCCTTTCTTTTCAACGACATTAAAGTACATGATTCTCTGTTGTTAGTGTTATTAGCACACGCTTGACAATGTACTAAATCCTGCTGTATTGCAAAGCCAAGGAAATAAGTCTTTGGGAAGAATCTTTGCATATCCTACTTGGCATTTAAGATAAAAGACTCCAAGGACCCAGACATTGAAAAAAATTGGTGTGTGTGTGTGTGTGTGTGTGTGTGTGTGTGTGTGTGTGTGTGTGTGTGTGTGTGTGTGTGTTGAAACTACTTTCTCTCACATTTCTTGGTATATAGAGTTGAAGTGTTCTGGATATCATTAGAAAAAATAGCAAAAGAAGGAAACATCCAACATCCAAGAAAAAAATGATTAGGATCCCAACCTCCCTTTTCTAGAGACAGGAGTCTGGAAAGATGATAAGCTGTAATTCTGAGGTCAGCACACAGCTTTATAAGCAAACAGTGGAGAAACAGTGATTCTCAATGGGTAGTGTAAAGCTCGGTCAGGTGAAAGCTTGCAGTGCTTTGGGGAAATTGCAACACAGTCATGATTTCATGGTCCTCAAATCTCAAGAAACAACGTGTAAACTGAGCTCTAGACCCAGAGAAGGCTACCTGACACATACAGATCATATATGTCAGATGCACAGAGATGCAGCTGCAGAAGGAAGCCAAAGAGCTTCTTTGTATCCTCCAGGTTTCTGTGGTGCCCTCGGGCCCTTAGCTGTTTTAGGGGCAGTGAGAGGAGCTAGCAGCACATTTTAGAATAGCTTGCATCTGTGACTGCAAGTTTCTCACATTCTAAATTAACATCCTAGTTTTAGGAATGAAATTAATACAGCTTGCTATGGGACTGGCAATTTCCCAAGTCAAAAAGACGTTCATAAGGATCACCAGTGTGCTCTTGAATATCCAGCACTGCTGGGATTAGGGAACTGGGCTATCTGTACTTAATTGGAGAATCAGTGGATCGTCTTCTAGCTACCCCATATCATCTTATACTGCTGATTCCCTTCTAATAAACTATTGAGCTCAGTGAATACTCTAATTTATCTTGAGTCTTAATGAAACTTAGCAAAAGAAAATTACTAAAATGAATTACATTTTGTGCTTCCACAGGTGAAGCTGTTCCTGATGTCCTATTGGACAGCCGTGAAGACACTCGGCTCTGTTGATCACTCTCAACAAAATGCCATGCCAAAGCATTTTTATGAATCATTTCATTTATTTTTTGAGATTTTTGTATAATTGATCACATGACTTCCCATTCTCTTTCCTCTCTCTTACCCCTCCTATGTGCTCTACCATAATCTTTAAATTTTTTGGCTTTTTATTTTAATTGCTGTTAACTATCTATATGTGTGAGCTCATATGCATACACACACACACACATTTCTAAATACATAAACACAACCTACTCTGCGCATATGTTTTAAATTTGCCTATTTTCTTCAAAAAATAAATGCTTATATGAGCTAAGTGCCAGAAATCTTTGGAGAAATGTCTTCTACAGATTCTGTGATATTTTTGTCCCACAGGGCTTCATTCTCTCCAGTTAATATAAGCTGAAGAAAGAGCATGAACTTTGGGTAGAATGCATGGCTTCAGGTTTCAGTTATACATTGTAACTCATTTTGATTTTATAAACTAAGCAATCCCCTTATAGACTGCCCAACTATCCTGTGTCATGAATAATGTCAACTGTCCTTTTAGCTGTCTGCTAGGTAGAAGCTATAACACCATGCTTATGGGTTTTTTTCCTTTAGGCATTACACTATATTTATTTTTGAATACCCATTCCTAATGTTATCCTGGACTGGACAGAAAAATCTAACACTAACCTTCTTGAAGTTATGCCCATTCTTTGTCATAAACAGCAAGCCCATCAGTTTCTGCCAGATCATAGCTAGTCAGTTCTGAGAGTTCACACAATTTATCTCCAGTGCTGGGTTCTCTCCATACTTTGATCCCACTACTTTCCCCACCTTACAAGAGTATCCTCACAGCATGTTAGCCCTAGAGGCATTGCATAGTGTTCTACATCATTTCTAGAAAAAATATTTTATTAAAATTTAAGCTCATTTTATGTCCATGCCATCTTTGATCCAGTTCTGTGTTTATATTGATGTGTTCCTGTAATTCCATCTACATTTGGTCAGTTTCTTCCACTGAAATACCCAGGACAAGTCTTACATTCTCATGTATGACTTAAGAGTCTTGACATAGGTTTTCAGAAAAACTTATGTTAGACTTTATTACAGATGAACATTGTATTCTCCAAAAAGGTAAGGGGGTTCTGAGTTCTAAAGCTCTAAGTGGTTCATATGCTAGTCAGTCTATTATACAAGTGTGTGAGTTAAAACAGCTTATAAGGAGAAAAGGATGATTTGTTTTGGCTCAGAATTTTGAAAGGTCATGATTTCTCAGTCTATCGTTTCTAGGCCTGTGATGGGTCAGAGTGTTACAGTGGGAAAAAGTGACAGAAAAGCTCTTCACTTCATTGAGGTCAGGAAGCAAAGAGAACAATGAGAAGGAACTCAGGTCCAGCCATTCCCTTTGAACACATTGCCTGAGACCTAACTTCCTTTCAGTAGGTGCCCTAACAGAATGGAGACCATGCATTTAATACATAAGCTGTTGTCTTACAGCATAATATCTCATTTCAAGTTTCAAAGACCCAATATTTCTTCAAAGCTGCAACTCAGAACAGAGAACTTCCTAAAATGGAAGACCAAATCTCAGGCATTTTGTTACTGCTAACAGACTTCTTCAGTTTAGTCTTCCCTCCTCCCGTGCTGGGAGTGACATCACGCACTGACAATGACATCCATTGGTGTTCACACATTGACTCCATTTCATTGTGAACTAACTCTGGAAGTTGTCATTAGATGGGATAGTCCTCACACTTATCAATTCCTTGTATATTTCCACAGTAATATAAAATATCATAGACAAGCTAGGCATAGTGGATGATACCTCCTGGAGCAGGAGGACCGAAAGTTTGATGTGATCAGTTAATACATTCAGAAAGATGTCTCAAAATACCAAAAAGTAAAACAAAACAATAAAATAAAATGATAAAGCCGACACCCATCTAAAGTTTTAACAATAAATTTTGGGTTGTACTTATGTGAGTGACACACATTAGCACAGGAAAGGGGATGGAAGAGATGAGGGACATATTTTTATAATAATACTCACAAGACATTTTGACCTGCTCATAAGAATGTGCGCTAAGTGAAGAAACAAGTAACAAATGAGTTTTCTCACTCCATCACAAGCTAACAATGCTTTAATCTAAACACTCTTAATAAACCCTGTTTTATCCACACTCATTGTTACTCATGAAGGCATGATTCAAATAAACACTGCAATATATATGTGCTTGGCATTAGACCCCTTCAGGAATCAGCGCAGTCTGAATCGTAGCTTTTGTGCTCGACTATTCCCTCTTTCTTTCTCTTCCCTTCTAAACATTTGCTGAGTGTTATCTCTTAGCTTGGGTTATTTGTGTAGGTGTATTTCATGTTCTGCAGGAAATTTATTGTCCTTTACTATCCAATAGAGGCAAGTCAAATTTACTGCATTGAACAAAAATAAATGCAAATGAATATGAATTAATATCTTCAATAATCTCACCACTGTAGCCTGCACTGGCCTGCACCTAGAAATGCCTTAAAATCAGCAGTGTAATATATACTTCCAAATAACTTCATAAAAATTTTTAAAAATCACCATAACTTTTATTAATTATATCTATTTATTACTATTTATATTAATAATATCTACTTACTCATATCTTATAAAGAGTTTCTTTTAATAGTAATTTCAAATTGGACTTTCCTCTGTATTTATGTATTAAAATATTAAACATAATGGACACTAATGGGCATCTTTATATTTTATGTCTTATTTTTTAGAAATACCTTGCATAAGAGATAGTGTTCTGAGTTTTGCAATTAAAAATGACAAATATCAATCTCTAATTAAAAAGAGTTTAGGCGATTATACACGTAAATATTTACATATAAGCTATATCATGTAGTAGTCCTAAATATAAAGACTTCCAAAAGTTGTTTTGTAACAGAAAGATTATTTTGGTAAGAAATATTAGCAAAATATCAATTTTAATATTTAAATACTGCCTAAAGCTTAAGGGTTCATTCTATCAAAACTTTCCAAATGATTATCAAAGAAATGTGCTGTTTGTTATGACAATAGAGTAATGAATAAGATATTTTATTTTTCTTCATGAATGTTATATTAAATTAAGAGATTATGAAAATAATTTATCATTGTATAGAGCAAAATAAGTAAAATAAAGATATCATATGCAAAGAAAAATGACCAAATTATCTAAATATAAGAATTTGGAGAAAGGTTTTTGTATCATTCTCTAACTTGATATTTATCTTAGAGTATTGTGACTGTCAACTTCCATTCCTGTCTCTCTTAGGAAATAGTGAATTTTAAAAAGTCAGATTGCTAGTGCACTACAGTACTTCTATGCCAATGCTAGAGCCTCCAGCCAACAGGTAATGACTTAGGCTTTAGGTAAATTAATATACAAATTACACATATTCTGCAGAGCAAGGACTGCATCTACAGAGAGCTTGCCAATCCCAGAAGAAAGGTTGGCCTATTTATTCAAGTCACTGCAGCTATGGTTACTGGCCACAGAGCAGCATGTGTCATGGCAATAGGGTAATGGCTCATTGCTGAGTCCTTTCAATACCACACAATAGAGTCCGATATTTATCTCTAAGTAAAGAGTTAAATAAGATAAAAACTTCACAACAACAAAAGATAATCTAAGAGTTCCCTAGCCAATTTATTTGCTGAATTCGAATTTAGGTAATGGGAACAAAATTTATTAACATAATCTCAGAAAAGAAGATATATGAGATTAGGAAACCAAAGAACTGTCTAATTTTACTCCAAATTTAAGACTCCAATACTTAGATAATTGGAATATGATTTCAAGCCAAAACTTTATTAAGCACCTGCTGTATATAAGTAATGAATATGTTTGTGGGCTGATAGTTAATTGGTTAGGAGAATTTCTTGGTCTTCCAGAGAACCTGAGTTTTGTTCCCAGAACCCATGTCAGGTGGTTCACATCCACTTGTAACATACTTTTGGGAATCTGACACCCTCTTCTGGCCTCCATGAGCATTCACACATACACATACACATATGCACACATGGACACGCATCACACACAGAATTAAAAATAAAACAATTCTATCAAAACATATTCCTTTACTATGTTTTTAATTTTACAATATCACTGAAGATTTGAAGTCTGCCTTTAAAAAAATTTCATTTATTTACATCCCAAATGTTGCCCTCCTCAGTTTCCCCTCTGAAAGTCTCCCGTGCTCTCTGCCCTCTCCTTTGCCTCTAAGGGGATGCTTCCTCACCCACCCACTCACTCCCACCTCACCCCTCTAGAATCTCCCTTCTCTGGGGCAACAAATCTCCACAGGACCGAGTGCCTTCCTTCCAACTGATGCCGGATAAGGCAGTTTTCTGCTATATATGTAGTAGGAGCCAGGGCCCAACGCATGTTCACTCTTTGGTTGCTGGTTTAGTCCCTGAGAGCTCTGACGAGTCTGTTAGTTGATGTTATTGTTCTTCCTATGGGGTTGCCATCCTTTTCAGCTCCTTAAGTGTTTCCACTAATGCTTCACGCTCAGTCCAATGGTAGGCTGTGAGTATCTGCATCCGTCTTAGGTACTAGGAGAGCATCTCAAAGGAGAGTTATCCCAGGCTCCTGTCTTGACATCAGCAATAGTATCGGGGTTTGTTGTCTGCTGATGGAATGGACGAGCACTCTCTGGATGGCCTGTCCTTCGATCTCTGATCCATTTGTTGTCCCCGTGTTTCCTTTAGACAGGAACAATTCTGGGTTAAGGAATTTGAGATGAGTGGGTGACCTCATCCCTCCTCTAGGCGCCATTTCAATCCACTGGAGGTGGAACTTTAGGTTCTATCTCCCCTCTGCTGGATATTTTGGCTAATGTCACCCACATCGGGCCCTGGGAACCTCCTGCTATCCTGGCGTCTGGGATTTTCTAGTGGGTCCTCCCACCCCTGCTATCTATTTCCGTTCATTCTCCTGTCCCTCTGGACTTCTCTCCTGTCCCTTCCCATTCCTGATCCCGACCCCATCTGCCATGCCCCTCTCCACCCTCACCCAGTCCCTTTCCCCCCCTGCCTCCCATGACTGTTTTCTTCCCTTTTCTACATGGCATTGAAGTATCCACACGTTGGCCTTCCTTCTTGCTAAGTTTCATATGGTCTGTGAGTTGTTTTATGGGTATTCTGAGCTTTTGGGCTAATATAGACCAAAATGTCAGTGAATAAATAGCATGCACGTCACTCGGGGTATGGGTTACCTCACTCAATATGATATTTTCCAGTTCCATTCATTTGCCTGCAAAATTCGCGAAATCATCAGTCTTAATAGCAGTGTAGTATTCCATTGTGTAAGTGTACTACATTTTCTGTATCTATTTTTCCGTTGAAGGAAATCTGGGTTGTTTTCACTTCTGGCTGTTATAAATAAGGCTGCACTGAACATAGTGGAGCACATCTCTTTGGTGCTCTGTTGGAGCATCTCTTGGATATATGTTTACAAGTTTTCAGATAGAACTATTTCCAATTTTCTGAGGAATCACCAGATTGATTTTCAAAGTGATTGTACCAGCCTGCAATTCCATCAGCAATGGAGGAGTGTTGTTCTTTCTCTACATCCTTTGCCAGCATCTGCTGATGCCTGAGTTTTTAATCTTAGCCATTCTGATTGGTATGAGGCAGAATCTCATGGTTGTTTTGATTTGTATTTCTCTGATGACTAAGATGTTGAATATTCATTTCTTCAGGTGCTTCTCAGCCTTCAAGATTCCTCAGTTGAGAATTCTTTGTTTTAGTTCTGTATCCCATTTATAACTGGATTATTTGGTTTTCTGGAGTCTAACTTCTTGAATTCTTTGTATATTTTGGATATTAGCCCTCTATCATATGTAGGCTTGGTAAAGATTTTTTCCCAATCTGTAGGTTGCCAATTTTGTCCTATTGACAATATCCTTTGGCATACAGAAGCTTTTAAGCTTCATGAGATTCATTTGTCAAATTTTGATCTTAGAGCACACCTCAGATTTTGAGGGCAACTTTTGAGCTTAGCAATCTTCTCTTTATCTTGAACGTGCTAGGAATTTATTTCAAGGTTAAACCATGGTCAGGGTTTTAAAACTGAAACTGGAGCTTTTTGTGGGGCTGTTGATCTACTATACTAATTCCTGAAGAAAAATAAGAAAAACCTCTGGTAAGTTTGAAAAATTACTCCACTTTAAAAGATAACAGAAACTTTACATGATAGTCACAATGTGTACAAATTTAAAAGAAACAAGAAAGAGCTTAACACAATGAGGAATCAATGAGCCTTCCAAGATCAAAAAAATATTAAGGAAAATATTTTCCAAAATCTGAACAGGTGTGTGACACCAGGCAGTTGTAGATAACATCTGCTTGGGTGGGTGACCTGTGGCCTTCTCTGTAGTCCTTGGCTGCAAGCTCTTTTCTACCCACAGTTCCACAGTGTTTCCTGAACCTTAGACTTACACATGTGCTGCTTCAGGATAAGTCCCCTATCCCCAGCACTTAAACCCTAGCATAACCACTAAAGCACTTTCATAATGAAGGTATTTGATACACTAACATAAGAGGTAAAATGGACATTTATTCTATAAACTCAAAGAAGACAAAGATATAAGGAAAAGAGGGGGGGGAAGCCAACAAGCAGATTCAATGGGTATAAACGTAGTACATCTTAATCCATCTGTATTGATGATCCATCAAAATGAGAATGAACAGAATTTAGGGCCCAAAATTTTCAGCCTGGATGGAAAAAGGAAACCCAACTATAATTATTTTCAATAAACTCATTTTGCATATAAGAGTACTGTTGGGTGAAGATCTATGTAGTGGAGAAAGAGAAGTCATGTCAATGTTAACTAAAAGAATATTCAAGAAATTGTTTAGAACCTGAAGCACATGAGTAAATAAGGGGAAATGATGGCGAATGATGGAGGGGACAATTCTTTGGATTTTGAATTTTTAAATATGTTTATATGTGATCATAGCATATAGAAATTCATGAAGAAAAATTGACAACTAACGGATAAGTCATAGTTGAATACTCCCAACATCCCTTTTAGAAACAGAAAAAAACTAAGCGGATGGAAGACTATGGGTATACATGAAGATAAATATTTTTTGCAAGCTTATGTGAAATATTCACAAAGATCATATGCAGTGTCAAAAACCACAAGAATATCAGTAGAAAAAAATCATATGAAGTTTGTTCTTAAAGTGCACTCAAAATAAAATGCAAACCAATAACTGAAAGAATGTTAGAAAATTCTCAAAGATTACAAACTGAATACACATTTCTATATAGGGCATGAGCCAAAAACATCTCAAGAGAAATTAAAAATATACTGAGCTAAGATCCTATGAAAAATATTGAAGAAGCAATTTATTAAAGTTTGGGGAATTCAGTAAAGCCATGCTTAAGGGAAATTTATAATAAGTACATACAAAAAAGATTAAAATCAATACCCTTGTATCTGAGGAAATTAGTAAAATCAGAGAAAATTAAGCACAACAGAAGAAAAATAAAATGCAAAACAGATTTCATTAGAGTGAAAATAGAACACTGGGAAAGCAATCAAACTGAGAAACTTTCATTTCCTGAAACTATTAATACAATCAGCCAACATATAGCCAAAAGAGATAAGTTGCTCACCTCAGGCACAAAAATGCAATCAATACCACTGACCCCAAGGACATCAAAACTGGGAGAAGACCTCTAACAGTCTGTGTGAGGCTGCGGAGGAGGCTCAGTGAGAAATACACTCAAATCCTGCAGACAAGAGTTTGGTTGAATTTGCAACCCGAAGGTAGAAGGAGAAAACGGACTTCAAGTTCTTTCTCTAATCTCCACACATGAACCAAGAGCCCCTCGTATACACTATAGCAAAAATAATAAATATTCATGAGCCTCTATGTACAAATAAGATATATTAATGATTAATTATTTGACAAAGTCAAACCACAGAAGAAAAATAACTAATTCTATCAATTATATATCCCTTATTAAAATTGAAACAGTAACTAATATCTATTTTCCCAAAATGGATGCCAGGCTAAGTAGAGTACACTGAAAAAAAATCTGCTAAATTTTAAGAAATGATATTATATACATAAGTCTGATTCAAATAAAAGCAGAAAAAACATTTAATCACTCCTTGAGCTTATTATTATTTTTATGTATAAGAAACAGATAAGAAAGTAAAAGAAAATAAAATCATCAGCATCAAAACCTTGACCATAACAAAAACAAGAATCTTTCCACGTATTTAAGTCTAGTTTAACACACAAAAGTCTGCCATATACACACACCAAAGAGGGAAAAATGCACTTCTCACCTGAAACATTAATCCACAGGGCAAAATGCACATCTTTACAAAATACACTTTGGAAAATTGAGAGTAATGAAGAACATCTTTTACTTCATAAATAACATATAAAGTGGATATTTAATTGATATTTAAAGACGATTAAAAGATGCCTTCTATCTTTGCTCCTATTTCATATAATACTAAAACTCCTAACTTCAGTATTTTATGCAGAAATTTGGAAGTGTAACACCAAAGGGAGAAAAATATGTCTCAAGAACCTTTACAAATGTTTATCTTTGTAGAAATTCAAACAGTTGAAAAAAAAGAGCATTGGAATTGTTGGGACAACAGATCACAGAAGACAAATTACTCTACAAAGTACTGAATCAACTCCAAATACCAACCAAAATGGGATTCAGAATTTTATAAACTGACATTTTCAAATTCAGTCTCTTAACATATAAATGTCTAAAGGATAAGCCTATGGAGCCTGAGAGCTACGCTCAAAGAAGATGGTTAATCAAGACAGAAATCTTCAGCTTTCACTCGGGGAACAAATCTTATCTGAAACACAGTGGTGATAATTACACTAAGAGCACTCTAACAATCATGGGAGATTTGAATGTGAATAATTATGAGGTGACTATAAATTCTGTGAGAGAAACGAGCAAAATTATTGATCAGTTTTATTAGCAATGGCAACTAGTAAAGTAGATAAGAAAGCCATACAACAGCTTCCAAAGACCAATTTAATAATCTTTCCATGCTATAGAATAATTTATTCCTACAAAGTTTTTTAAAGCGATTATATTTAGAAAGTCTAACACCAGCTGGTTATGCCCGTAAAGGGATTTTGTGAATTGAACCCACCAGAGACAACCACACGATCACCCTCAAAAGCTGAAAGACAAATCTTTATTGTTGGTTGGCAGCTATGTGGGGAATTTATCTAAATCATGCAGCCCTGAGCCTTACAGCTCTTTGTCTTTCATGTGCAAAAATTACATCCTGGTTGGGACACTTCAGTTAGCAAGAAGCAGAACTATAGAAGCCAAAAGGCAAGGTTTGTACATTTAGGGACTTTCTGGGAACTATGGTCTTTGTTCCTGTTTTACCAGGTATTGCAGGCACACCTGCTGGGATTTAAGGTCACAATGGTTCCTCTAATGTGCTGTCAGTTGTGCTAAGATCAGGGAGCCTGTCACATTTCCCATTGGTTTTATGGGAATGAGTTAAATCATGGACTCATCTTTGGGAAGGTGGTTATATTATCCCTTAAGCATTAACAATTTAATGGAATTTATTCTGTTTTACAAAGCTAATTCACAGTTGAACAAGCAGGGTCTTATACTGAGGGCTGGTAACAAAAGGATGGCTGTCCCAGAAAAGGTTGAGTAGAGTAGCTAAGCAGTGGGGCCAGGAGAGTGAGGACTGATGCTATTTGTTAGATTTGGGGTCTTTTTGCTTGGTTGTTTTGTTTTCGTTTGGGTTTGGTTTAATTTTGACCAAGCCTAAGGTAACTTTAAGTCAATGCCATAGGAAAATCTTGTTTTATGAATAGGAAGTCCAGTCCTTTTTGATGTTGAAGAACATTCTCTGCTAAGGAGCCTACCTGGGTTTTCAGAGAGGAAATAGAATTTTCCAGATAGCCCAGGTCTGTCTGATCACTGAGTTCCTTCAAGATGTATCCCCCACAATTGGGGCTAAGCTTGCAACTCCCTCAGAGACTGAGACACTTTCTCTCAGCAACAGGGTAATGAGATGGTGACAGCCCCGCACACAAGGGGAAGCCCAGAATCTAATTAATTGTACCCTTCTCTCCATTTCCTTATAGATGAACACATGTGGACTGATGAACACAGGGAAGTAAAGAAGTGGGGACTTCTTCCAGTGCAAATAATTCACAGCATCCATACTTGTTTACGCCTTCAGTGCAAGGAAACTAGATAGTCTCTGGGGCCTGGACATACACTTGATCACCATTCATTTCTAGAGCTAATCTACTGTGTATGGCTACAGGAATCTGTAAAGCAGGAATTATCTAGGTGTTATTTTGGTGGCGTAAAGCAGGTACTTGTATGTCTCTCAGGGTGAACTTAGGCTGGTCCCACTTATAGTTGCTAGGATTGGAAGTGAAGCTTATTATTTGATTATTTTAATCCCAATATAATATAATGGCTAGGGTTTCAGGCATGGTTAGGATTCTTTACCGTATGTGTGTGAAAATGGCTGAGGAACTTACAGACTCCTTTTAGCACCCCAAAAAAGCAAGAGGCTAGCTTTTGTTGTTATTTAGATCCTTACCCCCATGGTTAGTGGAAGAATTACTGGGAAAATTGAAAACTTGGGGTTGCCATATTCAGGGTCTCATATTCGAGGGGTATAAAAATAGGTTACTTTGGGCCAAAATAGCAGATGATGCTAGGGAGAAGTTTTTGTTTGCTTAGTTTTGTTTTATTTTTCCAACAGTAAATTTATTATTTGGTACTCAAACATTTACATTCAACTTGATTCCCTAAAGTTTACAATTTTCCAATAATGATCTTTGGTTTTTGTATAGGCCTTATCCTTTATAGATAAGGGATTGCATTGCCTGAGGACACGTGGAGGTTGTGCTGACATAGGAGGATTTTGATTTGTAGCTGCACGGAGTACAATGGTATTCACCTAGCTCTTGGAAGATGTTTTTTTGAGGGGGTGGGAGGCACAATATTGGGTAGATCAGAACCCTTTTCTTTCAAGAGTGGATCCATTGCCTTAGGATTAGACCCTCCCATATCCTCCATCCAGGTGTCTCTGGATTTAATATTTTATAGAAATATATCTGGAATGTGAATTGGATCTCAGTGGATTGATTGGCTATGAGATTCTGGTTTTTTTTTGTTTGTTTGTTTGTTTGTTTTCTTTTGCTTGTGTAACTTCTATACCAAGGTTCTTGGCTTATGGGGTTATGTGCTCTTTTCATGGAGAAGTAAGAAGACAAAATGGAACAATCATAATCATAGGGCCTGGGTCAGCCTGACCTTTAGTCAATCAGAGGACCTGGTGACTACCCATCTATCCTTTTTTCTCTGTAGCCACCTTAAGGGTGTAACAGGTCAGGGAGTAACATTGCTGACCTTAACCCTGGAAGGACTACAGGATATGGACCTTTATAGTTGACTTTATACTTTTGAAGTTCTGGATGCCCACAGATGGGTTGCCTGACACACCAGCCATTTGTCTTCAGATAGCAGATAGCAGCAGGAAGTATGGCTCTACCATCTGGCAAGACCATCATCAGTTTGCCTCCTGTTGGCATCTTTCCTTTTTGGCTATTTTCTTTCTTTTTTCAATTTTTTTCTGTATGTAGTTTAAGTTTTGAAGCAATTCAGGTTTGGGCAAGGTACAGAGACCCAACAAGGTAGTCAAATCTTTTGCCCAATTTTTAGGGGTTATGGGTTCCTGGAATCCTCTTTTTGATTCATTTTTGTCATAGACAATAACTAAGTCTTTTGGCAACCTAGCAGGGTCAGTATTTTTTTTCCTTTGACATCTTTTTTGGCCAGGGTATAGAGTCCTCTCTCTTGATGAACTTGTTCTTGCCAGGATGAGAAGTGGGCCCTGTCCTTACTGAAGTGACTTCAGCACAAAGGGCTCAGCTTCTGGTAATAACACACACAATTCACTGGGGGAAGGTCAAGCCATTACTGTTTACATCTAAAGCTGATATGTATTTGCCATAGCTCATGTCCATGAGGAATACCTGATTCCTGTTCTAGAGAAAATTGTTTCCATCAGTGTACAGTTTCTCTTCTGCCTCTTATAGACTAATGTCATCTGTTTTGTCAAGTCTCATAGCTTAGAATGCATTAGTCATGGATGGACTTTTGGGGTTATCACATGGTAGTAGGTTGATTGGTTTGATGGCTGAAGTTTCACAGAATCAGGTACAGGACAAGTCCAGAACTGACTGATAATGCATAATTTTGGTATTTGATGTAGGGAGCTGCGACGTGCCGTGCCTCAAAGATGGCGCTGGTTTCTGCCTTCCACCCTCCCAACGGTGAGCGCTCCTTGCAGTAAAGAAGTCCTTATTTGGCTATGCCTGCCTGGTCTGCTAGCTTCCGCATAGTGACAGCCTATCTGCATGACCCACGTGGCTTGCTAGGATTGGCCAGCGCTAGCTATTTAAGTGTGCTTCGGGGGCTCCCCGGTGTCAGAAGATTGTATCAAGGTTCCTGAATAAACTGCTTGAAGAAGATCTCCTCTGGTCATGTCTTCCTTGCTGGTCTCTAGTATCCTTCCACCTCAGGAGGACCCCTAGACAATATGGGGTATTAAGAGCAGTTACTGGCCCAAGGTCAGCTTCACAGCCTCTTTCACTAGCATGGTTATAAAAGTAACTATGTACAAATAAGCTGGCCAACAGGAGAAATAGGATCAAGATTTTTTGATAGTTAGGAAACTGGTCTCTACCAGGGTCCCAGTGCCTGAGCAAGAACCTCCTTTGCAATACCTTGGATCCAACTCAGATACAAATAGGACACAAGAGATTTCTCCAAGAGACAATTTTGGTGGATTATCCTCAGCTCAAACTCTAGAGAATGGCTGTTGTAAATTCTGTAGGTGCCCCAAAGCTAAAGCCTCATTTTTGTTACAAGACTTGACAGAGGTCAGGTCACAAGAATACAAGTTCAGGCAACCTTGAATATGATAACTGGAGATACAGAAAACCAGAACCAGATTTTCTGTATTGATAAGTGGCTTTCTCTGGTACAAGACCCACGTCCTTGGCTTTAAGACCTGTGCTCTCTTGTTTGGGAATTGAACCCTCTTGGTTCAGCCAGGGCCATTAGAGCAACCCAAACCTCAGCTTTTATCAGCACCACTAGGGGGAGTTGACTTTCCACCACTCTATGCCCCAACACAGGCCCTGACTGCACCCAGAGAGGTAAAGCAATTTCCTGGGCCATGCCTGGGAAGGAGAAGAAATAGTCCCTTCTACTTTAGACTTTCTCCACCCTCTACACAAGTGGAGTTCCTTAGGCTAAGAAGGCTCCAGAAGGAATTTTGCTGAGTCAGAGGCAGTACCCATCCTCCCTCTAAGGGAGGTGCTTCCAGCTGGAGTAAGACGTAAAGGTCTAGTCTGGCCTTTCCTCAGAAAATTGGACATAGTACTACCTGAGGGCCCAGCTATACCACTGCTGACATATACTCAAAAGATGCTCCACTATGTTAATAGCAGCCTTATTTATTATAGCCAGAAGCTGGAAATAACCCAGATGTCCCTCAACAGAGGAATGGATACAGAAAATGTGGTACATTTACACAGTCAGCTATTAAAAACAATGACTTTATGAAGCCGTACTAAAGCTCAAAGCACAAATTGCACCTCACACAGTAATAGTTGGAGACTTCAACACACCACTCTCAACAATGGACAGACAGATCATGGAAATGGAAACTAAACAGAGATACAGAGAAACTAACAGAAGTTATGAACCAAATGATTGAACAGATATTTGTAGAACATTTCATCCTAAAACAAAGTAATATACCTTCTTCTCAGCACCTCATGGTACCTCCTCAAAAATTGAACATATATTCTGTCATAAAACAGACCTCCACAGATACAAGAAGGTTAAAATAATCCCATGCATCCTAACAGATCACCACAGACTAAGGCTGGTCTTCAATAACAACAAAAATGACAGCAAACCCATGTATATATGGAAGTTGAACAACACTCCACTCAATGATAACTTGGTCAAGGAAGAAATAAAGAAAGATATTAAAGATTTCTTTTAATTTAATGAAAATTAAGGTACAACATACCCAAACTTATGAGACACAATGAAAGTATGCTAAGAGGAAAAATCATAGCTCTGAGTGCCTCCAAAAAGAAACAGGAAAGAGCATACATTAGCAACTTGACAGCCTACCTAAAAGCTCTAGAACAAAAAGAAGCAAATACACCTAAGAGGAATAGAAGACAGGAAACAATCAAACTCAAAGCTGAAATCAACCAAATAGAAACAAAAAGGACCATGCAAAGAATCAACAAAACCAGGAGCTGGTTCTTTGAGAAAATCATCAAGATAGATAAACTATTCACCGGACTAACCAGAGGGTACAGAGAGAGTATCCAAATTAACAAAATCAGAAATGAAAAGGGAGACATAGCAACAAAAACTGAGAAAATTAAAAAAAATCAGATCCTACTACAAAAGCCTATACTCAACAAAACTGGAAAAATCTGGATGAAATGGACAATTTCTAGACAGAGGCCAGATACCAAAGTTAAATCAGGATCAGATAAACCATGTGAACAGTCCCATAACTCCTAGAGAAATAGAAGCAGTTATTAAAAGTCTCCCAACCAAAAAGAAAAAAAGCCCAGGACCAGATGGGTTTAGTGCAGAATTCTATCAGGCCCTCATGGAAAACTGAATAACAATGCTCTCCAAACTATGCCACAAAATAGTAACAGAAGAACACTACCGAATTCCTTCAATGAAGCCACAATTATACTTATACCTAAACTACACAAAGACCCAACAAAGAAAGGAAACTTCAGACCAATTTCCCTTATGAATATGGGTACAAGAGGATGGACCTTGTTGGGCACCAAAGGGAGAAGAGGCCCTTGGTCCTGTGAAGGCTCAATGCCCCAGTGTAGGGGAATACCAGGGCGTGCAGGAGGAAGGGAGTAGGTGGGTAGGTTGGGGGAGCACCCTCACAGAGGAAGGAGCTGGGGGATGGGATGGGGTATTTCCAGAGAGGAAACCAGGAAAGGGGATAACATTTGAAATGTAAGAAAATATCCAGTTAAAGAAAAGGCAAAAGATAAAAGACATAAAAGTCCCCCTCTATCCCTCTCATTGCTAATGTCTCTTTTACAACCAGTTATCTATATAACTGAGAAATTCACAGCCCATTATTCCATGAAAAATCTTTCTCCATTATGCTCCCACCTATCTTTTATACCCAGCACAGCCTACCTGGGATTATCGTTAACACTTCATGGACCACAACTTCAGGGCTGAGGACTGGGGTAGGGTCCAATTGGAGAATAAGGAAGGTATTCTTGGGCCATGCAGAGGATGTCCCAGGAGGACAACACAGCCCAAATAGAGCAGAATTTCCCTCTTCCCCACCTGACTGAACCCTACGGCCAACCAAGGTAAATAGGTTCTGGCCAATTTTCATTAAGTTCTGTTAGGAGAATTGAAGGCAGCTGCTAGAAAACCCACTAATATGCCTAACTCAAGCCAAGTTATACAAGAACCCTAAGAACCATCCACTGGGGTCCTAAAGTGCTTATACAGGGCTTACAGAGTGTTCTCTCCATAGACTTAGACACATCAGAAAACCAGTTAGCAACCAATATTGTTTTTGTTATTCAGTCAGCCGCAGATGTTAGGAAACAAACTTCAGAAGTTTAAACGGTTTGTCAGGATAAATAGGTCTCAGTTCTTGGAAATTGCTCAAAAGGTTTAAAATAACTTTGATTCTGTAAAAGCAAAACAAAACAAAAAACTGACCCAAACAACAATGACAGCAAGCAAAGAGACCAATAAAGGAGATCCCAGAGGGGATACCAGAGACGCCAGGAAACAAAAAACGGCCTCGAAAGGATCGATGTGCTTATTGCAAACAAAAAAAAAATACTTAAAAATGCCCAAATGGAAGGAGGAAGAAAGGGTACCCTGTCATTCCTTTCAGGAGGGACTGATGAGACCAGAGCTCCATTCTATTGAGCCCTGAAGAGCCCAGGGTAACATTAAAGGTAGGAGACAAATCCGTTAGATTCCAAATTGACAAAAGAGTAGTTCTTTCAGTCTTGACAGAGCCATTCAGACTCATATTTTCTTACTTGTGCCAGACATTCCTTAGTCCCTGAGAGAGACTTATTACAAAGCCTATGGGCCACTGTATTCTTTTGGGAGGCTACCAACTTACATTTAAATAATGGAAATATGAAAATTTAAGTTTTAGCACAAATCTCAAAAAATATTTTAATTTTATTCTAAATGTCAAATAGAATAACAAATACATACTTAATGAATTGAATGAACTTTAGTGATTCAAAAATGTACTACTTCAAATTATCACAGGTGGAATATCACGTTTCTAGATATATCAAGGATGTGAATTTGTTTAATATAATTTTCCACCTCAACTGGTTTTTATCTCCCTACAGAGACCCTTTCAATTTTTTAAAGAATCATTTCATGTTTACAAAGATGTCTCAGTTGTGCTGCATATTTGATACATTATGTACAATGCATTTATTGTAGAAAATAACTGTATCTGATAGAACCAATAGTTGTTTTCTCTGTACAGTGCCATGGCTTCCAAAACCATCTACTATGTTAGTTTCTTATTCTGTGCTTGACAGCTTTGGGTGATAACACCAGATGTCAACCAATAAATTGATACAGATCTTCCAAGAGCACAAGTAAAAAGATGGCTTTTAATTTTCCACGAGTGACCAAGTTAATAATTAAATAGAAACATTAAAGCTGTTCATTTAGCAGCAGACACTGTGAGTTCTAAGATTGTCCCATATGTCACTGAAGAAAGGCATATGACGTTAGTACTTCCTGCACACATGGAAAACTTCCCCACGCTGTGCACCTGTCTAATAAAACAGAACTCACAGGGAATCAGACATAATGAGAAATTCTTCCTTGTCAGAATTAGAACATTATCTAAAAATATTGCTTATTATTCCAAAGAATCATGAAGAATTCTTCTGAACTTGAAAGAGGAAATTTCAAGAAAGCTTTAAGTTTCTATCATTTCTTAAATCATGGAGTTCTATATCACAAAGGTTAAAGATTTTAAATATTTAGTAAAATGTACCTTTTAACCTTCTGTCTCCTGGAAGACAATCCAAACCCTCTTTAATTCATTAAATTAATCCTTGGTGGCCACAGAAGAGTAAAATTCCCACTTCTTTAGCATGCAAATGACTCTATTAGTGTGGAGAAATATACAACACCAAAGTCATCTATTTGCCTAAGTGAATTTAGCTCAGAAAGAGCAACAAATTTCCCATGCACAAATGGTAGCTAAGACACTGCAAAGCTTAATTAACAAGAAAGACCAACCAGTAGTTTTATTTTATGAATACATTTCATTTTAAAGTTCTTTTAAGAGGATAGTGAGACTTCTGCTTTGGTGTAAAATTGTAATAGGATCTGTGCTTTGAGCAGAGTATAGGTTTAATGGGCCAGAAATCTGTAGTATAAGACCTTTCAACAGCTTTGGGGATCGTGTTATCTATTCACAGGCATTTCAGTTCATAAATATATACTTAAATTCATGCTGTTTACCCAGTATGTATCTAAAAGCCTTATGAAAACTGACTAAAAGCTAGGCTAGTTTCAAAATACAACTTAAAAAATTGTTTGATTGGCATACAGTCTCTGTGAGCCACCGTGAGCCCAGGTTAGTTGATTCTGTAGGTTTTCTTGTGGTGTCCTTGACCCTTCCGGCTACTATAAGCTTTCTTCCCTTCCATTATCATGATTCAGCCAGCTCTGCATAATGTTTGGCTGTGAGTCTCTGCCTTATTTGCTGGGTGAAGCCTCTCTGATGACAGCTATGTTAGGCTTCTGTCTGCAAATATAGCAGAAACTGAACTGCCAAGCAGAAAGCATGCATGGGACTGACCTAGGCCCTCTTCACATAAGAAAAGGTTCTGTAGCTTGGTCTTCATATGGGACGCCAGCAACGGGAGCAGGGACTGCCTCTCACTTTGTTGCCTGAGTTAGGCTGCCTCTTCTAGCCTCAATAGGAGAAGATGAGCCTAGCACTACTGCAAAGTTAGATGAAAAGGCTGGTTGATATCCATGGGAAGACTTCCCTTTTCTGAAGAAAAAGGGAGGAGGATTCTATGAGTAGGAGATGATTCTGAGAAGAGAAAGAGGAAACTGTGATCCAGATGTAACGTAAATCAATCAGTTGACCAGGGGCACAGCCAGCAGAGCTGAACTGCATACTTTCCCGTAGGTTTCATCACCTACCTTCCTAAGCAGGCATGCAGGGTCCAAGGAATATTCAGCTTAGATCCCTCCCTGCCAATCCTTTGCTTGCCATGTCCACCTGGGGCACAGACAGCAGAGAGGAGGTGTGCACTGTCTTTGGAGCTCCATCATCAAGCACACAGCTCTCCTTCCCTTTTCAAGGAGGACTACTAGACTCCAGGAACATTTACTGACCCACCCCACCCCAGGACACAGCCATCAGAGGTGAGTAGCATGCGGTTCCTTGAACTCCATTGTCAGGGGCAAGGCTCTGCCTACCTCCCTGAGGAGTTCTGCCAGCATCAGGAACATCCAGCCAACAATAGGGATAACCAGTTGGTTAAAAGCCAACATACAAACACAGTCCACAAGAGACAGGGTAATATGACACTACCAGAGCCCAGTTATCCTACTACAGCAAGCCCTGGATATCCTAACACAAGACAATGACCTTAAATCAATGTTACAAAGATAAAAGAAGCCTCTAAAGAAGAAATGAATAAATAAATCCCTTAAGGAAATACAGGAAAATGCAATCAAACACATGAATGAAATGAGGAAAATTGTTTGAGACCTGAAAATGGAAATAGAAGCAACAAAGAAAACACAAACTGGGGAAATCTAGGAGGTGGAAAACCTAGAGAAGAGAACAGGAACAGAAACTAAGGAATAGAACAAATGGAATCAACAGAATACAAGAGACGGAAGAGAGAATCTCAGGCTTAGAAGATTCGATGAAGAAATACATACATTCGATCAAAGAAAATAGTATCTACAAAGTTCCTAACACAAACATTCAAGAAATCAGGGACACTATGAGAAGACCAAACCTAATTATAATAGAAATTAATTAATTAATTAATTAATTAAAATTTTTAAGAAAGGGAAAATTGTTCGAATGCAATTAGATTCTGCTCGTGGACAATGATACTTACAGAAGGCACAAGTTATTAAATGAACATTTCTGTAAAAGGCGTGGGATAACTCTCCATGACTAACTGCTCAGGAAGAACCCACAGTTCTCTACAACAACACAGCTGTTTCTTAGGCTTGCCCATCGTAAACACATGGTAAAACTCGATTGCGAAAGACATCACACACTTTGGCTGAAAGTCATAGAGAAAACAATCTAACCCTGACAGGAAACTTCTTGATGGTTAGTCTTCATACTGTCAGAAGGTACTATGCATGGTGCTGGGAATGAAGGACATTAAGAATATTATACTGTGCTAAATCCTGGATGCTTCAATACAGGCATGTCAGGCGCTAGCTACCCATTGGTACATGATGGGAATGAGTATTAAGGATTGGCTTATCACTTTATCATTGCACTTAAGGACTGTTACATAAGAGGAATTTTTTTATTGGATATATCTCTTTATTTACATTTCAAATGTTATTCCCTTTTCTGGTTTCCTACCCATAAGTCCCACATCATTCCCCTTCCCCCATAGGTTATCCCCCCATACACTCCCTCTCACTGCTCCCCAACATTCCCCTCCATTGGGGGTCCAACTTTGGTAGGACCAAGGGATTCCCCTTCCACTGGTGACCCAACAAGGCTATTCTCTGCTACCTATGCAATTGGAGCCCAGGGTCAGTCCATGTATAGTCTTTGTGTAATGGTTTAGTCCCTGGAAGCTCTGGTTGGTTGGCATTGTTGTTCTTATGGGTTTGCAAGCCCCTTCAGCTCTTTCAATCCTTCCTCTAATTCCCCCCAAGGGGGGTCCCATTCTCAGTTCAGTGGTTTGCTGCTAGCATTCACCTCTGTATTTGACATGCTCTGATTGTCTCTCTCAGGAGAGATCTATATCCAGTCCCTTTCAGCATGCACTTTTTAGCTTCATCAATCTTATCTAGTTTTTGTGACTGCATATATAAGGGGCACATGTGGGGCAGGCTCTGAATGGCTGTTCCTTCAGTCTCTGCCATAAGAGAAAGTTTTATCCAACACAAAAATCTTTGTCAAAGCACTTGGCTGGGAATGTCATAAGGCCTAGAGTAAAACTGTTTTGTTCTTTTGCTCACTGGCCATACCATTACATTGCCTTCTACTAATTTGTGCTTGTACCCAGAGACCCAGCTCAGCTCTAGGTCTTGTGAAAGACTTTTTACTTCCCCCAGTGGACAGCAGTCAATGGAGAAATGTGTAACTGGTCAAAGTACTAAGAATAACACACGGACTGTTAAGCCCCAAATATTCTTTTGGTGACATTTCAATTTCACCAATAGTAACATCTATCAGAGTTCATTGAACTATAGATGTTTAATTCACATACTGGTAATCAAATAAAAATTTTACCTTAAAAAATGAAAAGTACTCTATAATTTGTGGAAGAGTGCAAATGAGGCTTAGAAAGACAAAGTTAATTTTGATTTTAGAAAAGCTTTAAGAGAAACAATTTTAAAAATTCACAGCACTACAGTTTCCTCTCTAGTCAATTTCTCCTGTTTCTCCCAGGCTAAATGAGTGCATGCATTTGTCACAAGTAGTAGCTGATGCTGAGATGTTAGAAACAATTCATGTCTCTTCTTTACTCATCCCCTCTATGTCTGTTTAACAATCTTCTACATCCAGGTTCCACAGTATGAATATCCCCACATTCTTTTAAGCTCCTGTTTGTTGGGCCTCAGTCTTCTGTTGTAGGTGATGTCTTTAACAGTTTTAAGGGTTCCAGAGAGCCATGGAGTTGGCTTAGGCTATCTGCCCTGAGAGGTATGCATCATAGGTTTCTTAGGTTAGAGTCCTTGGCTCCTGGGTCACACCATACTTTTAGTTACTGAGAAGCCAATGATGCACTCCCTCAGACAGTGTAGTATTCAGATTGCTTTGTGACAGTGAATGTTCCCTTAGTAGTCAAGGAAGCATGAGTGCTTGCAGGACAATTGGTCTTCTACAATTGTGTATCCTGTATAACTGGAAAGGCCATTGTCTCCTGGCAACTACAACTGTATTATTCCTGGCAATTGCCATTATATTGTTTCTTATAAAGGTATAAAAAGGCTGATTGCTCTCAATGAGACTATCACAGCCTCAGTTGTCCTGTGGCCCCTCCAACCCCGCTTGATTCAATCCTGAGTCCATTTCAGGTGACCATGCCCTGATAAGTATGAACAGGCATTTGCAAAGGGTGACTGGTTATTAACACTGAAGAGTGATCATGATTTAGGCTTTAAAAAATGTATTTCTCTTGATTGGAATGTAGAATGGTGCTGAATCATTTTCATGGCACACTGTGTCTAGGCTCTATACTCAGAATTGAATATCATTTCTGATGGAGGTATGTAGGAGGCTTTTCTACTAGGGACTTAAGCTTTCTCTCACTTTTGCGCCAAACAATTTTGAAGAAAGGTGTTAAGTACAGCCTCTACTTGAAGACTGGATTATAATACTCTTTCTCCTCAAGATACCAGTAAATACCAAAGCATTTGGAACTCAGTTCCAAGACTTATATTTCTTCACTCACTTATTCAAGAATTTTTAAATCAATAATTGATTTATTTTCTACCACTTTCTTATTTTTGTTGCTTAAATTTTTCTGACTCTGGCAAAGAAGAGTTGGCTCAGTGGGCAAAATGCATTCTATGCAAGCAAACATGAGGACCTAAGTTTGGATACCAATGTACAAGAAGAAATCCGGGCATGGCTGCATATGCCCCTGCAACGCCAGCATTGTTGGCATGGAGATAAAAAGATTGCTGGGGCTAGCTGGCTGCTAGCCTAGCTCTGGGTTCAATGAGATATCATCCTAGCTTAAAGGAATGAAAGAGTAAATGATAGAGCAGGAATCCTAGCATCCTCTGCTGGCCTCTGCATATGTAAGCTTAAACACACACACACACACACACACACACACACACACACACACACACACACACACACAGTAGCTTTGACTGGTAGAAATTCTGTTAACTGACTCTTCAACTCTCCCTCTGCCTCTTCACACACTTTCAGTGAATTTTTACTTTTTTGAGCATACTTTTGTAATTGTTGGTACTATTGGATAGCCTAGGCTCACTCTGTATATGTATGGATCCGTTACTAGGATCAAATCTTTCTGGTTTGTTCACTTGAACCCTGGCATAAAAACCAGTCTGTGAGATAGCCATACTCATTATGACTAGATTCTTGCCCTTTACAGGTCTGAGCTGACAGAGAAAGTGTTATGTTTTAAGACTCATCTGTGTACACAGAGTATGTATATGCAAGTATAAACACATACATTGTGTCTTTATACATAGTATATGTTCACACAATGTATGCGCATATATTGAACTGATAATGAATTTTAATAGGTCATTATTTTCTTTATAGGTCATTTTAACCTTTTTTCCTTTTTATACACTTCTGTAACCATAAGATAAAATTTCACTACCTTCTGACCACTTATTGGTTAAACATTCTATTCCAGGCACTGCATATAGAGCTTTCAAAATTAGTAAATCAACCATAGGTAGGAAATATGGAGCAGTGCTATACATGACTGTTTTTGTCTGGAGTCTCCTGAACTTAAATCATTTTTAAATGTTTATGTTTGTGTTTGTCAGCCACTCTGTCATTTAGTGCTTTCTCCCTACCATCAGCATTTCATTCTCAAATGTGCAAACTTCTCAAAGGCTTGGTTTTAGTTCCCTAAATGCTCATTCTTTGTGCTGTGAAATTACAGGGTTATTAGAATGTAAAGCGTGACATCCTTGTTGTTTGCAGAAGCACAGATACATTCAATGCTCTAGAAAAACCTTTAACTTTCCTTACTCAGCTCAGTTCTTCCTCAAATTTCTACGAACTACAGATATTTTTCTTACTTTTATCATCTTTTCCAATACATCACATAATTCAACTAATAAGGCACATAGCATTTCACACTAGCTCCTTTCTTTAACAGAAATCCTTAATTCAATCATTTTTTTTCTTGGCTGAAAGGACATGCATCCTTATCGTCAAATAACATTCCATTTTATGGATGTACCACAGTTTATTTCTCCATTTAACTGTTCAAAGAGATCTTACCTCTTTATAGTTAGTGACTATGAATAAAGATGCTACATATGTTTATGTTAATATTCATCTGCATAAGTATGACTTTCAAGTTTTGGATAATAACTAGATACATAGTTATTACCAATGACCTTCTTAAGAAGCAGCACCATCTCACATCATACCAACAACACATGAAGATTACTGCTGCTTCATGTGTTTACATATCAGTGCAAATAGGTGACATTTCTGGTTATTGCACACTTCTCAGACTACAAATGATGCTGAAACCCTTTACACACCTTTGCCTTTTGTATATTCTGTTCCATGATGAATTGGTTGACATCCTTTACCGTATTGATTATGTAGCTTTTTGATCATTATAGAAATCACTTGTATATAAATGTAGCCTTTTACTTCACAGAGCCACACATATTCTTTTCATTTGTCTTTCATAATGCAATATTTTAAAATAAAGTTTATCTACTCTTGATTCTGTTAGAATCATTTCAAATTTTTGGTAGTTTTATATCTCAAATTTCAGCTATTTTCATACACTGTTCCCCTCAATAATTGTTTTCCCTCTCCTAATGAATTCTTCCTTCTCAACAAGGCCCCTGCCCTCTTTCATATCTCCTCTCTGTGGATAGGCCACTGTGCTTAATAAGATTTACTTACATGTGGGTGTGGGTCAAAGGTCAAGTCACTGAGTATTTTCTTATATTTTTATCCAGAAGTTTTATATATCTGGATCCATTTTAGACAATACTAACATAAATCATAAGATATTTCTAGACAATACTAAAGTAAATGTTAAGATATTTCTATTCTTAGTGTTTGGATTCATGCATTTAACAATTCCCATATCATTTATTGAAAAAGACTCCTCACTATGATCTTGCTGTTTTCAAAACTCAGTTGAGGGGACCAGGAAGATGGGTCAATGGTAAATGTTTTTCTCTTGAGTTGGAGGGCCTCTTAGTATTCCTAGAACAGTAAAAGCTCAGTTAGTACCATGGTCTGCTAACAGTTACACTGCATAGGAAGAAGCAGAGGCCTCGGAATGCCCTGAGCAAGCTAACTAGACTCCAGGTTCAGAAAGGAGCTGTGTCTCACTATATGAGGTGAAGCAATATGCCCATAAACATATTAACACACACATACACTTGGAAAACACCAAAGTTCTTAGTTGACTGTTACAGGTTTACATGAATTTTTAACTCCGAGGTAGACTTCCAAATCCATTCTTTGTAGATGATATATTGACTTATCTGAATCCTTTTTTTCCATATATTTTTTAAAAATTGTTTCTGTTAACCAACCAAATAGACTGCTAAATTTAAATCTTTACACTTGGTATCATGTTAACATTTTTTCAATATGGGAATCTGTATGTGAATCTGTAACATTTCTCCATTTATTTAGATCTTATTTCCTTGCGTGTTGCAATAGTCTTTTATCCATTTCGGGTATGTTATGTTTTTTACCTGCATATTTATTCAATGGAATCTGAGGGGAGGCAGTGTTCCTGTTTTGGACATGTCCATTCAGCATAGTAGACATTCTGCCAAGTTAAACCTGGGATGATATTAAGAGATGTGACTCAACTTCCTGAGAAGGAGTTCCTCTCCACAACTATTCCATGATTTACTGAAAATATTCCAAAATTTTAAGTGGTGTCTACAAACTCTAAAATTCTAATTTTAACATTACTCAAAGGGTCATTTCGTAATTAAGTTCCTTATTTTTCTAAGGATTTATTGTTCTTATCCTCTATCCCCCCTCAGTCCAACAATTGATTGATATATATTGCTTGAATTACTCAATCCCTCTTTTAATTTTGGATGATTACACTGATTATGCTAGTCAAGGTTGAGACATGATTTCAGGTACCTTTTTATCTCTAGCTGAGTCTCAACATATAGTTTATCCTTCATTTAAAAAAAAACTGAGTGTATACAATGTTAGGGCAGAGCAAGCAAAGGTATATGAATGTACTTTTTACTCAGGGAGGGAGTAGGTACTTAATAAACATCTGTTGTGTGGTTTGAGAAAATATTGAAATTACGAAAGTACAATACCAGACAGGATCAACTTTGTGCCAAAAATGCTTCACCCCCCTGATTCTGACCTGCATCATCAGGAGCCAGGGAACCTTTGCTTTCTGCTCTTGGCTAACTTCCAACATTTGTGGGTTAATTTAGACACTTCCCTTGCCGTTTTGTGAGAAGATAGAAGAAGTAAATTTTAAATGTGAAAACTTTGTTACTTGGCTATACTACCAATAAAATAATTTGCTATGGGTTGAATTTGAAAAATATTGCTCTGTGCAGTTTCTCAATTATCTATGGATTCCAATTATCCAGGGATCCTTCTCCTTTATTAGAATAAATAACTGTGAGTTAATATAATGTTTTCTGTGGAATTCAAATTTCACCACACTGAACTTCATTATCTGGAACTGGAGTTCCACTTTCAAATACTAAAGGGGACTTAGGAAATTGCACCGTTGTTATTTTTATGTGTATGCGTGTCTTTGAAAAAGATGAGACACAGCGCTTCATGGAATAAAAAGCCAGGAAGATTGTCAGATAACCACTTTCTACTACCTTATCGTATTTCTGAAAATTAGGAAGTATGATATTAAGAAAAATTTGAGGGACAATAATTTGCACAGATATAAAGATTTATTCATGTATATTACATAACAAAGTACTACAGTAACAAAGCCTTGAAAGAAATTTCTAATTTTAAATTTATAGGAAGGGAAGTATGAGTGTTCAGTGTTTTTTTAAAAGAAATGTTGATCAATAACATGGCTTTTTAGATGTAAAAAGTTATAAGATCTAAGTTATGAGATCTAAGAATATGGTTATTTAAGTCATGACCTTTATGATGTTTTTTGACTCTTGGTTTCCTCCAGGATAAAAAGTATCTGAAAATGAAGAGTTGTAAAGAATAAGTTTTAGTTTCAGTATAGGCTTATATGCATGAATACATGCACATACCATAATTAAGCACTTATATTATATATATATATTATTATTATTTCAATATGGAATTCCATTATAGACTCATATGTTGTGGAGATGTTTTGTGAAGTTGTAGAACCTTTAAGAGCAGTGTCCTAAATACGTAAAAAAAAAGTGTCCTAAATAGAAGAAAAAGATGAGCATAAAAAGTCTTATAGGTTATAAACACTCTATAACAAGTTTCTAGCCATGCTTCTCTTATTCTGTACAGATCAGTGATGTTACCAGACACTTCATTCTCCTGTTGCTTCAACTGTAGGCCAATCCAGCTATTTTAACCCCCATGATTAAAAATTTTCTATCAAATTTTGAAGCAAAACAAAAAATCAAAAACCCTCAAAAAGCAAGACATAAAACCCTCTTTCCTCATTATGTTATTTCACCCACACACACACTCACACACACACACTCACACACACTCACATTCACACACATACACACACACTCACACACTCTCACACACTACACACACACTCACACACACACATACACACACACACAGAGAGAGAGAGAGAGAGAGAGAGAGAGAGAGAGGAGGTAGAGGAAGAGAGAGAGAGGAGAGAGAGAAGGAGAGGCACAGTTCCTTGCATGAAAGTAAGAAGTATCTTCAATATGTTACTATTTTTGACACCTTAATTTCCCTCCGGTCCATATACAGAGATAGCATGAAAATGACCCAAACAATCAATGTCCATAGCTCTAAAACTGTTTTAGTTCTTTTCCATCATTTTTGTTCAAAATCACAGAATCACTTTCTGGTTTATCGTCACTGTCCTCACTAACTTCTCTACTTCCTGTTTTAACCTACCCTCTGTTCCAAGGGAGATTCATTTTAATAAGAGAGTTGATCATATGTCACTTGTGGAAAAGCAGCTTTAATATGTGACGATGGATCATTAAAATAGGAGGCTGATGTGCATTCACACCCCATTTTTCTCAAATCCACACAGCTTGGATCCTCTACCTCTTATCTCCTATCTTCTTTACCTCATCCATTACCCTCCACTTCAAACATCCTGGATTAATGTGACCACTCAGTGTATTTCCCCTCCTCATCATCTTGTTTTGAATCACCCTCACTGTCTGTGGAATCACTCCACTGTGTAGCATGCCCCATGATTCTAAAGGGTTCACAGTCTTTTTCTATTATTTTCTCAGCTGCCAAAAGTGCAAATTATTTCCTGAATCATTACATCGGAGTTTCTGAAAGCCTTTTGGATTAAAACAGTAGGATAATTGTTTTCTCTTTTATAATTGCAACATGAAACATGACAATTACATTTCATAGTAACTCTCCAGAAATATCTTTATATCAGAGTAAATCGCAATCTCTAGGATATTTCCTTGAGCAAAGCTGCAAAATACAGTTTATAGCAGGGGATATAACAAGAGGTAGAACACTCACCAAGAAGGGTCAAGGTTGTGCACTCAAACTCAGCACTACAAAAAAATGAAAAACAGAAATCCAATTTATATAAGAGGGATCTTATATATTCTTTTAATCTTTCTTCCTTCTTCTTAAGTAATGTGACTCAAATTTTCACCTCTCAAAAAGCAGTCCATCACCTCATTTGTTCAAGACTACTCTCTCCTGAAATCCGGCTGAAATTTTGCATCTTACCTGCAAACCTTTCAGATTACATAATATTTTCTCACAATGTTTTATTTCCATGTTATTTTTTAATTTCACTATCCCACATGTTCTTTGGTAAAATAGTGTATAATTTTCCATGAAACCTCCAGAAGAATATATCCCATAGCAAATTCCATAAACGCATAACAACTTGAATTGACATAATAATAGTGCCATCTAAGAATGGTTAAGACATTTGCCAGTTTGAAAGCACAGTTACAAATATAGGCACACAGACAAATGGCAGATGAGGGACATAATATCCATGTTCAACTGCACATAGGAAATTGAGAAATCAATAGAAACCAAATCAAAGTCATATTCATTTCCATACAAAGTTTGTTCCATTAAGAAAAAATAACAAAACAATACAAAGATTTAAAATGGAAGAAATCCTGGTATCTAATGAGGAAAAATAACAAAACATTTTAATACAAAATAAAAACAGTGTAATATATATATTACAGGCTATATATATATAAATATATATATATATATTTAAGATACTGGTATCTGAGCACAAAGTCACTTCTTGAATTATTTCTAATGTAATTAACACTAATTTCTGCCAACATTAAAAAAGATAGCAGTCCTTGTTTTACAAAGAAAAGTCCCACCATGAAAAAAACTAGTTCCATTAACAAGTTTTTTTTCTAACTTTTCCCAAGAATTCTATGTAATGAGGGCCAAAGGAAAAAAATTTTCTTATGACTCCAAATGAATTTACAAATTGCTTTCTAACTCTAGGAAAAATTGAGTTGGAATTTTTATACAGATTGCATTGAATCTGTAGATTGCATTCGGCAAGAAGGCCAATTTTACTATATTAATTCTGCCAATCCATGAGCATGGAAGGTCTTCCCATCTTCTGAGATCTTCTTTGATTTCTTTCTTCAGAGACTTGAAGTTTTTGTCATACAGATTGTTTACTTGCTTGGTTAGAGACACACCACGGGCTTTTATATTATTTGTGACTATTGTGAAGGGTGTCATTTCAGTAATTTCTATCTTAGCCTGTTTATACTTTGAGTAGAGGAAGGCTACTGATTTGTTTGAGTTAATTTTACATCCAGCCACTTTGCTGAAGTTGTTTATCAGGTTTAGAAGTTCTCTGGTGGAATTTTTGGGGTCATTTAAATATACTATCATATCATCTACAAATAGTGATATTTTGATTTCTTCCTTTCAAATTCGTATCACTTTGACCTCCTTTAGTTGTCTCATTGCTCTGGTTAGGACTCTGAGTACCATATTGAATAGGTAAGGAGAAAGTGGGCAGCCTTGTCTAGTCCCTGATTTTAATGGGATTGCTTCAAGTTTCTCTCCATTTGTTTTGATGTTGGCTACTGATTTGCTGTGTATTGCTTTTACTATGTTTAAGTATGATCCTTCTAATATTTCTAAGACTTTTATCATGGAGGGGTGTTGATTTTTTTCACATGTTTTTTCAGCATCTAAGGAGATGATCCCGTGGGTTTTTTCCCCTAGAGTTTGTTTATATAGAGGATTACGTTCATGAATATACATATATTGAACCATCCCTGCATCCCTGGGATGAAACCTACTTGATCATGATAGATGATCACATTGATGTGCTTTTGGATTCAGTTTACTAGAATTTTATTGAGGATTTTTGCAACAATATTCATAAGGGAAATTGGTCTGAAATTCTCTATCTTTGTTGGGTCTTTGTGGGTTAGGCACCCAGGATGACAAAAACTGTTGTCAACAACACTAAAAAAACTTCTGGAGGAATCATCATCCCAGACCCCAAGCTGTATTACAGAGCAATAGTAATAATACTGTATGGTTTTGGTACAGAGACAGGCAGGTAGATCAGTGGAATAGAATTGAAGACCTAGAAATGAATTCACACACCTATAGTCACTTGATCTTTGACAAAGGAGCTAAAACCACTAGTGGGAAAAAGACAATATTTTCTACAAATGGTACTAGTTCAACTGGAGATCAGCATCTAGAAGAAGGCAAATTGATTCATTCTTATCTCCTTGTACAACGCTCAAGGATCAAGGACCTCCACATAAAACCAGATACACCAAAACTAATAGAAGAGAAAATGAGGAAGTGCCTCAAGCACATAGGCACAGAGAAAAAATTTCCTGAACAGAACACCAATGGTTTATGCTTGAAGATAAAGAATCAACAAATGGGACCTTATAAAACTTCAATGCTTCTGTAAGGTGAAGGATACAGTCAATAGGACAAAATTGCAATCAACTGATCAGGAAAAAATCTTTACCAATCCTACATCCAATAGAAGGCTAATATCCAATATATACAAGAACTCAAGAAGTTAGACTCCAGAGAGTCAAATAACCCTATTTTTAAAATGGCATACAAAACTAAACAAAGAATTCTCAACTGAGGAATATTGAATGGTCTTGAAGCACCTAAAGAAATGGTCAACATCCTTAGTCATCAGGGAAATGTAAATCAAAACAACCCTAAGATTCTACCTCATACCAGTCAGAATAGCTAAGATCAAAATCTCAGGTAACAGCAGATGCTGGAGAGGACATGGAGAAAGAGAAACACTCTTCCATTGTTGGTGGGAATGTAAGCTGGTACAACCACTCTGGAAATCATTCTGGCGATTCCTCAGAAAATTGGACATAGTACTACCTGAGGACCCAGCTATACCACTTCTGGGAATATACCCAAAAGATGCTCCAATATATAACAAAGACACATACCCCATTATGTTCATAGCAGCCTTATTTATAATAGTCAGAAGCTGGAAAGAACCCAGATGTCCTTCAACAGAATAATGAATACAGAATATGTGGTACATTTACACAATGGAGTACTACTCAGCAATTAAAAACAATGACTTCAGGAAATTCATAGGCAAACTAGAAAATATCATCGTGAATGAGATAACCTAATCAGAAAAAAATCACACATGTATTCACTGATAAGTGGATATTAGCCCCAAAGCTCGGAATACCCAATATCCAATTACAGACCACATGAAGCTCAAGAAGAAGAAAGACAAAGGTGTGGATGCTTCAGTATTTCTTAAAAGGGGGAAAAATACTCATAGGAGGAAATAATGGAGACAAAGTGTGGAGCAAAGACTGAAGGAAAGGCCATCCAGAGACTGCCACCCATGGGGATCCATCCCACATGTAGTCATCAAACCCAGTCACTATTGGGAATGCCAAGAGTCTCATGACATAGTTTTCTCCTGAAAGGCTCCTCCAGATCCTGACAAATACAGAGGAGGATGCTCATAGCCAACCTTTGGACTGAGAACAGTGTCCCCAATGGATGAGTAAGAGAAAGAACTGAAGTTACTGAGGAGATTTGCAAACCCATATTAAGAACAACAATTATCAACCAACCAGATACCCGAGCTCCCAGGAATAAAGCACCAACCAAAGAGTACACATGGAGTGACCCATGTCTCCAGCTGTATATGTAGCAGAGGATGAGAGGCCCTTGTTCCACAATGGTCTAGTGTAAGGAATTGCCATGGCGGGGAGGCATGAGGGAGTGGGTGGGTGGAGGCAACCCTCATGGAGTCAGGGGTTGGAGAGATGGGATGGACTGGTTCTGGAAGGAAAACTGGGAAAGGGTATAACATTTGAAATGTAAATAGAGAAAATATCCTATAAAAGAAAAGAAAAGAAAGAAAAACTTTCTCTTATAATTTATATACTATAACTGAAATTCACCCACAGAAGTGATAGAGTTTATCAACTAATTAAATTAGGCCTTAAATATACTTATTCTGTAGAGAGGCAGAAAATGTAACACAAACAATACCAATAAAATATAAATAATATATTAATTAATATCAATGAGTTTTTACTGGTTTTCTACTGGTGACATTGTTTTTTCAATCTTTAGGTCACCTTGATATGTACTGCAAGTAAAAATTAAACATGCATCTAAAATTTTGAGTGAAGATCATAGAAGGAGAATCAATTTTCTCAGAACAATATTTCCTCTTAGATTCTGTCTTAGACCAGAAGACTTCAACAAAACTTAATTAGCATAATACTTCTTGCCTGGAAGCCATGGGATGCCTCTAAGCTCAAAACCTCAGTGCTTAAGAAGCAATTGAAGATCAGGGAGGACTTCTGTCCTGTAGACACCTGTTATAGCTGCAAAGATGTGATATCCTTATAACATCACTTTCCAAGTGTTTCTCTTTAATAAAATAGGCAGGGCCACCAGCTCACCTTCCTGCCAGGTCTATTATGTATAATTTTTAGTGAGTGCGAATCTCTTAAAGCCAAACCTGAGTGCTGTGCTGTAAATAAAGCTCACTCTTCTCCTCAGCAGGACCCTGTGCGATTATTTCTAATGAATTTATTTCTCCAACTCTGTGTATCACCAAGGAGCTGCCTGGGTGGAAGAACAGAACACCCCTACATTGTAATGACTCATACTTACCAGCCACTAACTTACACAATGAGGAAAAGTAGTAATTGCCTGATGACATGTCAGGTGACCTTTGAGTTTTATATATAAAAGAACTCAGAGTCCATAATGCATAACAAGGCAAAGTGACAATTTCAGTATCACAGCTGGATCCGAGCAACCTACTATTTAGGCTGTGATTTCCATCTGAACAGGGAGTACTTATGGTGGCTTTCTCATCTTATCACACATCTGACTGTGTTATTTGGACTTTTCAAAAATTGTAAATATGCACTCCAGTAACTAATTTCAAGTAAATGATCCTTGCCTGGGATATTTTCAGGCTTTCTTTTCTGTGAGCCCCTGCAGAGTCCTGTACTCTAAATCACAGAACTTGGCAGTTAATGAGTAGAAGCTTTTAAATACATTCTTGGAGATACAAGTCAGTACTCTGTTCTGTAGTGACAATGACTAATCTAGAAGGTACTGGTGCATAGAAGATAAGATTCTATATATCTGTTTATCCATTTGTTTATTTATTTATTTATTTATTTATTCATTCATTCATTCATTGATGCATATGCATGACATTAAACCAACCACAGAGTCAAAGTAAGTGCTAAAACTGAGCTACAACCAACATTTCCCACTTCATAGGAGGTTGTGGATATTTTGGATTGGTTTAGTTTCTTAATTCTTGGCAGGCTGTACTCACCATTCTTATGGCTGTAAAAATGGTATAGCAAGAATATTTTATATGAAGCAACATTCTATTTCTTTAAATTTTGCAATAATAAAATATTTTCAGAGTAATAAAATGTTGGTGTATCTTAATCTCAAGGCATATTATTTTTAGATGCTTTTGCCAGTTTTTCTTGCAGTCAGAAATACTTTGACTTTTTTTTTACCAGAAGCTGTAGAGGAGCCCACAAATATCTTGAGATTTTTCCCCAATAGGTAGTATTCTCTATAGAGCTATATTAGTTATGTTAACCTTCTTTAAAAGAATAATCATGTAATATTCAAAGATACAGTACAATCTTGTTCAAACAAAGAAAACAAATAGCATAAAATAATTTCCTTTCTGTTACTTCCATGGGTAATCTTGATCACCAGCTTGAAAGGATTTAAATTCACTGTGGCATGTTTGTATGTCTATGAGAGGTTATCTAGACTATGGTAACAGGAGATAGAGTCATCAGAAATAGATTCAGCATTATTATATTGGCAGGGGCATTGGACTGAATAAATTGCATGGGGGGTGGGATGGGGAGGCAAAATGAGAGCACATTACCTGCTCCTTAACTGCAAACTTGCCTCAAGCTCCTGCCACCAAGCCTTCCCCACCATGATGAAACCACCCACAGTGTCAAAAGTAGCCCTGTCTTATTTACTAGCTTTCATTGAGAATTTTGTTACAGCAATGAAAAAGTAACTAATACAACTAGCTACCAGGGCATGCTGCATGTTTTGATGAGAAATACAGATATATTGGCAGGCTTTGTAATATTTTCTATTTTTATAGCTGTTTTCAATTTGCTGGAAAACTGAAGAAGTGAAAGCTTCCAAGGTCACATTGGAAAAAAAAATCTTCCCTAGGATTCAGAAGTAGTAGTAGGACGGATCACTAGGTGACATGGTCTCTGCATGGCCTTTCCTTTAGTCTCTGAGCCATTTTTTTTTGTCCCAGCATTTTCTTAGGCAAGAAAAATTCCAGGTTAAAACATTTGAGATGGGTGGGTGGCCCCATCTCTCAACTAGGGCCATGTCTACCTACCAGAAGTAGTTTCTTCAGGTTCTATCTCCTGTTGAGCATTTCTGCTAATGTCATCCCCACTGGGTCCTGGGAGCTTCTCACATCCCTGATGTTTGGGAATTTCTAGTGGTTTCCCAGTTGCCCATACTACACTCTTGCATATTTTTATTCAATTTCCTGGCCCTCTAGACTTCTATACCATCTCTGGCTCCCTACCTGATCCCAACTCGCCTTCCCCTTCCCCTGCCCCTTCCTGTTCCCTCTCCCCCTCTCAATTCCTCTTCCCTTCCTCAGCCAGGTTTTTTCCTCTCTCTGCCTCCTGTGATTATTTTGTCCCCCATTTTAAATGGAATCAAATCATCCTCAGTTGGGAATTCCTTCTTGTTAAGATAGTCTGGGAGTTGTATCATGAGTATTCTGAACAGTTTTAGTTAATATCTACTTGTCAGTGAGTACATATCATTAAAATGTCACTTTGGGTCAAGATTACCTAAGGATGATCCTTTCCAGTACCATCCATTTGCCTGCAAAATTCGTGATGTCCTGGTTTTTATGAGCTGAGTAGTAGTCCATTGTATAAATGTACCTCATTTTCTGTATCCATTCTTTGCTTGAGGAACATCTGGGTTGTTTCCAGCTTCAGGGTATTATAAGTAAAAGGCTGCTATGAACATAGTGGAGCATGTGTCCTTGTTCTATGTTGAAGCTGACACCAAACCCTGATGCTCTTGCTGATGCCAAGGTGTGCTTCCAGTCAGGAGCCTGGCATGGATGTCCTCTGAGAGGCTCTACCAGCATGTAACTGAGACAGATGCAGATACTTACAGCCAATAATTGGACTGAGCCCAGGGTCTGCTATGGAAGAATTGGGAAAGGAATGAAGAAGCTGAAAGGGATGGCAACCACATAGAAAGAACAACAATACCAATTAAGTGGACCACTCAGAGATCCAAGGAACTAAACCACCAACCAAAGAGCATACAAGGGCTGGTTCCTGCCCCCTACTACAAATGTAGCAGAGAACTGCCTTGTCTGGCCTCAGTGGGAGGGGATGCACTTGGTCCTGTGGAGGCTTGATGACCCAGAGAAGGGGGATGCTAGAGGGGTGAGTTGGAAGTGTATGGGTTGGGGAGCACCCTCTTAGAGGCTAAGGGGAGGGGCACATGGTGAGGTGTTCATGGAGAGGGGACCAGAAATAGAAAGAACATTTGAAATGTAAATAAGTAAAATAATTGATATAAAAGAAGTAATATATCCTATTACTCTAAAAAAGAAAAGTTTGAGATTTTACAAATTAAAAAATTTGAATAAAGTTTTATGAAATATTCAGTAAAAAAAAAATAACAAAATTGTTCACTACTTAATGAGTACCAGTATTGAGTTTATACAGCTTTCTTCATAATTAATCATGGTTCAAATCCAAATTTATTTCCAGCTCCAAGATACCCAATCTAAACCTGTGTCAAATTGTGCAATAGGCACTTCCTTTTATTCAATACCAAGTTATTAATTACCACAGCAAGAAAAATAATCCTTAGGCCTAATGTGTATTGAACACTTAATTAAAGCCACATTATTCAGAGGCCCAGGATGAGTTCCTTATGAATTTAAGCCAGGTATTGGTCTGTTTTCCAGAAATAAAACTAGACCAATAAAATTTCCCATGGGTTTATACAGACTCATCCAAACCCAGGTGACCCATTAACCTTATTTTAGTGCTAAAGGAAAACATAACCAGCTATTTTGTCAACAGGTAATTGACAACTGATTTATAACAATACTTTATGGCCCTTTACATTCTAGAAAAGGCATCAACATGAATCCTTCTCCATCCTGCCTTTCTGCCTTGGCAAATATCTCTTACCACCAAAACCAATGTGGTTTCCATTCAATCTTTCAGGCCACAGATGCCTGCCCTTTGAAAAGTAACTTGAAAAGCCAATAGATTAGTTTGACAAGGCTTAATAATTCACCTCAACATATCCTTCAAACCTGTTAAGTAAGGCTAAGCTGGGTGTTCCTCTGTGCTACAATTCTTAACTCAAGCAGTTGTGAAAAGTTAAAGTAGAGACCCAGCAGTCATATAGTCACCTGCTGGTTCTTGTAACAGCTGCAACTGCCCCTTGACACTGAAGTGCACAGCATTGTCACCCAGCACCAGACAACTTGGAAGCTTTGAGTATATTAACTAGTGTACTGCAGCATACATTGGTGTGAGGGTTTGTGCTGTCATTCTGGTACCAGCAAGAAAAGCTAATAGCCCATTCTTCCAAAAGAAAAATGTTTATACAACTGGCAATCCAAGGTGAGTTTTGTGCACTTTTAAAGTAGCTGCTTTTTCCAATATCAGTAATGACTTAGTTTTACAATTTTAGAGTCAAATTAAAGTAAACTCTGGATTGAGAATTCAATGTATGAGGAAAAGAAGCTTCGTATTCTCACTTACAAAGAAGTTGTATATCGTAAACATATTTTTAAGTGGTGTGCCCAGATCTATCATCAAGATTCTCTTTTACAAGTGCCTAATAATCTATTATTCAAGCCAAAATGCTGTGGGCTTTATGATACCCACTTATTATTCAGACCAACTGTCTCATGACTATGTAACATCTCATATCCCACTCAGTGTCTCTAGCCTCAGAAAAGTTGGATGTATTTTTCTCTCTCATTTGATTTATGAATTTCAAATAAATGAAGACTTAGCTCTTTAAAAAATGGCTATTATGGCCTTCTGACTGATTGATTAAAAACAGAGACTATTTAATGAGAAACTATATTCTAAGTTGCAAACAACATCATACTCATAGACTCAGCAGGAATAAGCACGTGTTCTTAAGCAAGAATATAAAACATTATTTGTTTTGTTCTCCCGAGGCTCTGCTTTGACAGGCAGAAGAGTAAGGGGAAAGAAAAGAAGACTGGGGAGGGGGGAGGAAGAGAACAAGGAACAGGAAGAGGAGCATGCTCTCCTTAGCATCCTAAGACACAAGAAGGTAATGGAACTGAATAGAAAAAAAATAATAATTGGGTTAAATTTTATTTTTATAATATGAAAATTGAGCTTTTCCTAACTTAGTTTCAGAAGAAATGTGATTCTAACCTACTGAAACTGTAGATTGTGTATTTATCTTTTATAGAATACTTCCAATGAATGAGAAAATGAAGCTTGTGCTTTTCATAAATACTCTAAGATACATGGAGTCTATACCTTTGCATGCTAGGGTTTACAGATAGATACCAAGGGATTCTGTGATGATGCATTACATTAATTCACTAACCCCTCACTTGCTTGGTTTCTGAGAGGCCAGCTCTTTAAAGCTGACACATAGAAGGGAAGTGATACATTGGATTAATTCTGGGCCCCCCAACTACCCATTTTCAGTCTCATATGTTTTGGTAGTCATTTATCTCCATTAGAGCCATACCACACCAAGTATTTGATTTGTCAGCTCATCTGGACAAATACCATTCCGAATAAGTCATGCTTAGAGAACACATCCTACGTCCAATTCTACAGATGGCCAATAAGGCTCTTACCTTTCAATTTCCCAGTGTTTTACCAACTCATGATCTGCTTTGTATTTTACAGTTACAGTTTTCTACATCCTCTCCACTAATGAACCACTTACCTGGCTACGTACAAATCACCTTTCCAGATGTATTAGTCATTCTATTTATTCTTATACTTTAGAGAGGTCAAGATTCCATGTTCACTTCCTCTGAAACAATGATTTTAATGGTACTGTTTCCTAAATTTGTAATTTAAAATTTCTTTTCTTTTTTTGCAGTGACATACATGAAACATAAGCTTACTGAATAGAACAAAAAGAGAGGAGAAAAATTGGAATTGTATAAACCTCTGTCACTAGCTTTCTGAGACAGTTTATAACCATATATAAAGTATTGCATATTTATAGTTTGTTATGAAAGTATTGTCATATCCACTATTTCCTGTAATACTAATGACAAAGTGCAATGAAGCAATTATCAACCTGTATCTAGAATGAGGTTTTTAGAGACTAAGACTTTCATAGATTAAGTTATTCATTCAAGGTCACACAACTAGGAAAATGGCAAAGTTGGGGTTGCAATAAGATTTAATGAATGTGCATTACTCTCCTACACAGTTCTGTGAAAGTTAGAGTAATTGTGGCTTGAGAACAATAAAATATAGATAACATCAGGCAATGTATACTGCAGCTATGATCTATGGAGCCATTCCAGCCCAGTAAAACAAGCATTGAGGATCTACATGAAATATGTATATGTTTGCACTTAAAAAGAGTAAAGAGAAACCTTTTTAGAGTAAGTGAACCAAACACTAGGTCTAATGTTTCCCCATGGTTGTCAGGTCATGAAATTCACACAAAAGTCACACATTCTGCTTTTATTTCTGTATAGATCACACTCTTCACAAAGAAGCAACATTAATTCTCCCAAGCAGAGACATCAAGAATGAAAACAAGTCAACCTTTTTACTCTAGATGTTGTCAAGCACTGGCTCCTCATCATTTAGGTTACCCAGCACTGTATGTAACAGAAGTCTCTGTTTCACTCAATGCACAATATTGATAAATAAGCCTATAATTTAAGTACCCATTCTCAATAGCGTGTGCAGTGACCAACATTAGCCAACACAATTCCTTTACAGTGAGCACTCTGAAACAAATGTCTTTAAGTAGTTAAATAATGGCCTCTGTAGGCAGTGGACCACCAAGAACGAATATTTTGCTGACACATTGTTGCAAGGACTTGAAAGTGGTGACTGAATGTGGGCCATGACAGCAGGAATTGACTATGAAAAGACACATCAGAAGCAGCAGTACAATGTGTTAGTAGGGTTCTACAGCTAAAGGACCGCTTTATTTATCCTTGTTACAGTCTAGCTTTTCGTGATCCATTTGAATCCCCAAGATTTCTTTCAATATTCTTATAAAACTTTTGAATAAACTGGTGTGTGTGTTCTGTGTGTAAGTGGACCTAAGTGCAAGATTTAAGCTGTAAATATTCTGCAGATTCAGTCTTGTGCGAACAAATGATGCAACTGGTAAGTTTACAGCAGTAGTGAGCAAAGAGTAATTTGGCTTTGTTCACAATGCTATACTAACTTCGGTTTATCTTGCTCGGCATTGTTTCATGTTTTTTTTTCAGCTATACAGGCATATTGGCTATTACTCCAACATTCGAATTAGTTAATGCTTACCTCTGTTAACAAAGGTAAAGAATGACTCATGCCCTGACTGCCTCTGGGTGAAGGGAACATTGGGTCATAGGCATTTTGGGCAGCAAAGTGATCCATCTATCCACTCAGAATAACTGCTTCAGATAAATGGGCTCTGAAATGGGTAGTGATGAGACTTCCTGTCATTAGATAGTCTATTGGATTCCTTATCTTTATTATATATTTAATGTAAAAGGAAGCCTCTGAAGACTTTGACAGGGGACAGAACAATGTCTGAAACACAGCTCCAACTGTTCTCATAGTAGGCAGACTAGCGTTATGAATTAAGACTCATACTTCAGTGTACACAGTAGTTGGGAAGAGACATGCCATCTTCTATCAAGTTCACTTAGGCAAAATACAAATGAAGTAATGGAGAACTACAGATACCTAATATTCTGTTTTTATATAGGATTAAAATCAAACAAAAGATTAAGGTTAACATGGTATATATTTGTTATCAATAGACCACAGTGGAATTAAAGAGGGGAAGTGGAGAATATCTGAGTCAATCATGGGAAACTCACATTGGAGCTCTCTTCCATTAAATTTAAAATGTGATGTTCATAAAGGCTAGCACAGATAATGTTTTGAAGACATTTTCCATGATAAAATTATGCTATTCTCAATTTATGGTCTTGATAACTCAAAAGGGACCAAGAATTGTTCACCTTTTGAGCAGATCTATGGCTATTTCTATTCCACATCTTCCCAGAGGTCAAAAGCAAAGTCTAAATTAGGACACTTCCCAAAGACAAACAGCATGGGGTATGTTCAATATCAGCTTATTCAGGACACACCAAAGGCATGCTCTGAAATACATCCACATCCTATGACTAAGCCTTTGGTAGAGACTTTAAAACTGTCCTCTATTTACAGATCACTTTATTTAATATTTTGTAGAAACTGAAAACTGTGGAGCAGAGAGAATCACCTTTCTTTAATTCAACACAATGATGCCATAACAACCAGTGGAAATGTGAAAGATTGTCAAATCAACAATTGTTTTTAGATTCCATGACACCAAATAACAACTGGTTTGATTGACTTGTTTCTTCCTTACAAATTTGTTCTGCTGTTGAAGCATGTAGCTACAAGCTCTTTAGGAACCACACCCTTTATTTCTTTTATAGGGTACACACTGATTGTAAATATTTTATCTCATTTTTCTTCTAATTTCCTTACAACTTGCAGAGAAAATATTATATGTATTTTATAGTAGAACAACTATTATATATGTATTCCAATGTCAATATAAAAGTAGCACTTGCAATTGTTGCATGTGACTAACCCAACTAATTTGCTCTATTTTCTCCAAACAAAACAAAACAAACAAACAAAAAACCCTACACAAAATCTTACAGTGGTTTACATATCAAGTAGTAGTTTAAATGTTTTAAAGGTTTCTGGATCACATAAAATACTTGATAAATGGTATTCGACATGATTGTTTTTCATTGAGGGTTGAGTCTCCCATGTTCAGCTTCTCCACTTAAATAGTGTAGGAACTGAAAACACACTATTTTTGCTTTTACATTGGAAACTCTTGTTTGCCACATTCAGTTCTATGACAATAGGTTTGACCTAACATGTAATTTACTTCTAACACACTAATTATTCTAAAATTTCTCTGGTAACATGATAAAGATATCAAAGTTTGCAAAAGAAGTTTGATAACATATATTTAGTAGGAGACATTATAATCTATATTACCTAAGAGGCTAATTGACTGAAGAGACAGAGGTGGATGCTCACAGACAAGAACAGGGTCCCCCATGAAGAAGTTAAAGAAAGGACTGAGGTAAGTGGAGGGGTTTTCGACCACATTGAAAGAACAATATCAACCAACCTGATCCCCAGAGCTCCCATGGACTAAACCACCAATCAAAGAGTACTCATGGAGGAACCCATGGCTCCAGCCACATATGTAGCAGAGGATGGCCTTATTGGGCATGAATGAGAGGAGAGGCCCTTGGCCCTGTGATGACTCAGTGCCCCCATGTAGGGGAATGCCAGGGCAGGGAGATGGGAGGAAGTGGGAGAGTGGGTGGGGGAACACTCTTATAAAGACAGGGGGAGGAGGGAAGGGATGGGGAGATTCCAGAGGGGAAATCAGGAAAGAAGATAACATTTGAAATGTAAGTAAAGAAAATAACCAATAAAAAATGGGGGGGGACCTACTTGAGCACTCTATTAAGTACATTTTTTAACTTAAAGTCATTTCCAAAAATCCTCACTATGGATTTCTCCTTCACATGCATCAATGGTTTTCCATGTTCTCTTATAGGAACAGATAGCAAATAAAAAAGAAAGTCTTGTTTGATCACTAGAAAGAGAATTCCTAAAACAAGTATGAGTAACTAAAAAAAAAATCATTTCCTTAAATTCTGACTTTTGTTTATACAGCAGAAAGTTGCCCTGGGTCATTTTGTCACAGATGTAGAGACTGATGATTTCTTCACTTTATCTACCAACACACAGTTTTACTGTTAGCTCTGTGGGTATACTGGCTGGTTTGCGTATCAACTTGACACAAGCTGGAGTTATCACAGAGATAGGATTCTCCCTAGAAGAAATGCCTCCATGAGATCCAGCTGTAAGGTATTTTATCAATTAGTGAATGGGGGGCTTATGGGTAGTACCGTCTCTGGGCTGGTAGTCTTGCATTCTCTAAGAAAGCAAGCTGAGAAAGACAGAGGAAGCAAAGCCAGTAAGTAACATCACTCCATGACCTCTGCATCAGCTCCTGCTTCCTAACCCGCTTGAGTTCCAGTCCTAACTTCCTTTGGTGATGAACAGCAACATGGAAGTGTACGCTGGATAAACCTTTTCCTCCCCAACTTGTTTCTTGGTCATGATGTTTTGTGCAGGAGTAGAAACTCTGACTAAGACAGTGGGGGGAGCAGGATAGATTTATGGACCTTAATGGAATTTGCTAATATTTGACATATGTGTTGTCTAAATAATGTGATAAAGATGCTGAAGTGTAGCTCTCAACCATTGATACCTTTTGGCAGAGATGCAGGTGGAAAAGACACAGAATTCTTTATGGTCCCAGCCACTGTGAGTCTGACCATGCTGCAGTAAATATATGGGCAACAAAAATTAGATTTGTTTCTTCTTCCTCTTTTTCTTTTATCTTCTCCTCTTCCTTGTTTTGGGGGCTTACAAGAATAGAGGGATGGACTTTAGAGGACTAGGAAATATGATCAACATGTATTATGTGAAATTCCCAAATAATAGAAATATTATGCCTACAAATAGTATGATTTACAGAAGGGAATGGTGTTATCAAAGACATTTTAAACTGCACAAACTTTATCTAGGATCCAAACCAAACAACATTCTGAGAATTAGAATTAGTATTGCAATATGAAGAGACCCATGAATTAACTATGGAAGAGTTATCACCAGAAAAAAAAATCAGCAAGTTAATAGCTAGTTTTATGCTTCAAACTATGCATGGTATATTGACTTGCTTACACACTGGTGTTTGTTAATGTGAAATATATTTTGTAGCTCTGTGTGGTGTGACTTTTCCTTAGGAGATGCTAATAAACATCCAGCACAAAGTACCAAAGTATCAAAGTACCGTGGCACATGAAGATGATTCTACCCAATGATAGCTCAATGGAATGACGTGGTTGGCATATTTAAAGAGACACGGATGACTCAACTCAAAGGCAAGTACATCTCTGAAAAGCCTACCAAAGCATAAGTGACACTCATGGAAGCTGCTTCTTTACAGTCCCCTGACCAACTTGTAGACAGCTCCTCCAAAGTCTTCTTCCTGCCAGCAATTGCTTAAAGGGATTCATGAGTCTTCCTTTCTGGGCTTCTTGCTTGGGGTATATTTAGCTAGCATCTTGAACCAAGAACTTCTTTCTCCCTTCTAGAGCAGTGGTTCTCAGTTAGTGGGTCATGACTCCTTTGGGGAGGTCATATATCCAATATCCTCCATATCAGATATTTATATCATTATTTGTAACAGTAGCAACATTATAATTATGACACAGTAAATGAGTTTTATGGTTGGGGATCACTACAACATAAGGAACTGTATGAAAGGGTAATAGCATTAGAAAGATTGAGAACCACTGCATTAGAGGGATGTTCACACTGGTTGAAATAGATCACAATACTTGCATCAGTCTCTCCCTTCTTCTAGCCCTTCCATCGTTACTGTACTATAGTTAGCAAAGCTTCCTAGCTCTTTGAGTGGTGTGCCTTTGATGTCTCATTATTGTCTCCCATTTAGGGCTGGGCATTGGGCCATAATGCCACAGCAACACTAATATAACACTAACTAATATCAAAAGTTTGGTGAGTTATAAGTTTTTGCAATAACTGATGTACATTGTTGGGGGGAAAGAAGAAAATATTCCTTTAAGACCAAGCCTCAAAGTGCCAGTAATCAAATACAAAAGCAACTTCACTGGCATGTCATATCAATTTAGCAAAGTGCTAGAACTAGTTTCCATCACTAGGCTATGACTTGTTCAGCTATAGGTCTTTGCTTTGGCTTTCTGGTATCAGATAGGAATTCCTTCATTCAAAGCAAGCCTTAAATCTAATTAGTAAACAGAAGTTTTTTTTTCCTATAGTTTGTGACATTATTGCACAGGTAAGTACACATTGTCAGCTGTGATAGTAGTTAGAGCACAGGATCTATGGCCAAGCAAGAACAAAAAATGCAACTCTCCAGTGGCAGTTGACATAGCACCTTCCAGCACTAAGAAGGCCAGACAATTGGAAGGGAGTTGCCAGCTCACTTTTAGTTTGATTTCTCCATGTTCTTGAACTAGAGCATTCAAATAAGTGTTAACATAGAACTGAAGCAGCATTAATAGTCTGTGTTATTCTTATGGAGCCATATGGGCTTCCCTGGAAAATAAATTATAGGATGTTGTCTTACATTCCCCAGGATATTATTCAATAGTCTTATGGCTTCTGAGTTTATTTCTTTCTAATACAAATCACCATCATTCAAACTCTTCAACTCCTGTTACTACTGTGCATCCTATAGCTTTCTAAACTTGCAAAATACTGAAGTGTTGTTATATGTAATAAAATCATTTTTACATAGGGTAGGCAGTCTTTCATGAAACCTACCACAGTCCATATCAAGTAAGTGACATTTTGATTTTGGCATTCAGCCATTTAAACAATACTTAACAAGGTTCAACACAGAATCAACAGATCTCATCATTCTTATAAATTTATTTATCCAAAAAGCAATGCTTAATTTTGTCAGGCTGGATGGGATGCACTACTCTTTCAAGTTTCCTTTAATCCATAGTCTTAGTCCACAAGCCAGCTCATTCCTCATGTACGGCTGTATGGCCACTGTGCATTTTCCAATCCCTGAGGAGCTCAGTGTTATGGGCTCACTTTGCTTGGGCTGGCCTAGGACGGATGGAGACCATTTTTATGTTGTGCCTGTGTAGGTACCTTGAGTTTGATAGGGTCATGTATTATGCTGTAGTTGCTGGCTGCCTGCCCATTGGCTATGTCTGACTTCTGAAATGATTTGGGTAAAGACAAAAATTGCTAACACCAGTATATTCTCTTGTAGAGGATAAATATACACAGCACACTCTGTGACATAAGAGTACATAGCTTGTACAAGCTTAATCTTTCCTATGTGCATTTCACTATCATTTGTACCCATGTTGAACTGTGCAGCTCAGGCATAAAGCCTTCCATAGGCTCAAAAGCCACAAAAATGGCTTTCTTTTATGGATGGTAATTTTGTGTTTTTGTGAGATTCCAGGGAAATGGGAGATTTCTCTGACTTGTTTTGCCTGTACTTGAAACTCTTTTCCTCCTAGTGGGTTGCCTCAACCATGAGGGTTTGTGCCTAGTCTTATTGTAAATTGTTATGACATTTTTAATTCCTGTCTTTGGATGTCCTGCTCTTTTCTAAAGGGAAATGTAGGAGTGGATTTAGGTAAGATGGGTGATGGGGAGGGGAACTGAGCGGAGTGGAATGAGGAGAAACTGTGGCTGTCATATATTGTGTGAAAGAAGAATTTAACAAAGTAGATAGTAGGGGAAAAGGTTCCATATAAATTTTATTTTGATTTCTCTAAATCTCACAAAGAAAAATGCATGTGTTCAGCAACAGAGTCATAGCTTCAAATACTGGTGGCTAATCAAAAGCAGTACTAATTGCTTATATTATTTTAGAACATCAAAAGCCTTCTTGATCAACAAGTCATTGGGAACTATTTCACATTCAGCAGTAATATTTTCATCTAATAACCTGTGACTTCTGGGTACAGTAGCCATCCATGTAAGGTATCTTCATCTGAGTGCCTTTTTAAACTATAATGCAATTAATTCCAACCTGTATGTTTTCCATATGAATTTATCATATATTCTTAGTGTTGGTTAACACTTCCCCAAACTTTCCCATTTCATTCCCTTACCCCATTCTACCCTTAATATTCCTACACTCCATATTCCCTGATATTTTCATGGGTGTTTATATCATATCATATCATATCATATCATATCACATATCTTTTCTGACTCACTCTTTCATAGTCCACGCTGATTGCCTATTTGCTTTGTATATAAAACTAAGTTTAAACTCCTGTTATCCTGGTCCTCCTGAGTGGTAGAATTATAGCATGTACCACCATGTCTGTCCAGTGCCTATTTCTTTGCTCACTCTTATATACCTGCCTCCATGATTTTGTTACTCCTCTTTCTTGTCCAGTCAGACCTTGCAAAATCCTCTCTGCATACGGAAGCATCTCCCATTCTCATCTATAATGCACTTGAGTTTAGTGCCAAAACTTAAAATTGTAAATTTTATGCAACATTTAAATGTCTATCCCTCCTTTCTACACTAGCTACATCATAAAGTATTTGAGGACAAAGATTATATCTTACAATTTTAGATCATGAAAGCAGAGTGAACAAAGCAGGCAATGCTATAAAAGCTATAAATATTATGACTGAGGGCAATAGATGGATGAAAAGCATTTCTGAATCAGCAGGGAGTCTTTTGCAAACCTAACCTACACATCTGTGCTTCTGGAAATATGTCCAGAGCAGTGAACCTCCATATGCAGCTTTCATAATTTGGGCATCACGATCATCTGGGGTGCTGTAATACAGATTCTTAGACCCTCCCAGACACTCCTAGAGCCTCCCACCAGGACTTCATAGAAAGGACTTGGAATCCAAGTTATCCAAGCCAGACAAGTGATTTGAATTCTGAAACAAAAAGACAATCCTATTCGAAATATTGCTCTGAAGATAATGAATGAAACTAGATGTCCTGGGACTAAGACTAAGCAGGAAAAAAAAAACAGGCCCTAGCCAGATAACCTCCAGCCTCCTTTAAATTATGGTCTAGAGTGTTGAATTTTAGCTCATTCTAGCTACAAAATCTCTTACTCTTTACTTAACATTAAGTTTTATCAAGTTTCCTATCTACACTTTTACTTTCCAATAGACATTCATCAAATATTTAGAATGGTATATTAAATCTTTCATAGGCTGTATATTCTAGATTAAAAAAATAAACTTTATACCTAAAGCTATTTGAGAGTAAACTTTTTTATGGTGTCTATGTAACAGACTGTGGTCTTAAGGGAGGGGAAACTTACCTATGGCCAAAGCTCATGTAGGTAACAGAGTTGACCATCAGCACCCTACAGTGCAACTCAAGGCTATGATCTTAACTGCACACAGCCAGCAGACTGTATTTTCTTGTACACTTTTTGTTTTGAACTTATCAAATGATATTTCTAGCTTCCACTGCTGAATGTCTACTACTTGTCTGCAACATCTCCTACATACCAGAGTCCATGCTGCATAGTCAAGATTCTCAGTAGAAGATTTCTTCTGTGGTTTGAAGAAACCTACATAATAATAGAGAATTCTTAAAATGTGTACAAAACCCAACCCATGAATAGATATTACAATGAACACATGAATAGTATTCTATAGAGAACATGGGAAGAAAATCCATTTCAAAATTCCAGAGAAAATGTTATCTCAGCTGAGCTCAGAAGGATTCCTTGGATGAAGTTACCATGATAGATTGTGCACCACTGCGCAAGAGTGGCTAGAAGAACCGGCCATGAGACAGCAGTCAAAGGAAAGGCATACATTTTTTAAAAAAGTCAAGAATGTATGTACTTTACCAACTTCAAATACTTCATTGTCTTGTGAATGAATTGTTACAGATGAATGAAATGTAACTCTTGGCAGAGCCTCATTTTGATTTCTTTCTTGAAAATTTTGTCTTTAGGGAATTCACTCCTCCCCAGTCGTGCTGTTTAGCAGTTTAGACTGCAGTGTTCTTGACCTTAGGAATCAAATCCTAGCATTTCACCAAGCTCACCCAGCTTTTTCCTCTAATAATTAGCCTAACGAAGGCACTGGTTATTTCTAAGTATTTTGAACACACAAGTATTCATAATCATCCAATAACAAAAATACCCAAGATGATTTGAAACTCTATATGTAAATGTATCTGGTAAAAGAAAATCTAATATGTAAAACTTGAGTCTTTTTTTCCAGTTGTTTAAACACTTCTAATTTATTTTTAAGGTACCTTCATTTTCAATCTTCATTAACAAGCACAGGGCAATAAAGATGAATCACTTTATTAATAAAACAAAATTATTATGTGTTATTTATACAGGACAGCAATAAAATGTGACCGAGAAGATTAAGCATTCTACCATGCTGTAATTTATGTCAAAGTAATGCCCTTCTTTAAATTCAGGCTCTAAAGCCAAACAATGAAGTAGTAAAAATATTCAAAGGAGCAAACAGGAATGACAAAGTAAAAGTCAAACTTTACTTAGAATGTTGAAAATTTTAAGTGATCAGGATGATCGCTTCAGAAATACAACCTGAAAAAAATAATGTTCAAAATGGCTTGCTCTTTAACCTCCAAATTTAGTCAATGTCATTTGAATAACATCATTAGTAAGAGCAAGCGAGGTGAGGAGCTTCAAATATCCACAGAGCATTTTGTGATGTCTTACCTAATGCTGACCCTCTCAACCACTAGTAGTGAACAACACAAAGAAAACCTTCATATATGTAGACATATCCAGTTCTTAATTCTGAAGGAAAGAATCACTAAAACAAAAACATGATTTTGAAAACCACACACCTAGAGCTAGCAGCATGTTAAAGAGTAATCACTAACACCTTTGTCTCTACTGAAACAGTGGTCTTTCTCCAAAACAAAAAAAAAATTGTTTTAAACAAATGAGAACTCTTCCTCACTGCAATGTTTTAGACTCTAGAATTTTAAGAGTTCCTTAAGGATATAAGTTTCAATAAAGAATATTCTAAGAAATTTGTAGCAATATATAAAGAGGGAGGAAGACAAGGTAGACAAGATATTTGCTATATCATCCTGGAAAATAAGTTAATTTCACTAAATAATAGTAGATTGATGTTTTTATTTTGTCTTTCACTTAGGATTTGTCTGTAACTTAAACTCATTTGAGAATATGAGCCTACAAAGTAGGATCATTCATAGGCTGCTCCATATAACTGTAATTAATATGACTGTTAAATTCTACAGTTTTGTGTTATAAAAAAGACAGCACAGGATATAGTGGTGTCAAAGTTTTTCAGAGTTTCCATTTTTAATGCACATGAATACACACACACACACACACACACACACACACACATCATTGGCTCACCCAAATTAATTTCCCATACCATATTTTTTTTTTCATTTTTATTTTTCTTAGAATGTATGACTTCTCCAAAGTTCAGAAAGCCATTATCCTGAAAACGAATACTTTGACATATCAAGCCCTCCAGAATCTCAGGAATATGTTATCTCTGGCATTCCTTCCTTCACTCCCCACTATCATTGCTATCACCTTTGATTCATTCTCTTACTGATAAAATTTTTCTGCCTAAAAAAATAGTATAATGTTTTTAACTTGTTTTCTAAGAATAACAATGTTTAACTTTGAAGGTTGCCATCTTGCTTGTTTGTTGTATTGTTTATTGTTGTTAGTTTATCTTTTTTTGACAATCCCTTCCAGGGTATTTTATTTCCAATCAATTTGAAAAAGAGTTTGGAGGAAAAAGAGACAAAAAGAAAAAATTTGGGAATGGGAGAGGAGGGAAGGGGAGGGGAGAAGAGAAGAATTGGTAAGGTCATAACAACAATATGGCTGTCATTGGCTCACCAAAATTATTTAATTTCCTGACCCAATTTTTCATATGTGTTTGTTTTTGAATATGTGACTTCACTGAAATTCAGAAATGACTTCCAGAACTCCAAAGGAGAAATGCAGGGTTTTTCCATTTTGTAGTTTGTGTCACACATCACAGGATTGGTAAAAGAAAAAGTGAGGAATCCACAGTGGATGTGCACACATTTCTTGATTCATTCATTAGTGGGCAGACACTATGTTTCCCATTGCTTAGGATTATAAATACTGCTACAAGGAATGTGGGAGCACAATGCCTATGACATTCTCATTTATGTTCCATCAAAAGTATACCATTAATAAGACTAGTGGCTCTTAAGTTATATAGTTTTAATATATGTTTTCCACAAAGTCTGTCCAACTAATGTGTATTCTTTCTACCAGTAGACACGGGTCTCTGTTTCTCTGAATCCTTATAGCAACCTTTACCTTTGGTTTGCCTGATAAAATTCTCTCTCTTTGGGAGGAGATAACACTTCAGTGAAACTCTGATCCACATTTTCCTTATGATTAGTGATATTGTATATACTTTAATGTTTTGGAGGTCATGTGTATATCTGGTGTTTGAGAAATGTTCATTTAAATCCTTTGTCCATTCTTCACTTGGTTTCTAAGTTTTAGAGTTCTTTATATACTTTGAATAATATATTGTCAGAGATACACGCTATAAGCATAGTATCTTATCTCACCCCACTGGAAGCTCTCTTCTCTGTTGATCGTTTCTTTCAATGTGTAGAAACTTCATTTTATGTAGTCTCACATTTCTATTTTTACTTTTACTTGATGTGGGCTTAGAGCAATAGTTCTCAAACTGGGCCTCACAACCCCTTTTAAGGGGGTTGCTTATCAGTTATCCTGCATATTAGATATTTACATTGCAATTCATAGCAGCAGCAAAATTGCAGTTACAAAGTCAAAACAAAATAACTTTATGGTTGGAAGTCAGTAAAACATGAGGACCTGCATTAAAGGTTAGCAACATTAATAAGGTTGAGAACCGCTGTGTTCTTACTTTAAAAAATCTAGAATCCTTACCAATTACAATGCCCTGAAGCATTTTTTCTTATCTTTTAAAAGCTTCATAGCTCAAGGTCTTACTTTCAGTTCTTTAAAATGTTTTCAGGTAATCTTTACAACTATGGAAAATAGGTTGAAATTTGGCTTCATTTTTCTGCATGTGAATATCCGACATGCAGAAGATTATTGCATAATCTTAGCACTTTTGTGAAAAAGTGAGTTGGCAAGGGATATGTAGGTGTGTTTGCAGGAATACTATAATCCTACAGAAGATGCATTCAACTTTTGATATTGTTCAAAAAATATAAAAATTAAGTTTAAGACTAAAGCCACAACAAAATCCATTTCTTCCATTGGGGACTCTGTGCTCAATGTAGGAGTTATAGTAAAGACTAAAGTAGCTGAGCAGGTTGGCAACCCCATAGGAAAAACAACAATATCAACCAACCAGACCCCCAAAGCTCCCAGGGACTAAACCACCAACCAAAGAGTACACACGGAGGGACCCATGGCTCCAGTAGCATATGTAGCAGAGGATGGTCTTGTCTGGCATCAATGGGAGGAGAGGCCTTTGGTCCTGTGAAGGCTCAACCCTCCAGTGTAGGGGAATGCCAGGGCAAGAGGACTGGGATAGGTGGGTGGGGGAGCACCCTCATAGAAGCAGGGGGAGGAGGGATCGGGTAAAGGTTTTCTGAAAGGGAAACTGGGAAAAGGGATATCATTTGAAATGCAAATAAATAAAATTCCAATAAAAATATATTTCTTCTTATTTCCTTCCAGAATCATTAAAACAAAATTATTAGGAAAGACAAGCTAGAATTTGTAGTAGAAAACCATTTTGTCTATGTAGAAACCTACCTATACATAACAGCCGTACTCTTTACAGAGTATATAATCATATAAGCATGGTTTAAGATACTCTGGAAATAATGATGGGATTCATTGACCCAAAAAACTCTAAAAACTTTGAACTGTTTTGGCAAAATGAATTTTTAAGTGAAACTATCCCCCAAAATGTGAATTATAGTCATTCATTTACAAAGATTATTGTTGAAAAGACATATTATTTCATGATAGTCATTTTATTCTAGCATGTACACATGAACTCTCAAACCAGGGGGGAAACCCACATTCTCTTTGGTTTTGCTAAGGCAGTGTTCCTTTATGTATTTAATGGAATGGGACTCAGTCATGAAAGGATGCAATATTTTGAAAACTTTGCTGACAGTTTGCAATTGATGTGGAGTGTCCCTCAAAAAACCAGAGAGATCAGCTTCTGGAAATCAATAGAATAAAATGGTTGAGGTATGAAATTTCACTTATATCAACCAAAGACTGATTTATATTGGTACTGGAAGAAGCGTTATTATTCTCAGTACAAAAATGTCATCTGGTATCTTGATCCATCATGGTTTTCTGCAAGTGATCATTTACACTTTTTAAGTGTGTGCAGACATGTATAATGTATGTGTAGGAAAAGGATACGGCTCAAAAATGAACATTGACACTTGCAGAATTGTAGGAAGAAAACACTATTGCCCAAGCATTACTATGGAGAACATGTGCTTTAATAAACAATATATTCAGTTGAGAAATTGTTCACTACTGACTCACTCAAAAAATAGAGAGTTTTTATATTTTGTTGTTTATTATTTTTGTGTCGCGGTGCAGGATCTTACTGTGTAGTTCAGATTTGCCAATAACATGAGCTTCTGCTGTGCTGGGATTGCAGCTTAAGAAGTTGCACCCAGAAAATTCTCAGCTTCTTGAATGAAAACGCTCTCATTTCCTCAAGGGGAGACACTTTCCCAGCCATTTCAGTGTCTCTGAAAACTGATCCCTTCTTCAGCCTTAGAATGAACAGCAGCTGCTTTCTGCCCTTTTAGTCATGAAAAAGAGATAAAGAAAAGTGGCCCCAGCAGCCATAACAGCTGTCACTACCAGAATGAAGACCTGGAGAATTAAAAAGGGGATAAATAGTGTTGGCACCGCACTAATGATATGGAGAATTAATAATGCACCAGACAACGTCCTCATGATTGCCCCAGCTTGCCATCAAAAGCAACTGAGAATTAATTCTAAGCACTTCAATTGACAAACTGATATGCCTAACCATGGATTCTTTGCTCTCTTTCATATGATTTAATTGTATTACGTAGCAGAGGCTTGCTTGGCAAGGGGTTAAACTGAGTCACTGGGCATTGATGAAAGGATTTTCTGTCCCTTTGCAGTGTGGCTTTGAAAGGGCAACCATACAGTGTCAAGTCTGGTTTTGATAGTGACCCAGTAGAAGCTGTATAGGGGAAAATTGTGAAATATTTTTATCCAGACTCTAGTTAACCCTGCCGATTTCAATGTTGAGACAAGAGGCCAGAACACTTTGCACAGCTTCAGATCAAAGAAAGCTTCTTGACTTCACATCCTGGTGAATATATTTTAAAATGCTTGACTAACGTTGATGAGTGGAGTTTCCAAGACACATTGGGTTACTGATACCATTGTTCTGTGTACGGTGACCACTTGGTAAGTCAGATCTTCTTAAGAAGTCTCTATATTGGTTCTCTTGAATTTTTCTTTACATTTCACTTCTTAAATGTGTTCAAAATTTTTATAACACCCACATCTACAGTGTGCTAAAAGATTATCCAAAAAAATTATGGGAAGTCTATAGATGACTAAAACAGCAAATCTTGTTAAAGTGTAATGGGGATTTTGCTGTTAAGCAAATGAGGAACAAAAATAGGCATCTAAGCACAGGTAAGGGGATGTGTTGTTCTTAGTCAGCTAGTAGAGAGTGAGAATGAATTTAAACAAACTGCAGCAGATTATACAGAGAAAAAAGTAAGCCTTGCAACAGAATTCAAATAAGACAACCCATACACTAGGCATCTAATCATCTATTTTAAGTGAAACATCTTTTTTTCTCTATTAAAATTGGTGTGATAACCAATCTTCCCTGAGGAAAACTATTTGTCTACTCTCCGCATGTTTTAGTTACCTGTGGCTCTCTGTGTAAATTTGAAGTCGCCTGAGCTGTCTGCTATCTACTTTGGCATATCTAAGATTGTCTTTGTTCAGCTCATGCTGAGGTAGTCATGTTGGTGAGATTTGATGAATCTAATAGAAAATAAACCTGTTTCTCTGGCTTTTACATTCTTTCTGTGTTCTTCCCTGGTCATCCCTGAGCCACTGTGGGACTTGTATTCCACATTTATCCTTTGGGATGGGGATGCACAACTATGTGTTTTGATTTGTTGCAGTTTTCTAAAATGGTCTAGGTCTATTGCAAAGAAAGATGTATTTGATGAAGGGTAAGAAAGAAATTATCTGTGGTGAAAGGACACGTGTAGAGTGTGGTTAGGGATTGTGCTGACTTAGTAAGAAGGTGACTGTATGTTCCTCTCTATGATACTTGACTTCCCTTGCCCTGTGTAGTTGGATAATTTCCAGTACCAGGCATGATTTCTCACTTGTTGTGTCAGTCTTAAGATCAGTTAGAGAGCTGTTGGTTATGACTAAGGCATTCCCACCACTAGAGCACCCTTATGGTGATCATGTCATACTTGCTGTTATTCTGATTCATAGAGACACTTTTTTTTGAAGATATCAATTCCATAAGTGTTTCATCTTGAGAAATAGTTTCTAGTTAATTTTTCTTTTCTGTTAAGTCATTTGCCAAAGGCAAAGACAGCATCCCAATGATTCTACAGCATCATAGCTTTTCACATCTAAGGAAATATTTCTATTGATATAGATAAATTGGAAAATACTTATAGCAAAATATGTGGAAAATGAGTGAGAATAAGAATAAGAAAAAAATCTGATTAACCTAGGCCTGCATTTATATAATATAGTAAAAAAGAAATATTCCAGCATGTAGTGAAAATGAAAGATAAGACCAAGTAGCTCTGTAAACATATACCTTTCATTATTCATGTTTTAATGCTTGCTAAAATATAAAATGGATTTATAACATTACTTATGTTATAAGTTACGTACTTCAGCAGTACGTACACTAAAATTGGAATCATATGGAGGAGATTAGAACAGCTCCTGGGCAAGGATGACACAAATTCATGATGCATTGTATACCTTTATAAGAAAAATAAATTTAACAGGAAGTAGCAAAACCACAAGCATGGATACTTAGGATCTCTCTATTGAGTCTACATTTTCAACTTGTTCTAAGAGACACAAAAAAGAAAAAAACAGATAAAGAGAATGGAAAGACTGAAAAGAAAGCAAAACAAAAGAAATATAGCCAAGCTCAAAACTAAAGCCGAAGTAAATGAAGAGGTAGGGAAGAGGCTGCAGAAGAGGAAGGGCACATAAGAGAAGAGGAGAAATCTGTAAAGAAGAAAAGAAAGGCTAAAGGCATATTCAGGAAGAGCTGCTTTCTAAGGAAGAGCTATACACAGGCACAGCAGTTTTTAATTCAGAGAAAGAGAAAAGGGAGAAAGACAGACACCGAGGACTAAGAAAAGGAAACTATAATTCTGTCACTTGGACACTTTATGCTTAAATGTCACTTGGGGCACATCAATGCTCTGTGAAATAATCAAGAGAGTTAAACCCAATGATGATTATGTACAGCTTTTCAAACCTTTCGTGTCCTGATATCTGCTGTTAACCTTAGACTCTTTGAGACACACATGACAAATAGTTTCCTTGTTTTAAAAATTACTATTTCTCCCCGGATGTGGTTCCCTACGGCCATCATTATTTCAAGGCAATAAGCAGATGTTGTTACAGAGGAACTGGAGAAAGTGGTTGACTCTGAAGCACTGAATAGTTGTGGGTAACTGAGGTCAAGGCTGGCCATTACCAAAATATTACAGAAGTCATGAGGAACACGTCTACATGCCAAGTATTTCCAAAAAGCACTGTTCCAGAATAGTGCCAGCTTCAGGGCTTCTTATTTTAAATTGAAATAATATATCTGACCTAGTTTAAAGTACAGAACTTACATTCAAGTAAGCTAAAGGCAATCTTGTCACCTGCCTCGTTGACACAAGGAAGCAGATACTCCAGGAGTAGAGCTCATTATCCGAAGGCTTCCTTCCAGGCACGAGTCCAGTCAAGGCTTGTGGTCATTATTTCTCAAGGCTAAGGGCTTTTTTTTTCTTCTTCTGGTTATTTTCTCAAATACCGTATCTGATTAGACCATTCCTGACACTTGCTCATTTCCTCTTCCTGTGCAAAGGCCACTCACTGTTGAGAGCACCAAGACTAATGGGACAGAGTTTTTTTCTAAGAAGTTTAAGTTTAGGCACAGCTTTCTCTTAAGTTACTTTTTAAATTCCAAAAGGGAATTACAGGTCATTTGCTAAACAAATGACCTGAAATTATTTACTAAACAAAATATTTCATAATATTGACAGCATGAGGTTCAATCACAAGAACCTTGTTGTCAGGACTTTCTAAAACATGAAAAAAAAAAGTTCTTTAAATAATCTAATTTTGTAATGTTACTCAAAAGGGCCCTATTATATTTACAGTGTTAAGTAAGAGTTGAAAGACATGATAAACATCTATCATATGTTTAAACATTTAATTTAAATAGGTTTGTTTTATTTTTTGTTTATTTTTAATGTATATCATGAACTTTGACCCAATACCTAAAAACAGCTAATTATATTTCCCTCACAGTTTTGGTTGGCCATCTAAATGACGATTTTAATTTGCTTCAATTGCTTGTTATTACTGAGGTTCAATGGTTTGTAAGTTACAATCATATTTGTTGGATTCATGGAATCCTTTGCTGGGGCTTAAAACTCAACGTTTGATGACAATCTAGCCTTTCCTGCTGGGAAGCAGCTGAGTCTTCTCTTTAGCTTTACTTCGGTGCTTTCCCAGCCACACTGCCAACTTCCTTCCATTATCATCCACCTCCCTGAATGCTTTCGTTTCATTTCTCCCAAGTGCACTTTACTGGAATTACAGAACAACCCAATGTACTCTCCGGGGCTTGGCAGTATATTTTAGGAATTATTTTCTCCTTTACATATGTGGAATTTGTTTTCTTTATTGATTGATTATTAATGTTTAAAAGTGTTATATCTGTGTCATAAAAATTAGTCACTCCGGGGTTGGGGATTTAGCTCAGTGGTAGAGCGCTTGCCTAGGAAGCGCAAGGCCCTGGGTTCAGTCCCCAGCTCCGAAAAAAAGAACCAAAAAAAAAAAAAAAAAATTAGTCACTCCAATCTATACTGTATATGAGATCATACACAGTTCCCTCCATACATATCTACACATTACCATTTATCTATATAAATACCTAGATGGGTAAATAAGCATAGTCTCTCAGCCTGTTATATGGAACCAAAGTTATCGGTATTTTAGTCAAGTACTTACCTTGTATATAATATAAAATGGTGTGGTGTGTGTGTGCGTGTGGATCTCTCTCTCTCTCTCTCTTTCTCTCTCTCTCTCTCTCTCTCTCTCTCTCTCTCTGTGTGTGTGTGTGTGTGTGTGTGTGTGTGTGTGTGTGTGTGTGTGTGTGTTGGCTTTTCTTGTAGCATCATTCAAATCAATTTTAGATTTTTTTTCTTATTACAACTAGGATTTGGTGAAAATTATCCTCAATTATAATTTCAGTAGAAGCTAAATGATAAAGAAGGAGACATACTCTCTATTTTTAATGTCTTACCTTCTTAATTTGGCAAAATTCCTGGCACATAGAGGGCAGTTAATGCATATTTGATGAAGAACTGAGTGATCTTGATTTTCTAGGACAGTGCATTTGTCACAGCTATAAAATATAACTTAGATCACTCAGAATTATATTATTGCTTGAGTTCTGTTTTCCTGTTACTGGTAGTAAAACTACTGATGTATTTGGTTTCTGACTCATTTTATGTACATATGTGTTAGCATATGTGTACAGGTGCCTATATTTGTGTGCTGCATTACAGCTTTCTTCTGACATGGTTAACCTCTTCTAGAATGGAACCATGACATTTTAAAGTTTATTTCAAGTGTTCCTTTGTGCTGAGAATTTTATCCTCATTACTTTGCCAATTTTCAGTATTTTGATGTTTAATCTTGTGGATCAACTTATCATATCATGATATGATTTCTACATTGGGAAATTGGGGTCACAGGACTATGGGCAGCAACACTCCATTGTCTGGGGTTCTGGATTGAATAGAAAGGAGAGGGGCAGCTGAGTACCAGCAGTCATTTCCTGCAGCAACCTGGCTGCACGTGCATGATGGCAATGTGATTACTTTTCTCAGGTCCTTGCCATGGTGACTTCTCACCATGGAGAACTTTCCCCTCAAACTGTGAGTCTAAATGAAACCTTTTATTTCCTTTACCTTAAGTTGCTTTTTCAGGTATTTTATCACAGCTACCAAAACAGGAACCAATACACTTATAAAGTAACATATTCTTCTTGGCATGTTTAAATTAGAAGTCTATATAAACTCCTTCTGCCTTATGATATGCATCCAAATTTACCAAAGTAGAAACCATCATAACAATTTTGAATGGCAAAAGTGAGGAATTATTTTTCTTTGGTTTTGATGGATCATTCTACTATGTTATTTTAAGTATTCATACTTTTTCTCTCATCCTGGAGAAAAAGCAATGGTTCATGGTCTCAGGAGTGATCTCTTCCTCTCTAGTTCTAGTAAGGTTAGAATGTTATCCTTTCTTCAAAGCAACTGATCCATTACATGCTTCTCTTCCTTCTCATCTTCCTCCTCTTCCTCCTCCTCTTCTTTTTCCTCCTCCTCTTCTCCTCGTTCTGCACCTCCTTCGCCTCTTCCTACTCCTACATTTTCCTCTTTCCTTCCCCTACAATGCCTTCCAAATTTATTGGCATATCTGAATATTTACTTCATCTAAACTCACTCTAGTTAATTTGTCTTGGAAGGATTTGTTACTATGAACCATCCCCATATAGTTAACATACATTTTACCTATGATTTCCTGGCCCTCACTCTCTATCTTTTTCCTTTTCCTCCGAGGGCTACTTGACAATACAATTTATTAATGCCAATTTTTGAATGGTGGAATTCCCCTGAGTTCTGTGCAGAGAACGCTTCATTTCACATTTTCATCCAACCTCACGGCCTCTGCTGCCTCTCTATATTAACACTGTTCTACTCTGAACCACAAACTCATGTGTCTGACATCCAACAGCTTACCAGACTTTGATTTGTGTTGAACGGACCCTAAAAATGTATCATATCTGTATTTTTCTATTGTTATGGTAACATTACAAATACTGCAGCTTTAAATACTAGAAATTTATTTATTGTGGGTCATAATTCTGGGGTTTGGGAATCCTAAAACCAATGTTGTTTTCCTGTTAGCAGACCTAGGAAATCATCTGTTTGCTTGATTCCTCCAGTCATTAGGTTTTTCTCAGTTCATCCAAACATCAGTTTGTCTTATGTTTGTTGGTCATATTTCCATTTCAGACTATTCAATATTATTCTCATACTTTTCCCTTCCTGTATCCTCTTCTATAATTGTACACAGATTTTCCAATATATCTGGTCTTATTTAATGGTATTAAGTTTAATTGTAGCTGCAAGATCTACTTGGAACAGGAATGTTCAAACACTGTTATGGTTTCAGTATTTGCACATTCCCTTTTTCGCTGGGACTCTTATTCTTCTAGAGCTTATTGTGAATGAATGACACTACCATACACTTACTGGGCCAACTCTGAAATCTACTATGCCTGCTCTGTTACATTCTCACACCACAAAATCAGTCAACAAGTCCTCTTCATTCTGGTACTATGTTTTATAACTAATATGGTTTGTTCTATCTTTACTGGTGCTTATAAATTTTAGACAACTTCTCAATCTTTTATCATCTCTCTCCACAAACTACATATTTTATGATCTGTTCTGTTCCTAAACATAATTGCATTAGGCCACAGCTTATAAGTCTGTCAGTAATCCTCCATTTACCTCAACAAGATTAATTGTATAGCTTGCTTTTAAACTTACCTTGGGTCCTTCTTAGATCTTATTTCTTGCGGCCACTTTCTTTTTCCAGTTTCTTAGAGAACTCAATAGTTTCATGAGCCCTCAGCTCTCATGACAAAAGTCACTCAGCTGTCCCTAGAATACTTTGTTTTTTATTTTTCACTTCAAATAATTGAGTTCTAACACTTGTCGCCATAGCTCTGATGCTACTATTTCTGGACATGTTTTCCTTCTTTGTTCAGGTCAGGTGACCAGATTGCCTTTGTTTCTACACTATCTGAACATTGTTAACTTAATATAAAATAATTATAAGTTATCTTATTTGTCCATCCTATCCACATTATCTGTTAAGGATAACAGGTCTGTCAACCTCACAGTTATCATTACAAAAAGGGTTCAGTATATGTTGTTAAACTGGATTTGTAATAAACTGTATCAAAGTTTATTATCATAAGATTTTAGTGTGTATACAGTAATTTCCAACAATCTATCGAACTGGGAGTAGAACTGTTCTCATCAAAATTTAAATATTTAAGTTTCTTTTTATAATAGAAACCAAAGTCAATTACTTGTGACCATCCTAACGGGTATATGTCATTTTATGAGATAACCGTAAGTCTTTTGCAGAGAATCTAGATTTTTTTTCACAGCACCAAGATAGTAGCTCACAACCTTGTGTAACTTACTCCTGGGAACTTTTCATCTCCACGGGGACCTGACATGCACATGGTGCACATACACACATACAAACATATATGAAAAGAAGACACTTCCTCCATGGCTGTATAGCAAAAGTACATCTCTGCTACAAGAGACTCTCAGGATTCCTCATCAGGAATTAACTACACTGCCCTTGCAGCTATGGCAACTATCAGCTCCCCAATCTTTGGTTCATAGTACCTAGTCATAAGATTTTCTCTTCTGCACACACAATACAAATTTAGAGATGATCAGTTTTATGATATCTAACTTTTTACAAAGTTATTGAGGGTATCATGGGATCATTGTAGCAAAAAGAGTGTATTGGGACCAGGACTCTCAGTCAATGAGAAACTTTACTGACCAGAAGCGCTTGAGAATGTACTGCTTTATTTCTAATCTGTACAAGGTTGCAGTAGATCATGATGCTGGATTTTATGCTAATTACTGAGGATTAATTTTCAGTCACCCATACTTGCCCAATAAACAGTTTACTCGTTGAATCATTTACATAGACCCTATCTGTACTCTTCACCCAGAGATTTCATCTATATGTGGTGGTTTTAAACAGAGTTTTAGGATTTGTTAATTTTTTTCTCATCATGAGGTCAAGGCATTGAGCACATATCTTCCCCAACTGTCATCTACCAGATAATTTAAACACATAGACAGTGTTCCAGAGAGGGGATGCATAAACAAGTAGGTCTCCAGACTGTTCAAACATCTGAATCATCCCCAAAGTGGCTTCAGTAATTGTGAGATGAACAAGCTATCCTTTCAGTGTCTTTCTCCAAATGCCTTAAAACCATAATTAATAACCAAGGTTTTTACAGTAATGACTGTGGGGTAGGCTCTTGGATATAAATGGTTACTAAATCAACAAAACCTGTGTTCACTGAGCTCAGTATATATTTGAAAAGGGACGATAAGAGGGAAGAAGGAAGTCAAGGAGGCACAGGGAAAAGAGTTGAACAGAACATTGTCAGAACAGAGAAGGGGAAAGAACCTAAGAAAGAGCTGATAAATAGACAAAGCAGACAGAAGAGGCAAAGGAGAAAGGAAAGAAGAAATAAATTAAGGAAGTGAAGTAACCTTGGAAAATAGAAAGTGTAGATAGGTGAAAGATAATCTCTAATGTTGACAGAAGAGAATGATCAAGCTCTTTGAAATGGCAAATATATCATAGGATGTCAATAATAAGTATTTCCTATAATACTTATACAATAATAAGTATTTACTATAGCAACAAACTTGTAAGAGAACATGATACTAGGTAGAACTTTTAGGTGTCCATAATTCTTAACTTTTTAATACCTAATTAATTAATTAAGTAAACCACCCTTTTCATCCTCCAACACCTCCCAGTTCTCTCTCTCTCATTTCTCCCCTGTAATCCCACAGTTCCCTCTCAAAATTGATGACCTTTTATTCTTTGATTATAATTGTAGCATTTGTGTTTATATATATGTAAATATGACCATTGCACAGATACATGTGCACACACGAGTGCACATACAGGATATTTAAAGCCTACCAGGAAGCCACTCAAATCTTAAATGTGCCTGTATAACTGACAGGATCTCTACTTGGAGAAGAAATTTTGCTTTCTCTAAGCTTTCCAAATCTTTCATCAGCACTTCTTGGAAAACTTAAAATTGGATCCACTCAAAGATGAGTTTGCGGGAAAGTTCTTCCTGGGTTCATTCATCTCTGGCAATGTGTACACAGTGGTAGAAGTGTCACTAGACTGTGTTCTCACAAGCAACATCCAGGCCTGGGGAAGAGGAATTTCCTATGCACTGTATCTCTGCCTTAGTTAGATTCCTTGGTGAAAGCTAAGTTGTAAAACAATGTTGGAGACAGATGTGCTTTTTCTGTTTGTAAGAACTTGATAAAGAGCAGAAAAAATAATTGCTGTGAAAAACTGAAGAATGATTCCTAAGATTGGTGATAGTTTATGTTAGCCTCCAGTATAGGATTCAAGAATTTTAGGCATTTTATAGGTCAGACTCAATCAGTGTTTTGTGTCACATCTTGGAGGTTTTCATTGAATCCATATGCCACTCATTAATATTATCTGCTTAATACTCTGTTTTCAAATATGCTCCATATTTTACATTTGATTATTATATTATCATGTATAGTCTGATACAAAGCACCATCAGATCATCCTATAAAATAGCACATTTCAACATAAATCCTGAGTCAAATGGACTTGACATCAACTGAAACCCCATGCAAGTCAAAATTGTCTTTTTGGGTGGTGCTGTGTAATTGCTTTATGGATGTAGACATAAAAAAAAGAAGTTAAGATCAATCTCTAGTATGAGAGATTTTAAAATGAAATTGTAATCCTTGGAACAGATACAGTGAACATACACCAAGAGAGGAAAGCAACAGTAATAAAGTCTATATCAGAGGATTACTATTAAAAAAATAGGAATGGGTAAAGGATGAACACAATATTGCTGATTTAAATACAGACACAAACCTAAAGAAAAATTTAGGTGACATTGGAAGTATGATAAATAGAAGTTTTGTAAAAACATAGAGACTTTTAGATCATGAACCAACATGAAGAACCTTATCATCATAAACATGAGTAAAGGGTAGAACATATTTAACTTTGGACCAAAGTTCAGCTGTGCAATAGTTGGCATGTGTAGAAACCCCCGTGGATGTGTCGAGGCATCACTCAATGCAGTGAACGTGAACCCTTAGAACAACCCCACAAGTATAACAAACACTAAGCTACCAGAAATCAGACAGGCAGATGGTAAGAAATTTGGATGCGTAGCAGAGAAAACCTACAAAAGACCTGTGTTGGTTGCTTTCTATCAATGTGATACAAATCTAGACAAACCTGAGGAGAGGACATCTCACCTGAGGAACCATCTCCATCAGATTGCATGTGGACATGTCTGGGGGGAGGGTACTTCCTTATCTTCTGAGTGACGTATGAGGGTTCTGACCAATGTGAGCAGTGCCAACCCTGTGCAGTCCTGGGTTGCGTGATAAAGCAGGCTGAGCAAGCTGAGGTGGAAAAGCCGGTAAACAGTGTTCCTCTGTGGTCTCTGCTTCAGTTGCTCCTTCCAGGTTTCTGCCTTGAGTTCCTTCCTAATCTCGGCTTCTCTTAACGATGGGCTAGTAGCTGCATTTTCCTTTCCTAAATGCTCTTGGTTAAGGTGTTTATGCTTACAACCTAAAACAAACTAGAACAAGACTGGAGGCAGATTCTTCCTGTCCTGTGTTAAAGGGAAAACAGCAGAAAAGAGAAGCAAGCAAGAGGTAGAGGAATGGCAGGGGTTGGTGATGTTATCAAAGTAGGTAGACAAATTAGGAGGAATCGGCAATCAAAAAAGCAGCAATGAAATTTGGTGAGACCCTGAAAAGAAAAGGTAACATATCGGAGCCTAGTATCTCAGCTATCTGATTTTCCAAACTGGGTTCTGTGAGTCGAGTTGAACATTCGCAAATGTAGGAATTCCACCAACAGTAGCTCATACCCACCCTCACCTGCCGGTTACCTACACCATAAATGTGGTCTCTCCAGTTTTTCATTGTGCAGACTTCTGCTATTTTTTCATCTGATGCTACTTGCTCCTGCCTGCTTGCTAATATCCCAGCACAAACATGAGTTCTTAAAAAGAAAGGATGCTAAAGTGCATTCTAGATGAGATGTACAGGTGCTTAAATCATACTTCCCAGCCTTTTGAGGAGAAATAAAATACATTGGCTATAGTGGATTGTCCAAATATATCGTTGTGTAGAAAGTGATAGCACAGGACTGTCTAAGACAACAAACGCCATTGGAAAAGTTACAGCTACTCAACCAGGTGCTCATCATGACCCAGGGAGAGGTTCTGAGCTACTCAATAGAATAGAAATGCTTGTCCCATTATTTTACTTTAAAGCCTATATTCATCAGCTTGAGGAAACGTCCCTTGATCAGCATATTTCTTCTAATTTATGCTTCTAAGTTTTACTTGGCTCTGTCCCTCTTGACTTGCTGCCCTAAAACGTCCCACAGTCTGATGGAACACTGCACAACACATAAATCAGTGACACTTTGTCTCCCAGCATGAGTGCTGGGAACAGTTCAATCTTTGAAGAACCTCAAAGTGAACTGCTGAGATCAATGGTCTCACTTCCAAGGAAGTGAAGGATGTTCGACCTGTGCTAGTTTGCTGCCAAATTTTTGTTTTAAGGATAGGAAGAAACAGGTAGCCACAAAGTTATTCTCACTATGAACTGTATAATATCCATATAGAATACAGATTGATAGATACTTAGGTTGTGTGTGTGTGTTTATTTCTGTCTTTATTGAAGGTAACATAGCAATACTGTTCAATAGCAATTTAGTAACTGGAACTTAGTTCTACTCATCTCAAGAAATATTAGTTGCATAAGTACAGAAGTCAGAAGCCATGCTTTTTTTTATGTCCTCATTGTTGGATTTTGTAATGAGGTCTTATTATGTAATTCACTCTGACCCTTTGCTTATGCTTCACAAATTCTGGTATTATAGGCATATGCCACATATCTGGGAGAGACTAGCATTCACTTATAGAAATTTTTCTTTTGGGCAGAGCTAGACCACAATATAATAAAACTGATGCCTTATAAACAATAGAAATTCCTTTATCCTGTTCTGACCGTACAATTCCAATATGAAGGCATGACAGATTCAGAGGCAATTAAGGGACATTTTCTCCCTGTAATTTCACCTAGCAAAGGGAATGAGAAAACCTTCCCTGAGCCTTCATATCGGCATATTAATTCACTTCATAAAGGTAGATTCTAATGACCCAGTCATCTTACCTGCAAAACTCATCAGCAGCAGATATCATCAGTTTAAAGATTATATTTCCAAAATGAACCTTAAAGGCACACAAAGATTCTATTCTAAAACAAAACAAGTTAGTAATAGCATAAAGATAAAATTGTTCCTAATACAATAAATTAAGTGATGATTTTATTAGTTACTGTTCTTGTTTGTGTCTATGACCAAATGCCTGTCAAGAATCAACTTTAAGAATGAAGCGTTTATTTGCTCACAATTTGAGGGTTAGAGTTTAACATGGCGAGAGCATGACAGCAGGAGTGTGAGGCACTGTATAGAAAAGGCCTACACAGGAAAGAGAAAGTAAACAAAAAGCAGTGGGTGTAGGCCTCTATAACTCCAAATTCCTCCTTATTTTATTCCATTGGAAAATGGTTTCCTTGGTTAGCAAAATAAAAGTTGAAACAATCCTCAAACTTAACCTTACTATTCAGCTTCTGAAGTGACAATATTTTGTGTTCTATAAGGCTGACAGGTTGCTGACACCAAAAAAAAAAAAAAAAAAAAAAAAAATCATGGCATGATTTTTTTTTTGTGTGTTTGTTCTTTCATCTGTTTTGTAGGCTGAAGAAGCCTATGGGCTTTGTAGATACAACTTGTATTCAATTATCCCTTGTTCAATAATCTTAAACAGAGATTTTTCTACAAATACTACATTTTGTCTTCTCCAAACAATTGCCATTGACCCAAATTGACCATTTATGTGTTTTTTCTTCTTCCCTTTCTTTGCTGGTTCTTCTTTCGTTTTCAAGACCCTTGTCCTGGGTCCTCCCATACTCTCTCTCCATAGAAACAGTTAGAAAAGAAAATGAGCTATTGTTCTTTGTGCTCCAAAGACACTTTGCATTCATGTATCCCTTCAGTTCATTTGCAAGATCTTTTTGAAATAGGAGGCTATACAATAGAATATTTTTATATTTCTAGTCCTTAAACCTACACCTAATATATAGAACTTTCTTACTGCACAATATTAATGAATATTGCATTTACCACAGAAATTACTGACATTAACAGGATTCACTGCATCATACCAAGTAATAATACCCTAAATAAAAAGCAAAAACAGAAACATTCTGAAATAATTTGGCAGAAACTGAAATTCTGTTTTGATTTTTAAACTGTGACACATCAGAAGTTTTTATCTAAAGTTCATCAGTTGCCCGAGTAGAGCCATTGTTCTAAGAGAGTATTTTCAAATCTGAGAAGAGTTTTGGGCATTTTTTTACCATGTTTTTGTTTTGTTAAATACATAAAAAGATAAATTAATCTTAATTCCTTTGGCCTTATGATGTTGTGAGTCATTTTACAGTCTAGTATTTGGATGGTCCTTTAACCTAAGTGTCATTTAACCTGAACAATTCTAAACGGAGATTTGATAGAACAAGTTACATTAACAGCAAATCTACAACTGAATAAGAATGTTCATGTTTTAGCTAAAACATACATTTCTCAATAATATTACTGTAGTATATATTCAAATTCCAACCTGAAACAGTTCCTGTTTTTGTTTGTAATATTTAATCTATGATAAAGTCTTAAATATTTGCTTATTGAGGAATTTTTAATACAGATTATGTGATTCTTCCTTTGCAAGTCTGTCTACTAAATGCCCTTGATCTGCAGGGAATTTCATTAGCATGTGACCTGGTCTTGTCCTCAAAGCCCTCATTGCTTCCGACAAGCATGGCTTTAATTGAGAGAACGCCAAGCTGTGACTATGACTCAGGTGTGAAAGCTGTTTCTCTAAGCAAATTAAACCCAGTGAAGTGACTGAGTGTTCTTTTCCATATCTTTTTGATAGATTTAGTACTGCATATTAATTATTGCTCTCCCATCTTCTACTCTGTGATTGTTTTCCCAAGCATCCTTTTGAGGGTGATTGATGTGCAGATAAATCTTACAGATTCATACAGAGAAAGAAAGATAAACATGTGCTATTAGGAACACCAGGTTACAAGACTTTAGATTAGCTTCAATATTAACACATTATCAGCACAGGCTTTGTAGATTCCATAAGAAACAGCATGGTAAATATACAAGCTTGCTATGCACCAACAGCAACAACAACAACAACAACAATGTGGTTTCTTTCTTCTAGTTTTGTGTATCATATTTTGTAAAATAAATGTGCCTTTGGTTTACCAGTTAACTCAATTAGAAGAAAAATGATCATGTTCATATCCACTCTGATATAACTTAGGTAGGGAGCGGGGGATCTCTCCATGTTCTTACGTGTCTGTTCCTACTAGCATTCAATAACCACCCTTGAGGGGAGGGGAGGAGAAAAGACAGTGAAAGGGAGCCCATTGTGAGCCTCTGTTTAGATATCAGACTAATGAAACATGGACTAGGAAGAATTAAAATTTTCCTCAGGACCCATGGATAAAGCCCATGAACTACAATAAACAACCTAGCAAGATATCTACATGTACAGTAGTGACACTTTTATCTTGGTGTAACCAACAGCTAAATATTTTTAGGACCCCCTCAATAGGAGGGATCTTATTCTTAGTATTGTATACCTAGGCATTTATTCATGGCTATAGAGGACATAGGCATGAGGCCAACCTATTACTTCCATTCTCCTAAACTAATATAATTTCTAACTTTATTGTAAGCAATCTTTATGAAGGAAAGTTCTTGTCATTCATCAAAGAATCATCTCTTTGAAACTGGCATAGACTATTAAATATGCCAACAACTGGAATAATTCAGAAAATAAGAAACTCTGGGATGCCTAGTCCAGACCACTGATACACCGACAAAGCAACCTTTCCAGTTCAAGGCTCAGGGACAATCATTAAAAATGGAGCAGAACAGCGGTAGAGCGCTTGCCTAGCGAGCGCAAGGCCCTGGGTTCGGTCCCCAGCTCCGGAAAAAAAAAATGGAGCAGAAAGACTGTAAAATCCAGAATCCTAGGACGCTTATTGCTAAATAGTATCCTTTAAATGAGACAGGAACATACACCCATGAAATCTCAACAATATGGCTAGTGGAATAAGAAAATGACAACACTAGTTAACATGCCAATGTGACCAGGTTAGATTACATATGATTCTACCCCCAAATGAAGTGCTATAGGAGATCAATGACTGCTGAAATAAGGAAAATTAATCTTCCAGAGGGGGCGGGGACCTTTTATATAAAATGTCTAATCCCAAGTGGTCAGCCATGGACACAGATATATACAAGTCATGCTGAAAACACTCAGTAGTATCTACATATACATTTAACAATAATTAAAGAAGAAACAGTAAATTTGGGAGTAACGGCATATAAGGAATTTGATGGGGAACTAAAAGAAGGATAAAGTAGATACAGCATTCATATATGAAATAAACAAAAAAGTAAAATAACGATTACTAGCAAAAATAAGTAAATGAATAAGTAAACAGAAGTGAGCAAATCTCCAAGAATCCAATAGTTCATTACTAGGAAAGGAAGGCTGAATCCCTGGTCTCTGAATCTGTCTGGGAAGAGTGTCGAGCATCAATTCTGATAGATGTACATGTACTCATCTCCTCGCTCCATTTCTCTCTTTTCTTCTATAAAATTGTAACACTGGCTACAGAAACAGCAAATACTAGGAGTCGGTTTCTCCCACTGGTTTGACCAAATTTTAAATAAATCCAACTTCTTTTGCCAGCTTCAGTCTTTGAATCTTTATAAGCAAGGGGAACTCTGTGGCACTTTACAGAATCTAAATGCCCTGGTTGAGCATCTCTTTTTCCGTTTGGACTCCATAGCAAGGCAGTACAGGGAAAGTTTGGAGTAGATACTGCACTAAGTGTAAGGTAATATGTATTTTTTAAACTTGAACTTTGCTATAATGTGTAAGTTTGTTTAATGCAAGAACAATGATATTAATTTTTAAACAATGTAACTTTCGCTATAGTTTCTGTGCAAGTATTTTTTAATTATTGAGCACTTCTATAAATAGCTTCACAATTCTTTGGAATAAGGCAGAATATAAAAAAATAGAAGAAATAATGTAAGTTAATTCAAAATGTTCACAGAGGGAGGGAAAGGTAATTGGTGAATTCATTTCTGGAATTATATGTTCAATTTACCCTACATTATCAAGGTATCATTTAACCAAAGTTTTCTGTTTTACTCAGCTTGTAGTTTATATAAAATGCTAAACTGGACTCTATGGTAAAGGAAGTTCATGTAGGAACTACACCATCGCTTTAATAACTAAAGGCACTAGTGAAAGCTGAATTTCTTTTTTGAAAAAAATATTATCTTGAATCTGAAGTTAATCTAAATCTTATTTCATGAATTTACTTATTTTTCTGTTCCCTTCAGACATTAGCCAGCTAAAGTTGTTACACACACATTAATTATACCAATTAGTCCCAACGTACATATGTATACATTCAAGACTTGATTATGGAGCTAAAAGTAGTTAGGCATGACAGAAATAATACACATGAGCAAAAATTCCAATTCCCTTGGACACTGAACTGATGAATACATTATATGTTTTGGCATAGCTAAGTGATCTCATTATGTTTGCTTAATTTAATAACGCAATTGCCTTATATTTTCTCATTTCATCGGGTAATGGCAGAGGGAGCAGGTCTTTGTTTATAAGGGACATTGGAAAAGGTCAGGTTTTCCCAATGAGAGTTATAATTTCAGGTTTGTCCATAGTCTTCTGCTCATTTCTTTAAGTTTAAAGGTGACATTTTCTTAGGACTGGACACTATCCATCCTGCTTTCATGTTCTACAACTTTAACTGCATACATGAGGAAACAGTGATCACAGAATTACAGAAAACACTCCGTCATTCAACTGCCATGACTCAAAGAAGCTAAAGGCTGCAGGCTTCCTCTCAAGTAATTCCAGTTTCCATGTCCTTTAACTTTGTGGCATTAATTATGTCTTTGAATTCACTCATCGCAATTTATTAGGTAGTATATTATGATGCAGTAGTTACCAAATACTGGTGGAAAAAAATAAGTATGTTGGAAGGTTAAGGAAAGAATTCTGGACTCCTACTTTCTGGGCTTCTGGTTCAGTCAGTTAAAGATGTGTTGCAGAACTTACAGAGTTATCAAGCGATGGTGATGTAGGCAATGGAGAAAATGGTCTTCACAAGGAAGAACCCAAATGAGCACAAAATTACATTCAAAAAGATACTCTCTATAAGTAAAGACTGTTAATAACTCTAATGACTATCAGTTATATAATAATGTATAAATTTTGGTACACCACTAAATAATATTCACCTACTTATTTATTAGGTATGAGAGTTATATGCACATACACTTATGTATGTTGTCAGTTTCAAATGCCTTAAATTCTCATGGCCAAGTGACAGATAAGGCATGATCATGAGGGAACCAGGACACAGAAAAGAACTATAACTTGTTCGGTATCACTCAACTCAAATGGAACAAAACTGGAGAACAAACACAGACAATTTCACATATAAACACTGAACTGTTCTAAGGACAAGATGATCCAAACACCAGTCCATGAGAGGAATGACTCACTGAGCAGTGTGTATGCTGACAGTTCCATGTGTATCAGTTTAAAATAGAGCTAAAAAGACAGAAATAGGGTAAACGTGAATTTTAGGAGAAAGAAAATGAGGCAATCTTAAACTCTCTGACATGTCTCCAACTGATTACAGAAAGGATTCTCTTATGTTTGGGAGCTGCAAGATTCTGAGAATCCACCAAAAAAATGGTTCTCCCTGAACCTCCCTTTAGCAGGGAATGGATAATTTCATATCCTCCCTACTGATATTACATGTGGGCATTAGGACTAAGTTTCTCCTCACTAATCTAGGGTGACATTTTCTAGCCACTTGGACCATGAGTAACAGCAAATGACAATTTTAAGGCTTGAAAACTACTGTCACTCAGGTCTAGGTGGACTATAGGTTTCAGCTACAAAGTATACCACAAGAATTCCAGTTTAACTTAACTGAACAGTAGGTACTAGGGCTCTCTCTCTCTCTCTCTCTCTCTCTCTCTCTCTCTCTCTCTCTCTCTCTCTCTGTCTCTCTCTCTCTCTCTCTTTCTCTCTCTCTCTCTCTGTCTCTCTCTCTCTCTCTCTCTGTGTGTGTGTGTGTGTCTGTGTGTGTCTCTGTGTGTGTGTGTGTGTGTGTGTGTGTGTGTGTGTGGTGTTCTTTCCTTCTCTTTTTCACAAGATACTTCTCTGTCTTCTATTTAAAAAGAAAAAGAAAAAGAAAAAAGAAAACGTTGGGAGGAAAAAAGTGACCCCAAGCAAGTCAGTGAGAAAGAAGGTAACACATTTCTGTAATGCAAGGTTTCTCCCCGTCCTTTGGCATAAACTAAAAGATAAAAGTCCCAAGGTCAGTCAGAGCTTTAGGAGGTCCTTTCACAGTGTGACTATCCTGGGATAATGACCATCATATAGAAAAATTATCTATTTTTGCCCCTCAGGTACAAAGACAAAATAAATCAAAGCAGGTAGAAGGCTTAGGTGTGGCAGGCTGCCCCTTACCTTTCTCCAGTGGTTCGTGAATCTGTGTGTGATCTCTTTGTCTACATATATTCTGAGATTGCTCAGTAAAATTAAAGAAAGGCCATGGCTTGATCTGTTATGGGAGAGGGCTTTGAAGGAGAAGAGTGATCATTAGTATGTTCAGTCTTTCCCCTCCATCCTCCAATGGCTTCATACTGATTCCCATTACATTTGACCCAGATTTGTTAGGTCTGGGAAAACAGGGATGGTCACTGAGATCTTATGGAATGCACATTGCTCTCCTCAGTAAAATATGAGTCCTGTGTATAAGAGAAATCAACAGCCATGAATTATTTTGAATATTAAAAGGAATGTAAACGTGAAAGCAGAGTGATTTTCAAAAATAAGTTTGTGGGCTAAGGAGCTTAGTAGGAATGCAACTTTGAGGGTCTCAATGGTTCCTTCATGTCAGTTACTTCAAATAAAATTGTCTAATTGTTGTATGCTGGGGAACTAGTTTAGTCTATAAGATTCTTAGCTTATAAGAGTGGGGACAAGAATCTGATTCCCAGGACCATGTCAAAAAGACCACTTGGCATGATAGAGTACTTCTTTTAGCCCAGTTGTAGGATAAATGAGAGGTCTTATCTCAAACAATCACAAAAAACAAAATAGTAACCTGAGGAATCACACTGAAGAGTGGTCCATGTGCATACACACACACACACACACATGCACACACACACACACACACACACACACACACACACACATTTGGGCTTGAGCACACACACACAGTGGTTTCTATATTCACAGACACAAATCTTTGTTGTTCTAGAATATTCTTTAATACAGTCAAAATAAAATAAAACCATATTAAAATATGAAAATTTGTAAGTCAAGCAGACAATAATTTTTGGTAAGAGAGAAAAGCATTCTCCAATGCTTTTATTGTCACATGCCTAATCAGTGACTGTCACATGTCACTAGTCAGGGAATGTTGACAGACCAAAGGATAGGTGTCTGGACTCACTTACAGAGAAACTTTCTACTGCCCCACATTGACAATACTTCAAACAATCCACACAATGCCACTCATGACCAAAAACTAAAATCATTTTTTTTGAAAGATGGAAATCTTCATTTCCTATCACAGGGCTCGTATTTCTTAACTACAAAATAAAAATGCTAGAAAAATAAAGATATTAAAAGCCAAGTTTCCTTCAGATCTGACCTCAACGCTATCATATTAACACATAAAAATATTTTTAGAAATCCTCCCCATGTCACAGATAAGAACTTAAGTATAGCCATGCTTGATCAAATCTACTGGCCTTTCTCAATTCCCATGTTCACTTAATAGGTGGCGGCCAGGCAATTTTGCTCTCAAGTGACTATTTCATTGCCTGTGACAATGGTTCAACAAGATGAGTGTTTTGTAGCCTGTATCCTATATCAAATACATAAGGGCTATACACTGTGTAGCAGCACACTATAAATAGCCCTTCCTTGAATCTACTCTAGTCTAACTGCTCAGTCCTTTGTGCTTCTTCTACCTTTTCAGTTGGAACTGAGACACACAGAGGTTGTCACTTCCCTTCTTATAAAGAAAGGAATGGGTTAGATTTGAACATAGAGTTAGGAATCCTTTAACATTCATCCCTACTTCAGAAGAAAATGGTAGTGATCTTAAGAATGCTACCAGCAAACCGTTGATTAAGAACAGGACCCCCGTTGGAGGAATTAGAGAAAGGATAGAAAGAACTGAAGGAGCTTGCAACCCCATAAGAACAACAATGCCAACCAACCAGAGCTCCCAGGGACTAAACCACTACTCAAAGACTATACATGGACTGACCCAGGGCTCCAGCTGCATATGTAAGGCAGGACAAAGGTTGGACCCCCAGTATAGGGGAATGTTGGGGGTATGAAGCAGGATTGAATGGGGAGGGGAACACCCTTACAGAAGAAGGGGAGGTTTTTAAGTGGATATTAGCCCAAAAACTCGAATTACCCAAGATGCAATCCACAGACCACAGGAAGCTGAAGAAGAAGGGTGACCAAAATGAGGATGCTCCCACATCTTCTTAAAAGGGGAAAAAATTATCCATAGGAGGGGATATGGAAGCAAAATTTAGAACGACAACTGAAGGAATGGACATTCAGAGCCTGCCCCACATGTGGCCCATATATATGCAGTCACCTAAGCTAGATAGGATTGATGAAGCTAAAAATGCATGCTGAAAGGGACTGGATATAGATCTCTCCTGAGAGACACATCCAGAGCATATCTAATACAGAGGTCAACACTAGCAGCAAGCCACTGAACTGAGAACAGTTCCCTTTGGGGGGAATTAGAGGAAGGATTGAAAGAGTTGAAGGAGCTTGCAACCCCATAAAAACAATGCCAACCAACCAGAGCTTCCAGGGACTAAACCACTACCGAAAGACTACACATGGACTGACCCAGGACTCCAACTGCATATGTAGCAGAGAATAACCTTGTTGGGGCACCAGTAGAAGTGTAAACCCTGCCAAGGTTGGTCCTGCCAAGGTTGGACCCCCAGTCCAGGGGAATGTGGGTGAGCAGTAAGGGGGATGGATGGGGGGAAACCTGTATAGAGGAGGGGGAGGGGATGGGGGCTTATGGACAGAAAACTGGGAAAGGGAATAACATTGAAATGCAAGTAAAGAAATATATTTAATAAAAAAAAGATATAATGAGGGGGAAAGAGAAGAAGGGGAGGAGGATGGGATAGGAGGCTTATATCCCGGAAACTGGGAAAGGGAATAACATTTGAAATGTAAATTTAAAAAAATGCAATATTTATAAAAAAAAGAATTCCTTATGTAAATAAATTTCAAACCCTCTGACATTCAATATAAAACAAGTAAAGCACCAAAGACATGTAGCAGGTAATGGAAATCCCCAGTGGAAAGTCCAACAACGATGACTGATTAACAGCCAGTGAAAAAGCTCAGAACTCCCCATTCTCTCGTAAGGTCAGTTTATAGGGCCCAGTGTGGTTATTTTGAAACTTTTTCCGAAAATTCCCATTTATAAATAGGGTTATGCACAGACTACACCTGTGTCTCTCCAGGCCGTAGCTGTGGGTTGCTCTGTATAGAAGTTATGAGGCAACTGAACATTTAAAAGTCTGTACAGTTTAGAGTAAGGGAATCGGTTTATCCTTCCTTGATACATCTGTTACTAAGCATAAATGACCCCGAATCTTTCTTTATTCATGAACTGCCCATGAAAATGTTGCCTAAGTTCTTCACTTAACACTAACTGGACAACCATTGAGAGGAGGCACTGCAGCCTCAGGCCTTCCCTTAACCCAAAGCCATCCTTTAGCCCCATGCCTCAATTCTGCAATGTTCTTTTTTTAGTCAGGAGGCACCTCTAACCTTAGAGCTTCAGGGTTGAATCATAAACTATACTTCTGTCTTTGTGATATGACAGTGCCAGTATGGATAGAGCCAGAGAATAAACAAGAGATGACAGGAGATCCTAGTGCCAAAATTATCTCAAGAGCTGCAGGTAAGAGAGTAACACAGTAGAAATGGGAAAGAAACTGGGTTAACTACGACAATAACTGAAAGTACAAACACGATGTTCTTTGGAAAAGATAATGTGTGTATCACCTAATGAGGGAGACCCTGTTCTTCTAGTGACTCTGAGGCTGTCACCAGCCCACTACACATGGTGGGGCTGTAGACAACAGCTGAACCTCTTCACTTTAATGTCCTTTCTTTCTCTTATACCAAAGCTAAGTAGCTAACCTACTGTGTGTGTGTGTGTGTGTGTGTGTGTGTGTGTGTGTGTGTGTGTGTGCCATTTGAAACAATATATACACAGAGATATGGGGAAGAGTTATGTGTGTATATGTGTGATCATTTTGTATATAATGTTTATGTCTGTCTGCCCTTGGAGCCAAGGTGCTTACAGAGAGACAAACTCCTACCTTGTTCTTCACTGCTGTAAAGTCCTCTCATAATAGGAACTCAATAGCTGTTCATTGAATATTCAAATGCATAACAAGGAAGGGCTATAGCAGCCATGTCTACATTTACCAACAATTGTGCCTCCCATACATTTGCAAACTCACTGTTCAAATTTAAGGGCTATAAAACTGACAATTACTTTGTGACCCCTAACCTTTACCCACAAAACTTTATTATCCGTGACCCATTTTTTTTCCTTTGAGCTCCCTGTTCTCTTTCTTGTTTGAGGAAACCCTGAGGCTTCAATTTGAGAATTTGTCATAGAGAGAATGTTTGTGCAAAAAAAGGAAACTGCCTTAGTTCTGAGCACTTAGTGAAACTCACAGGAAAACGGATCCATGGTGCAAAGACAGGTGGACTACACTGAGCCTAGGCAGGGAAAGAACTTTGCACCTCTGCTGGGCATGAAAATTCCTTCTTTATAGGATCAAGGACAATCAAGGTGGAAGAGAACAAAAAGGCAAGGCTGACATTGTTAAGTGACAAGATTAATGATGTACATAAAATTGGTAGAGGCTTGTGGGCATAAAGTGATTATAATAGCTCACATCAAGACCACCAAGGTAAATAGTCAACAAATAATTACTTGTGGTCTAATACCCACTACAGAACCACAAAGTAAATGTGGGGATATTAAAATAAGAGATGGAAACAATAAAAATATTTTCTCTTTGTTATTTCTCTCTAAAACTGCTTACTTCTTCAAACATTCAATATTCTCACTCACTTTTCTTTCTCTGTAAACAATAAGTATCATGATAATGCTGATGAATAATTTCTATTTATTTATTAATTAATTTATATAATGGGTGGTGTTCTCTATATGGCCTGATATGTCTTTGTAAATTGGTTTGTAATCCCAAACCAACATCTGGCACTGTATTTATTTGGTCTTGGGCAAACCTATACTGGGTTACAGTGTGTCATTTTTGAACAGTGGGTATATTCATTGAGGAGAATATTCCCTCTACATCAAGCAGGAGGGGTTATGTCAGAAACCACCTACCCATTATCTAACACTAGGCTCTTGGTAGATTGAGTCATCTTCTCTCTATTCCTTTCCAGTCCCTGCACTTCTGCCAGGATGTCAGTGGCACCGTAGGGATGTATTGGTGAGCTTATCTTTGCCAGTAAGAAGAGAGTGACATTGTTCACTTCAGAAAGTAAATCAACTTCACAAAGTGTGCCATAACTTTAATAAGAGTCTATATTTATTGAGCACTAATTATGAGCCAGCCACCGTAGTGAGTGATTTACAAACATTATTTCATTAAACTATCACAGCGGTGTTATGAAGTAGGTAGTTTTATTATTCCCCAGTTTACAAATGATGTAACTAAGATTTAGAGAGGTTATGCAACATACTCAAGGTCACCGAGCTAGGAAGTGGATGTGCAGAGATCTTAATAATCAGCCTCTGTCTAGCTCCCAGTATTTCCCTTTAATCTGTTGTAATTCTTCATATATTGCTCCATCAAAAACAGAGTTCTAAATGTATAATGCTTATATATTTTACGTTGCCAAGATGATTTGTGAAGCTGTAACATATTAAATGGTTAGAAAAATCTCAAAAAGAACCCTGCAGCACTGTCATACTCTTAGCAATTGCATGGGGTTTGAGGAATTCTTGGGAGATCATCTTCATGAGAGAATGGGATAGAGTAACAGCCAAGGTCAAAAAAATGCAACAGCATACCACTTTATATCCAAAAGAAATCTACAAACTAAATTGCAAAACTCACTTGGATTAAAAATCACTCAAGTCAGGTGTGATGGAATGGCTTTTCTGCAGACAGTTTCTTGTTATCTGTCACTTGGTCCTTAGTTAGCTTCCTGAAACCCAGCTAGACATGGTTCCTCAGTATTTAACAATACAGATCCCCTTTTCCTGAGTCCTTTATTTTTCTGGTAAAAAAACAATGATAGTTTTATTTGCTTTGACATTTGTTTTCAGTTTTATTGCATATATTTACAATATATGACACCGTGTTGATATGAAAATATCACTTTAATGTTCTAGACTCTCACTACCCTAGCCCTCTACAAAGGTACACACAGACACAATGAAATGAGACCTGCAAGCCAAAAACATCATGTATAGTTGTGCGTTTGTAAGTTCATCAGTAGAGCCCTAGCACTTGGGAGCCTAAAACAGGATTGTCATGTCACTGTACCAGCTAGGGCTGTATAGTGAGTTCCAGGCTAAAGGTGACTTAAGTGACTCTCTCCAGAGTAAACAAATAAATAGTAGATCATTCATACGAAATCTTCAGAGATTTTTCTTTTAATGAAAGAGCATTTGACAAACAGAGATTGTATTCAATGTCTGTTGTACCCCAGAGTCTGGGCCTTTTTAGGCAGGAGCTCGACACAGTCGGACAGAAGTCTTGCCTCATTGTTGTTGACACCAGTGAGGAAGGGTACCACTTGTCTTTGCCCTTATTCCTGAATTCTCTGACATTCAGGATCTCTCTGTAATTATTTATCCTCTCTCTTTCTCATTTATATCCCTTCTTTCTGAATTTCTTTTCCTGTGAACATGTGACTAGCCACCATTTTACTCCTTTCCTAACCTCCATTTTAATCTTTCTTTCTATTTTAGGTACATGTTCCTTCCAAGAGAGATTTGTCTTGTAAAATGCATAGTAAACATAGATGATGCCGGGCAGAAGAGATGATTCAACTGTTAAAAGTCACACCACTTTTGTGGAGGACATAAGTTTGGATCTGTGTACTCATGTCAGGGAGCTTGCATCTGCCTCAACTCCAATTCCAGGGAAAATATACTCTCTTCTGGCCTTTCAGGATAACTAAACATATGGGCACATACCTGTACAGACATACATGTAATTAACTAAATAATAAAATTAATCTAAAAATATTTATAGATAATGCAATGTTAGTAACTGCTTGCTTTCGAGCCTGAAGACCTGAGCTTGAATCCACAATACCCTATAAATGCTGGATGTGATGACTTGTGGCTGTAACCTCTGAACCATGAAGGCAGAGACGCAAGGCTCTCTCAAGCTCGGTGGCTGGCTCACCTCGCTGAATTGGCCAGCTCCAGGTTCAGGAAGATACCTTGCCTCAAAAATTAAAAACCACGGCATCATGGATATTGCCGGCAAATGAATGGAACTTCAGAAAATCCTGAGATAATCCAGTCTCAAAAGGACATGCATGCGATGTACTCACTTATAAGTGGATATTTGCCCTAAAATACAGATACCATGTTATACTCCACAGACTCAAAGAATCTAAACAAGAAGGAAGGCCCAATTGAGGAACTTGAATCTCACTTAGAAGGGGAACTAAGTAATCGTAGGAGGCATTTGGAAGGAGGGAACCTGGAGGGAGGAGGCATGGGGAGGGAAAAAAGACACCTATGTGCACACTTACACAAACGTCTAACAAGCAGAAATACTTTCAAAAACTACAATGTAATTGTCTGAATCAAACAATTTGCTCCACATATATGCCACCTATAAACTAAATCTGATTAATGTAAACTACATGTCATTTAGTTTTCTGAACATACTATTAATTTTGTGTATACAGGCATATATTGAAAGAAATGGTATGTCACAAGGTCAATATACCAGCTCTAGTAAACGCAGAAAATTCAAGGAGTATATATATATATATATATATATATATATATATATATATATATACATACATATATATATATATATGTGTGTGTGTGTGTGTGTGTGTGTGTGTGTGTGTATTCTTTCTTTCTATCTTAGGAACATGGACCTCCATGTTTAGTGTGTGTCTGTCTGTGTGTGTGTGTGTGTGTGTGTATTAGTTAAATGCTTTTGTGAGATTTCTGAGTGTACAAACAAGTGGGTCTTTGTGTTTGTTTTTGTTTTGTGTGCCTTTTTATGATCTCTTCCTTCTATTTGTTTCCTATTCTGATGTTTACTGTTTACTCTAGCTTATATTTTATTTTACTCTTGTCCCTTAGAAATCTGTTTGTTTCTAGTGAGAGAAGGAAAAGGAATGGATTCAGACGAGAAAGTAGGTAGAGAACTGGGAGGAGATGAGAAAGAAAAATGCCAATCACTATATATTATAGAATAAAAGAGTTTTTCAATAAAATCAGAACATTTTCTTGTATTATATAAAAGATTTTTTTCTGGTGGAACAAGAAAGTATACTTTCCCCTGGATCGATAAATGAATATATGTGTAAGATTTATATACCTGTGTAGCATGTCTGCCTTCCTACTAGAAAAACAGGAATACTGAGAAACTTCTGCAAATGCTTACCCCAAAATAAATTGGAAAACTACAACCTGTATATTTAAATGTTACTGTGAAAAGATGAGTAGGGATTTCATGTCCAGTAGGCTTCTAAACACCAAGAGCCTGTATGTGAGGAAAAATTACTTCCTAGCATATACATTCCTAATTGTAAAACTAATTCCACTAGCCATAATGACTGTCCAAATTTGTCAAGACAATAAAATGAGATGCCATAGTGGAAATAGGCTGTGACTTGCAGATCCCTACCTGCTTCTAGTGCTTACACATTTGCTTAAAACAGAATCCCTTTGGAGCACAGATTTATAGTTTTGTATCTGTTTAGCTCAGCTTTGTGCCTAGACATGTGGTATGTGATAGAGGATCTAGTCCACAGATTATGATATGGGTAAAATGGGATAATGAATTAATAAAATGATAGAGCATGTGAAATATAAATGGCCTTATATCAATCGAAGTCACCACAGGGGCTTCCCAGAAACAGCTGATCTTTAAAATTTCTCCACTAATGTAAGGGATTATAAATTTGTATCATGACAATAAATGTGATTCAACAGACACTTGAAGGCAGACGGTTGTATGCCTTATGTATTTAGAACTACATAGGTACATAGGTAAATGCATGAAACAACAATCAAAAGAAAAGAGGCCATGAATTTGAAAGAAGGCAATGGTGGTGTGCATACGAGAGAGTTTACAGCAAGAACAGTAAGGGGAAAATGGTGCCACTGTATTATAATCTCAAAATAATAAAAATATAATTAATTAAAATGAGAAAGAAAGACTACCAGGCTGCAGCACTGTGTGACTGGGCTGTCACCCAAAGAGGTCAAATGTGCCTGGTCAATTACCGAGTGCAGTAGTTCCTTAACAAGCTAAATGTGTTGAGCTTTTCATATTTTCAAATGCAGAATTACTAGGAGAGTTATGGGATAATTTGCTTAACCATTTGTTATGCACATGGAACAGCTGTAGCAAAGCATTTTCTCTGCATTTGCAAGCTGAGTGGCTAAACTGATGCTTGCAAACTGATCGTCAAAATGTCCTTCTCTAAGCTCTACTCAGCAGCAGCAGTCACTTCTAAATGAGTCATAAACCTTACTACTCAGGCAAGAGCAGAGTGGCATATACTGAACTCGGGGGGGGGGTGACGGGTGGGAGAGGCATAACATCTGAATCCTTTACTTTCAAAGAAAAAAATAATTGTGGGTTTAAGTCATGCTCTTTTTAAATTATCTGTAAACTCAGGTAACCCCTAGTATTCACTTGGACCCAGAACACGTCTAAATCTCACGTCTTCATACTGGATGCAGAAAGCAGAGAACCATACAGAGAGAGATTATATCACCATGAGTTAAGCAGCAGGATCTTTAGTCATAGAACTCTGACAAGGACTGAATAATGAGATATGACCTTGACTTGAAAACTTTGCATGTAAGCATGCATGTACGTGTGTGTGTGTGTGTGTGTGTGTGTGTGTGTGTGTGTGTGTGTGTTCATGCACATGTGTACACATACACCGTGGATCTCTTAACTTCCTCATGATACAAGGTTTGGTTTCCAGTCCTCTAGATTCTAACAAAGGGACTAACCTTGGGGCAATTTGGCAGCAGCTTTGCTGCATGATAATGAGAAGTTGAGAAGCACATACAAAACCTAATATTTATTTAAATAGCATCATGAATAAAAAAAACCTAGATAGATTGCAATATTCATCTCATGACAACAGAGTAGTTGAAATTGCTGTAAAACTGAAAAATAATGCATTTTAATTTTCATAACAGCTTGAAGCAAAATTGGATGTTTTAAAATTAAAACTATACAGGGCATTGCTGAGTAGGTCTTAATTCATATAGTGAGGCATTATTTCATCTAGTATTTTGTATTAAATCAAAGACATTAGCCCAAATATTTTATGGCATGGAAAAAAAAAGATCATGACAAGTTTTATAGCATTACCCCAGTTATTATCAAACTCTATACTGTAGCAGGTATCATATCTTACATGGATGAGTTGTGCTCTATGGCTGATGGCCTGGAGATTTTTTGAGTCTATTTGTAGCAGAAATACAATACCGGTCTGCCTAAAGGGACTGCACCTGGGTGCTTGAGCTGGCCCTGATCAGGTAGTGACTTTAGGCTACTGAGACTAAAATATAGCTGGAACAAAAAGATGGGGCTACCTTGTCTCAAGAATACATTTTAATTGTACCATCCTAATTTTTTAATGAAAGAATTTCAGAAATAGAAATACATTTGACTAGATAGATTTTATCTTTGCAAACCAAATATTGTGAGTTGACAGAAGGCCAATAAAGTCTCCCCAGGACTCGGTGATACCACATAGCATTTGACTTAAACTCCTTATAGACAATTTACCATCACTTGCAAGTACCCAGTGGGTAGTTAGCAAGAATAATTCTATTGAAGTGATATTCTCTGTGTAAGTACGAAACAGTGTAAGTTCACAAAGGAAAACCTTCTTCACTAACAAAGAGCTTTCAGCCCACTTAGGGATGCACGAGGCTGCTGCCATGCCTGTCGCTCATCTTTAGATCATGTTTGCCTGAGAATGAATGTATTTTACCTTATTTCTGCATCTTCAGTCATTGGAATTTAAGTTTTAGCTCTGGCACTCAGTAAATTACTAATTTTTAGTTATATTCAGCTTTTCTTGTTAAAAGTTTCCATAACTTCATTAAAGAAATAATATTATTTGCCTTTTGGGGATTACCATGAGTTCTGTAAGTACAAGTCTTCACACGACAATACAAGTCAAATCACACTGTACAAAACCTCATTCAAAAAGTAATCACTAGTTTTTAAATTATTGGTTACCCTTCACAAGAGACTTGCTAATTTATTTCCTAAGCTGATGAATATAAACACCAATTGGCTTCCACAGAGTGGCTGTTGCCTGATCTGTTAGAGCGCCTTTTTTGGGTACTTCACCTTCAGTCACAGAAGTAGGAAAGCGTTAAGGTCTTTAGATCCACACAAACTAGCGAGGTACGGCAAAGAGTTTGTCTCTACTTCTGATTAATCAAATTGAAAGCAAAGAAAAGGAAATGCCAATTTTCAGAGAAGAAACATTTTAAAAGTGGCTAAAACTGCACAGAATTAACAAAGTCTCTGTAAATGGCAATTAATTTTTCTTCATTTTTGAGCAGTCACTTTGTTGAGTTGTTTCAAACAGGATCCACTGAAATTGAAACCATTTTCCTTTCTCCATATGAAAATTTAAAAAAAATGTGGTGAATATGTTAGCATTTCTGACTGGAAGGTGCTTTGTTAGCAATAACAGGTCTTTCTTTTAAAGATCTTGTGGTCTTTAAGATATAGTACACCAGGCCATTAATATCATTTTACCATGTCATAGAGAGATGTTCAAAAGACACATTCACTTTGGATGATGTTTTGAAACACATTTAACTTCAGGCCAATAAAATTTTAGATTAAAGGGGATTATTTTATGCAAAAAGTAAAATAGAAGCAAAATTAACTTAGGCAAACTAAATTTGAATACAAATAAAAACAAATATTTATAATATGCATCAAATAGGTTACATAAGCACAAGAAAATAATTCAAATACATTGTGAGATGATTGATTTGACTATATAATTTCTAATGACAAATAGAATTTCAGAGAAATCTATATAAATTTCCAGATCTGTCATAGTAGTATAAGAGCTGAAATGGTTCTAAATTATTTACTGTATACGGTGGAGGTGACTGAGCAAAGTCATGGATGCTTTTGTCCTTGGTCTCTGTATCCATGTAGCTCCTGCCCTTCCTCCTTCACTTAACTCTCCTGACCCTGGTGACTTCCTTTTCAGTCCCTCTCTACTTGGCCCTTAACCCTGTCAATATTTGGGGTTCTGTTGTTTTCTACTTCATTGTTTGTTTTCTCATATATTTAACTTTATGTTCTCTCTGACACACTTGAATGCATATTCCATGATACTGTTTGCTCATTGCTGAAGCTGAAGAGTTTAAATAAGGTTGGTACATTAATGATATTCATGAACTGTATACTTGGGTAATGAAGAAGACACACACAGACACACACACACAGACACACACACACACACACAGACACACACACACACACACACAGACACACACAGACACACACACACAGACACACACACACAGACACACACACACAGACACACACACACAGACACACAGACACACAGACACACACACACACACACACACACACACACACACACACATATATATATATATATATATATATATATATATATGGGAGAGAAAAGTATTCCTTAACTGTGCATTATATAATGCCATACGCAATGTAACCAAATGAACTGACTTTATAAGTCCTCTTGAAGGCAATATTTTATATATATATATACATATATATGTATATATATATGATTATAACTGAAAACATGTCTCAGAGCTTGACAAACAAGAATAGAACAAAAAAGAGACATAGTTGCAAATGAAGAAGCTGCATGCTCTCTGTGTACTGTTTTCACAGTGAAAATATTAATTTAAAATTGCTATCTTTTAAAGGCATGTTATCTCAAGTAGGTTAAAGATGTCCTCCTAACACCTTTTCTCACACTTACATCATCCTAAACCTCTTTGTTACATCCTAAATGCTTAAATGGCTTACAAATAGAAAATGGAAAGTTAACAGACCAATGACATTGAATTGTTACAGGGAGTATCCAACCCGGAAGACATAGGAAATAAAAGAAGCCTAACCCTACAAGCATGTCTGCCATAGCTGAAGAAAGTCATCACACCAGAAGTAATGGTTTCTTATCTCATTGCTCTTTTCTTTCTTTTCATGTGTCCAATAATAAATGTAACATTTTGAATAAAAAATTTGCGAGACCCTTGGTGAAATATTTTTAAAGAATATGAGAACATTTGCATTTACTGTTCAACTAATTATTTTTCCTTTCTTTAAGAAAAATTAAATGAAGGGTGACTAATCTATTCTAAAGAGAGTTTCTACATCTGACTTCATTTCGTTTTGTGTGTGTGTGTGTGTGTGTGTGTGTGTGTGTCTGTATTCATCTTCCTTTTTTGAGGACACAATCTGAAATTGTGACTAACAAAAGCTCCCTGAATCCAGAAATGCACTGTTTAGTGTTTAATAAACAGAGATGAGATGCCTGGTTATAGCTCAGTCAGAAGCTGTTGTGATGAGCCATCATTATGGTTTATTATTTACGTCCCAGAGAGCATCAAAGCCTGCCTGTTTCTCCGGAAGCCATCGGTCATGCACACAGAGCTCGGCTGTGTTGGGAGCAAACACCTGTGAGTCACCTCTCCACCTGAGAACTCTGCCAGCAAGAAAGCCGGAGCTGCCCTTAAACGTACACAAAGCCTCCCCTCTGGCAAAGGCTGAAGACAAGTAGGTTGCGTCGGCAGTTGTCTTAGAGACATATGCACTTCACAGTACACTAACAACATTTTAATGGATGTCCTTCTCATATTATCCCCAAACTACTAATTAATTATTTTCTCGGGGAATCAGAGAAGGAACTTGTAAAAAGAAGGCTGTAGGCCCTAGTTTTTGCTGCTGTGTAAAAATCTAAACCTTCATTATCGATGTCAACCACATCACAAGACCAATTCATAGAATAAATGTATGCTGCAAGTCTTCATATTGTGCTTGACATAGTATTGAGCTCATAGGTGATGCATGTCTTTAAAGAATGTTCAAAAATAAGGAGCTGGGATTTTGGTTCTGTGGTGCACTTGTGATCCAGCATGCATAATTCTCAGAATCTTTCCTCAGCAAGACAAAAGTAAAGGAATAAGACAAACTAATATTTAAAACCAAAGAATCTGTAAAAATAAACTCATTTGGGCCTGTGAGATGTCTTAGTGTGTAAGTATGTATGATAGCCTACCCAGTGATCAGAATTTGCTCCCAGGACCTCCATGGTGGAGACGGTTAACATCACAAGTGTCTGAACTGCTGAGCCATACTCATGGACACACAGCATTTTAAATCAAGTTTGCAAAAGTCTAATTTACATTGTAGAAAACTGCGATACTTTTCTAGATGGCTGGACTTGATTTTTCTCAAATTCTGTATTTGTATTCTTAAAAGGGATGCAGCTGTAATCAAGTCTGTGTTTTGTAATTCTAGCACCACAAAATAAATTTAGAATGATCCTTTTTACTTTCAGCATTTCATGAGTTTGCGAGTGATGACCATTATTTCTGCCTAAACCTTGTCTTGAATTCACAAGCAACACTATCTTGGGCTACATTTTTCTTCACGAGGAAGTTTTAATTACAAAAATTAAGTAAACATGACTCTCCATTTATTTAGATATTTAATTTAGATATTTAATTTCTCTTAGCATTTATGCCATTTTTTTCTGTGCAACTCTTGTACATATTTAATTAAGCCCATTTCTAAATAGTTTCGTATGTCAGTTTTGAGATGGCCCATTTATGTAACATTTAAAGTCTTCTTTTCAATTGTTTTTTGTTGATATGGAGAAATGCAATTAATTTTTTCCATGTCAAGTTTATATCCAGTGATATCACTGGATTCCCTCCTCATCTTAATACTTTGTTCATAGACTCAGAACCTTCACTGTACATTGTAACGTCATCTGTAAATAAAACATTCACTTACCTCAGTCTTTCCAAGTGCAGTTACTGTTCGATCTTCTATTTTCCTTTTCCATTATGAAAATGTGGTCTCCAGCATGGGAACGAAGAGCAGTACTGGTGTGGTGAGCAAGCAAATTTGTGTTATTGACATGGTCACAGCCATCTCCAGGACCATAATGACTCAGGCCCATGGGATCGGCAAAGCCTTCCCAGGGTAAGGCTCAGAGGGTTGGCAAAGATTTCCTTCAGTCCAAGTGTGAATGTTGATGCAGAAAATAACCTCTCCCATCCCCCAGGTATTTGTGGCCTCAAGAGGGCTTTCTTACAGAAACATACTTCACATTAGTTAACGTGGCTTCTGTGTTCATCTGTGTATAATAACCCTTCCTGTTAGTGCTGCTGTATGCATTAAACGTGCCTCCCTGTTAACCTGTATATAATAAATGTTCTTGAGTTTCTGGGTACTCTAGCTTTTCCATGCAATAGCTCGGTTTACCTGAGCCCAGCTTTTCTAGGCTCAAGAGTCTGTCATTTCTTTTTTTTCGTCTGTTCTTTCTTCGATTCAGTATCACCTCTAGTCATGTTTCCAAACCATGCAAACATAGGAGTGGGAATGAGTCTTCAATCTTTGAACCACTCTTAGAGCCATGGTATGTGATGTTAGATGGATGGGCTTGTAGGTTTCCTTGCCTATTTTGAAGATGCTCCTGACTATTTCTAGTCTCCTTGGAACTTTTATTATTTTTTGTTATTTAGATTTTGTTAGATTACTTTTCTTTATCTACAGAGATTATTTTATGAATGTTTTCTCCTAATTTGATCAAATATACTGATCACTTTTTCATGCTGTAACCCAACTTTGCCTTTATTTTGTATCATATTTTTTCCTACACTGCTAGACTTGACTTTTCTGATAATTCATTCTCTAAAGATTTTGTTGTTGTGGTGGTGGTGGTGGTGGTGGTCGTGGTGGTGGTGTTAAGAAATGGTATGAATCTCTAATATTAAATTTTGTCATTTTCACACAACAAAACAATTTAGGAGCATCTTTCCTTAAGCATTACACAAGTTTGTGATGATGACTGCTAGTGTGTTTTAAACAGGCCTATAATTCACAAGCACAGCTATCTTGGATGGATGTGTCCTCATGAGGAAGATGTGATTATAATATTAACGTCTTGGATAGCTATGCAACTACTAAAGTGTTTTCTCTCTACTTATGTTTTAAATATTGTGGCCCTCATGAAATCTATCCATTGCATCTTTTCCAACTTTGTTGGTCTAGTAGAATCTGCAGCAATATCTCCATGTCTGTTACTGAAATCAATTATTCTTTTTCTATTTAGCTTGCTGCTTTCTGCGTTATTATAAGAAGAAACACTTGATTTAACCAATTTCCTCCTCTGTTTTTCTCCTTCCATCATGGTCTGCTCTGTTATCATCCCATTCTCAGGTGTTACTGATTAGTTATCACTATTGCTATATTTACCTTTACTCTCTCCACTATTGCCTTTTGATTTTTTTTACTTAATTTGTTTCATATTTATTAATTTCCGTTGAAGTTTAGATGATCTTGCTTAGATTGCTTTCCTTTTCTTCTAAGGTAATCTGTTTAGTGGTATAATTTCCCAATATATACCAATGAAGTCGCATCATTATGTTTTGTCATTCTCTTTCATCAGCTTTGTAATATTTTCTAAATCTCATGTAATCTGTTGTCTTGTCAGTTCTCTTTGGTTGATGTCTGCGGAATTGAGTGTTTGTTCTATTCATTACTTGAGAAAAGAGTGTGGAATTTATACAGTTTATTTCTTCGGGAGGTTTTAAAGTTTCTCATTGTTTCTGCCCCTTCGTTTTGTTGTTAGCATGGGATCTCCATTTTACTGCAAGTTAATCTTGACTTGAGATCACTTGCCTCAAACCCTTGTGCTGATATCCCAAGCAGGTGCCATTATGCCCCGTTTCTTGTCAGTTGTGCTAGATTCCCTTTGTTTATATTAGACCACTTGGTGTCATTCATTCTACTCCTGCTTGTTGCCCTACTTGCATGTTAATTAGATCTTCAGAATCACTGGTCCTTTTCTTTGCAGTCCTTAAACTCTGCTACTCCTCCTTCTTCACATGCTCACTTAATAAGTTGTGTTTTGAACTCTTTAATTATATTCAGGTAGAGTTTTCTTTCATAGTTAACTCTGCCTTCTTAGTGATTTTTCCACTGTGACTCTTTTAACATACTTATTATCGTTCTTTAAAAATCATTCTCTAATAATTTTAACATCTGTTGTTTCCAGATCTCCATCCATTAACTAATTTTGTTCCTTGTAATGAGTCATACTTTCTAGTTATCTCATGATTTTTAATTGAATTCTGAAAGTTTAAAATTTACATTGGTGATTTTAAAAAAAAAGCTTTTCTATTAATGATTTTAAATTCTACTTGGGTTGATAATTGAAATGCACTCAAGATGGATAAATGTTTCAAAGTAATATCTGAAAACTTAGAACTCCTAGAAAAAAAGATAAAGGTTCCTAGGGAATTATCTTGGCACCAAATTTTTGAGTATGACGCCATGAGGACAGCAAAAATTCAAATATAAGCAGCTTGGACTTTGTCAAACTAAGAAGATTTTATTCTCAATGGAAAAGAATAATGAAATGAAATGAAATAGTGGTCCACAGAATGTAGAAAATATTTGCAAAGCATATGGATAAAGAGTTGACATCAACCCAACAGTTCTATAAATGTAAAAAATAAGAAGAAAAGAGAAAACTTCTTAAAACATGAACAAATAACCTGGGCAAACATGTTTCCAAGGACAAATAAATAGCCAGTGGTATTTGAAAGGTGCTTAACATCAGAAAAGTACAAATTAAACAAAAATGATCTCACCTCACATCCCTTATTATTGCTATTATCAAAAAATAAAGGATGAATATTGGTATAGAGAAAGGTAATGAGCTATTTAAGGTACTGTGACTAGTAAAGACACAACAGTGGACAAATTTTTCTCAAAACTTGAAATCAGAGCTCCTATGTAAAATCTAAGGTTCAGCATCTAAGCCATGGGCCATACAACAGGGAAAGTATTGATGTATGACACATCTGGCTATAGACCAGTGTTGTGTGACTTTTCCTGAAGAAAAATGGGCAAGCATCCATTTACCCTAGATAAGGTATCAATAAGAGACCAAATAAAGGAGCCCACCTAATGGTCCCTGAGTGAGTTTATCACATTGGTTCCAGAAGTGTATGTAGTCAAAGATAGTTGAACACCGAAAGATCCATCCCTCATGGGTGATGACTCTTAAAAGCTGCATGCAACTTACAGGCTGCCTTGTAAGTCAACTCTCCTCTTCCCAGCAAATCGAACTTGTAAATCTTGAACATTTCAACTACCCTTGACCTCCTCACTTTGTGTACATTCTGGGAGGAATGTTTCAATTTAGAGGAAATTGTTACAGAGCACTCCATAAGGTGATATGGCCCATGCTGGTGTAGCTATCTTAGTTTGTGTAACAGTATTGTAATGCTTGCACAATGATGTTACCAAACGGCTTATTCCTCAAAATGTCTTTGCTAAATCAACACCTTACTTACATTCCTCATCCTTTAGTGTGTTCCTTAAAGTAACAATGAGAAGAAAATTGGAAAAAATGCAGAACTATGATCATTTATTATACTTCCCCGAGAAATCACACCCTTCACATAGATGCTTAATGTCTGCAAAGAAGTTTTGATAAGTCTGGTCTACTCTACCCAGGTAATTCTGCTAAGACAGGTCATATGGCATTATCTGGAGCCTGGAATCTACCATAATTCTAATTGCTCATATGTGCGTCAGAGATCTCTATTTCAATACAGAGATGAACTAGAGATATGTTTAATGCACTGGTTTCCTTGTTGTCAATATAATAAAATACAATAAATGTACTAATTCAAAATAGCATATACTTATCATTTTATATTTTTAAAAATGAAATCAAGATGTTAAGAAGAATTTCCATTCTAGATGTTCTAGAATAAATTCACTCATTTCTTCCAGGTTCTAAACTACTGCTCCCTCTGTGGGCTCATAGATATTGTCTCCACATCCTGTCTCTCTCGTCATATGGCATTTTCTGTCATCCTTCTAGCTTCCTCTTATTAGGACAAGGTGTTTTATGGTGGGCCTACTCATATAAACTAGAATAAATTTTCTATCACTAGAAGTTTAATCTCATGGGGAAAGTTTTGGAATTTGTGAGTGAGCTTAAGTAAATCATTCAGTATGGCACTGGACTTGCATGGTTTGCTTCAGCCTTCCAAGCTCCAGGATCACAGGTGTGCACTACAACATGTGGCTTGCAAAACCCTTTTATTTATTATATTTCACTTGTCAAATATCAATGGATTATTTTTATGTGAATTAGATTTTGGATCATTTCTTCTGCGCTATGGATCAACTCATCATTTTTTGCTTCCATCGCAGTCTATTTTTGTTTGTTTTTTAAAAATGTTTTGTTTTGGGGTATTTTATTGAATTTTTTATTTTTATTTCAAATGTTATCCCTGTTCCAACAGACATCTAGTGATCTGTTTAATTAGTTGACAAAAATCTATATACAGGAATACATTGTATTTCAAAGAAAACATAGTGAGATTTTATAAATTGGTCATGTAGACATTCTGACCAAAAACATAGTCAATAACTAATGGTTATCCACAGAAACAAATAACACAGAAAAAGAAAAGAATGATTCTTTCATTTGCAGAAGAAACATAGGAGAAATCTATGGTAGTGAATTATGTCACATGGTGGAAAGTGTTGACAAGTCTGAACTTAGCAAGGCAGCCAGCAGGTTGAAAACTTCAAAATGAATCAGTATAGGTTTGGATCAAAAATATATGGAAAAAGTTGTAACATGAAGAATGTAACCAGCTATAAAATCATTTTAACATCTCAATTATTTAGAAGCATTGATAACATAACAACATTACTCTCAGTTACAAGGACAGCCTCTACTAAAATAAGTAGTAATAGAAGGATATGAGCAATATACAATTTATAAGCATATGAAACTTTCAAAGACTAAAATAATTACTTAACAATATAGTTCATCTGAGTCAAGAGCTGAGTCAAGTTGGTCAGAGTCTTTCTTTAGCATGCAGTATACAATGGAACTGTAAATTTGCAATGACCAATGTTTATTGATGATTTTTAGTGTTATAGACAGGTTTATATTATTTTATATGGCCAGAGGTGCCTACAAATGCACACACATGGAGAGAGAGAGAGAGAGAGAGAGAGAGAGAGAGAGAGAGAGAGAGAGAGAGAATGAGATAAGTACTATTGTTAACATTATTTCTTACATGTAGGAAATGGACTTCAGATAGACAAAATGGCTTTGAAAATTTTAGAACTGAAGTCAATATTAAAATTTATGCACAAATATTATGACTTTAGATCTTACTTTATGCATATCATTCCATCTCTAAAGGTACATGCCCCTGACACTGTCCTTCCCTTTCCCCTAACCCACTGCACTCTGATTTAGAAAGGCTACTCATCATGGTGTCTAGATAATATCACATGGAACCCTAAAAAAAAGTATAAATTAATTATCATGTGTCTCAGTTAGAATGACCATGTTTTCTTTGTCTATGCTCTATGCCAAAGAGAAGTATAGATCTCGAAGTGTAGCATGGTTGAGGATATATTAATAATTGCAATTACCACAACACACAGCTTCGCCTGATTGGACTGAGCACACCAATGTTCTACAAATTCTAAGGCTAATTATATGACATGCTTTACGTGAAAATTAAAGTTGATTAAAGTGACAGCACCACTGCCTCAGAGAGAAGCTTTCAGGAGCTAAAGCCCTGTGTTAGGAATCTAGACCATGAGAATACTAGGACTCCTGTATCTTTGGCTCCTACTTGAATTTTGAGACCACAAATTTTAACCACATCTTAAATTCAAAACTGAAGCTTAATTTAGGTAAACATCACCAACACAGAGATAGACATACCAATACAAGATAACTAAGTGTGAATCATGGGTGTCAGGTTTATGTGCAGGAACAGGATTCTAACAAACCTGAATAACTATATTCAAGTTTTATTTGAGATGCATAAAAAATAAAGTATACTGAACTACAATGACTAAGAGAATGTGAAAAGATGGATAGTTATGGGATTTTGAAGGAGTAGTAATTTTTAATTATAGGTTGACATAAATTGCAAAGAAGAATGAAAACATATGTTGAAAGTGAAGAAATTGGGAAGGAATTTATTGAACCAGATGTAGTAACACTATGTTGTAATTCTAACATTTCTTCCTAGATATGAAGTCTGCTGCTAAGAGTGTTCCTAGAACAAAGCTGGTTCTTTGTGTGTGTGTAGATCACAGTTGAAGGTGGACGGGATGGTTTCCAGTGCTCTCTGCAGCTTGTTATTAATTTTATATTTTATTTACATTTAAATGTTCTTTTAGATTTATTTATTTTGTGAGTATTTTGCTGCATGTATGTATGTGCACTATGCATATATTATAAATAATTTGTATAAACTGACGAGACAAATACTCTCTCGGAAAAATAAAGGAAATAGTAATAGGAAAATAATAGCTATAAGTATAAAAGAATTCTACTTTTCGAGATTATAATACTATTACATCATTTCTCCCTTTCCTTTTCTCCCTACACTCACGTGCAGACCACTTACCCCCTTACTTTTAAGTTAATGACCTCTCATTTCACTGCTTCATGCAATCAAATTTTCTTTTTGAAACAATTTTAATTGCTTGTGTTCATTGTACATACTAAAATGATAATAAGGATATGTTCATATCAATGTATATGGTATATTGAGTTCCCTCTCTTCATTTACCCTGCTTGCTCTGGTTTCTCCTCATCTAATAACCCTTAATATAGCTTTGCTTCCATTGTCATATCATAATCACACATGACTGTATAGATGTATATTAAAACTAGGAATATCAAATAGTAGAAAACATACACATGCCTCTCTGATGCTTATTTACTGCATTTAATAAGACTATCTTCATTTTCCTGAAACATTATACCTTCTCCATGGCAAAATTAACCACACCATTTAATAATAACAACAAAAACCCACTTTGTGTATAGACACATGACATATTTTCTTTATTTTTCTGCTGTTGAATTGCTGGATTGGGTATTTGTGATAGTTCCATTGACAATGGCCCCATGGACTCATAGGCAGTGGTGTTATTTGAAAGGACACATGAGATTTCAGAACAGCAGGCCAGGCCCAGTGTCACTCTCTCTTCCTGCTGCCTGCTGATGCAGATGGAGAACGCTTGGTTTCTTCTCCAGCACCATCTGCCTGATGCTGTCACAGCATTGCCCCACGATTCTCCTTTCCTCCCTTTTGGAATAGTAATATATTCTGTGCCATTGTAGGTTTTATGTATGTGATCTGATGTTTTACTTTGATTTTACAGGTGGTTAAAGACACAAGATTTTCACATGTTTCAGATACATGAACTGTGATCCTTTAAAAAGTGCTGCAACCTTTTATGGAACATGGGAATTGGGATTACGGGAACTTCTGAAGTTGTACTAAATGCATTTTGCATTCTCATATGGTTACATTTGCCATAAATTTCCTTTATGATATGATATATATGATATGTTATGATATATATGATATGTTATATATAATATGATATGATATGTGATGTGATTTGAGAGCCAGGGAGTGGAATGTGGTAGCTTGGATGAAAATGACCCCCGTTATCTCATAAGGAGTAGCATTGTTTAAAAGGATTAGACATCTGGCCTTGTTGAAGTGGACATGGCCTTACCAGAGTAAATGTGTCACTGTCTTTGAGGTCTCTGAAGCTCAAGCCAGTCCCAGTGGCTCACTCTCTCCTCCTGCTACTTGCTGATCCAGATATAAAACTCTTGGCTCCTTCTCCAGCACCATGACTGCCTGCATGCTGCCATGCTTTCTGCCAGGATAATGGACTACACCTCTGAACTTTAAGGTAGCCCAAAATACGTGCTTTCTTTTATAAGAGTTTCCATGATAGCCTCTTTACAGAAAAAGGAACTCTGACTAAAACCATCTCCGTCTATAACTTAGCTGTTTTGAATAGAGACTGCTATATACACTAAGTTCAAGCATCTCTTGTATATGGATTCCTCAGAGAAAATATTCAGAAGTGGTAGAGCTCACTCACAGGAAGAGTCTCTCTAGTTCTTTTAGAGACTTCCACTCTGGTTTCTAAAATGTCTAGAATAATTTCCATTGCAGTATGCAAGTGCTCTTGTAGGTCTACATGCCCAACAGCATTTGTTCTTATCTGCTTGCTTAATGAGTTTTATTATGACTGGGGATTCAATTTCAACATGTTTTAACCTGCATTTCCATGTTGACTAATTAGAAGCACTAATTAGAAGTCCATGTTTACTTGCTGTATATATTTCATTTTTAAAAAAGTCTGTTCATTTAATCAGCCCACTTTAATTTCATTTTCTTGTTTTTATTTTGAGTTCTTTTTATAATCTGGATACTAATTCTTTGTTACAGGTAATATTAACAAAGGCTTTCTTCCATTTTGTAGGTTGTTCCTTCTCATAACTCTTTGCTGTTCAGAAGCTTTTTAATTTCATGAAATTTGGTTTGATAGAGGTTGAAATTATTTCATGAACAAAGACAGTTCTATTCAGAAAGTCCATGTCTATGGCTATGTAGTGAACTGCTTTTCCTCTAACAATATCAGATGTACAGGTCTTACATTAAATTCATTCAGGAATGTGGAGTTTGTTTGAGGTAAGGGCAAGAAAGATATAATCACTCATTAGAGTACATATAGATATCCAGTTTTGTCAGCTCCATTCATTGAAAAGACCCCAATGTATGTTTTTGATGTATTTGTCAAAAATCAGGTAGCTTTGGCTACAAGGGCAGTCTGGGTACTTCATTCTGTTCTTCTGACCTACTTGTCTATTTTCTTCCAATAACATGCTGCTAGTGTTGCTGTGGTTCTAGAATATAACTTAGAATCCAGGCATGGTGATACCCCAGCATAATTCTTATGCTCGTGATTTCCAACTACTGGGCATTCATGTGTGCAAGTAGCTTGTGCTTATTTGTGTGCAGATTGCTTCTGAGGGGCTTCTGGGTTGCTTCTACCTTACATATTGAGGACTTCAGATTCCTCTGACGTGGCTCGTCTACGTAGTCAGCTTGCTCCCTTATCTCTGCCTTTAGAGTAAATAACCGGGCAGGCCACCACAGCCTCCTGCCATACACTTTGTTTTCTTTCTGTTGTTGTTAGTGTTGTTGCTCTGTCGTCATTTGACTTAACTTGAAGGTAATACTGACTTTGTCTTTGTACAGACAGTTTGGTAACCTTCTCCTCTATTTATGCAACAGTTTGAGAAATAGCCATTCTTTAAAAGGTTTGTTAGGTTTCAGGAGTGGTCTGTCTGAAATTGTGATTTTTAGATGACAGGTACTTTTTAATTATAATTATTGCTTTAATAGTATTGCTTGCTTGCCATAAATAAGCTTTAATGGGTTTAAGTTTGAAGGTGGCTTACATTTAGAGTTTTATCCTTTTAAAAAGATTATTCTGTATAGGGGGTGTATTTTTTGGGGTGTGTCTTAATGATTTCTCTGAATTTCAATGGTATCTAATGTAATAGTTCTCTATCTTTACCACAAATTGTATTAATCATGTCTTCCCTCTATTTAATCTACTTTGTCTAAGGGATTTTCAATCCTATTTATCAAAGAAACAAATCTGTTTTGTTAAGTAGTTCCTCTCTCTCTCTCTCTCTCTCTCTCTCTCTCTCTGTGTGTGTGTGTGTGTGTGTGTGTGTGTGTGTGCACATGTGCATGTGTGTGTATGTGTGTCTCTGTGTGAGTATGTTTTAGTGTGCCTATATGTGTTTGTATGCATGCATCTATGTTTGTCTGTGTGTTGGTGTGTTACGGCATGTCATTAATGTTTGCTTGAACTCAATTCTTTTTTCCAGCTATTGATTTAAGATTTAGTTTGTTTTTATATTTGTGAGGCATGAGGTACACCATAATTTACATGAGAATTCTCCTATCTCTTTAATATAGGTATTTTTAACTATAAAATTCCCTCCTAGGAGAATTTTTGTTATATTTCATAGATTTCAGTATCTGGTGCCTCATTTTTATTCGATTCTATAATATTTAAATTTTCATTCTTGGTATCTTTGTTATCTCATTCAGCATCCAATATTGAATTGTTTCATCTCCATGAGTTTATGCATTTTCTGTAGTTTCTCTTGCTGTGGATTTCTAGTTTTAGTTATTGTTATGAAATAAAACACTTGAAATTGTTTTAGTTTCCCTATATTTGTTAATCTATCTTAGGAGGAAATTCTTGGATTGCTAAGAAGACTTTGAATTTTGAAGTGTGTTCTATAGATATCTATTTAGTTCATTGGATCTACAATTTTACTTTACTTGGATGTTTTTCTGCTTTGAGAGTGGGAAATGGAAAACTGAACATTCTTATTACTACCATTCCTTTCCATCTATTAGTACGTTTAATGAAGTTGGGGAAATCTGTCTTAAAGACATACGCTTAAAGTTACAAAGTCCTATTGGTGGATTGTTCCTGTGAATTATATGAAATGACTTTCATGTCTTCTGATTATTTTTAGTTTGAAGTCTGTTATTTGTGAGGTCAGTAACACCTAATTAAATAAAATAATTGTGAAAATATGGTAGAAGCGGAATGATACACCTTTTAAGAACATATCAATAGGACTATGTAATATTCATGATTCTGCTGTACATGTTGCAAGTTCTGGGCTCATTAAAAAGAAAGAGTAATCTATGTATCAACACATTTTAATAGATAACCATTGTGCAGTTAACTTGTTACTTCAAACTTACTACCATAAGTTAAAGTAAATTAGCCAAAGCTTGCAAACTTTCAGAAATTCTCTGTTTCATTGACCAGAAATAAAAGAGAATGGGTATAAAACGCTAAAAAGTAAAACACGAAGAGTTTAAAATTCATTAAGGAAAATGCAAAGGATTCTATGATAATTTAAATAAAAGAGAGTTTTTGAGAAATGAGAGACAGTATTAAAGTCTTTTGGGAGTACATCATTAGTGAACTGAAATATGAAGAGGTAGAAGGGTGTATAAACAAAAATGAAGTGGGAAATTGATACAAAGAGCAAATTTAAAGTAGTCTTTGAGTTGAGAGTACTAAAAGTTAATGGAGTCATAAAAAGTTATAGTTATGAAGAAAAATATAGTATACAAGATGAAAGCCTGCATTTTATCACAGAATATATCAATCACTAATGTGCAAGAATATAATAATAAAACAACAAACTGTAAAACAAGAAAGAGTACAACTCAAATCAAAAGAGATATAGAAACTTGTGTTTTCAACATATAATTTCTCACCATTAGAATAGGGCAGATCTAAAGGGCATAACCTGTTGAAGGAGAAAAAGTAAATTTGGACAACTGATATGAGCAAATGTTCACAACTGACAGAGAACTACAACGATTAAAACTAAAAAAACTCTGGTGACAACAGATGCTGGTAAGGATGTGGAGAAAGAGGAACACTCCTCCATTGTTGGTGGGATAGCAAGCTGGTACAACCACTCTGAAAATCAGTCTGGAGTTTCCTCAGAAAACTGGACATTGTACTACCTGAGGACCCAGCTATACCTCTCCTAGGCATATAACCAAAAGAATGGCCAACATTCAACAAAGACACATGCTCCACTACGTTCATAGCAGCCTTATTTATAATAGCCAGAAGCTGGAAACAACCCAGATGTCCCTCAACAGAGGAATGGATACCGAAAATATGGTACATTTACACAATGGAATAATACTCAGCTATTAAAAACAATGACTTCATGAAATTCATAGGCAAATGGATGGAAGTAGAAAATATCATCCTGAGTCCTGAGTGAGATAACCCAATCACAGAAAAAAAGAAAAACCACCACTCATCCACACATGGTAATGCACTCACTGATAAGTAGATATTAGACCAAAAGCTTGGATTAAAATTGCTAAGATACAATACACAGACCTCATAAAGCTCAAGAAAAAGAATGACCAAAGTGTGGATGCTTCAGTCCTTCTTAGAAGGGTGCCCGGGCCATCTGGCCTGCTTATGCCTTTCTTTGCCTGATTTAGGTGCTTTCCATTTCATGGGCCCTTGTTTCCAAATATTATATGTGGGGGGTTTCCACCAGCCAAGAATACTGGAGACTTCCTGGTACCTTGCTTCTGAACAAGAATGAGTTTTACTCTATTGTTAGTTAGAAACTTCAAGAAATTGAAACTTATTTTAGATAGGAAGTTTTTGGGAAATCAAAACTTATGCCATTGGTTTCTGATGTGATGTATGTTTATCATTACCCTTACTACCAGTTTGTGTTGTGTGATTTTTCTGCTTATAAGCAAGTGATTTTTGCTTGATTAAATGAGACTTGATCAGAATAATGTCTTGTGGGAAGTCCCACACCCGCGGATCCCGGCCCGCAGCAGCTCTCTGCTCCCAGAACCCGTGGGAGAGATACCTTACCGCCTGGTCAGGTGGACACTCCTGAGGCTGCAGAGCAGAAGAGACCACCAACACTGCCCACCCCTGCCCACATCCCTGACCCAAGAGGAAACTGTACAAGGCCTCTGGGTTCCTGTGGGGAGGGCCCAGGGCAACAGGAGCCCTGCCTGAGACACGCCGGAACCTGAAGGAAACAGACCGGATAAACAGTTCTCTGCACCCAAATCCCGTGGGAGGGAGAGCTAAACCTTCAGAGAGGCAGACACGCCTCTTGAAACCAGAAGAGACTGCTCTCTGCACATTACTGATTCAGAGGAAAGCACCAGAATCCATCTGAAACCCTGGTGCACTGAGGCTCCTGGAAGAGGCGGGCGAGATCTTCCTGGTTGCTGCCACGCGGAGAGGCCGTGGGCAGCACCCAGAGACCGAACTTGAGCCTCGGGACCACAGGTAAGACCAACTTTTCTGCTGCAAGTGACCTGCCTGGTGAACTCAAGGCACAGGTCCACAGGAACAGCTGAAGACCTGTAGAAAGGAAAAACTACTGCATACGAAAGCAGAACACTCTGTCCCCATAACTGACTGAAAAGAGAGGAAAACAGGTCTACAGCACTCCTGACACACAAGCTTATAGGACAGTTTAGCCACTGTCAGAAATAGCAGAACAAAGTAACACTAAAGATAATCTGATGGCGAGAGGCAAGCGCAGGAACCCAAGCAACAGAAAACAAGACTACATTGCACCATCGGAACCCAATTCTCCCATCAAAACAAACATGGAATATCCAAACACACCAGAAAAGCAAGATCTAGATTCAAAATCATATTTGACCATGATGCTGGAGAACTTAAAGAAAGACATGATGAACTCCCTTAGAGAACAAGTAGAAGCCTACAGAGAGGAATCGTAAAAATGCCTGAAAGAATTCCAGGAAAACATAAATAAACAAGTAGAAGCCCATAGAGAGGAGACACAAAAATCCTGAAAGAATTCCAGGAAAACACAATCAAACAGTGGAAGGAATTAAAAATGGAAATAGAAGCAATCAAGAAAGAACACATGGAAACAACCCTGGATATAGAAAACCAAAAGAAGAGACAAGGAGCTGTAGATACAAGCTTTACCAACAGAATACAAGAGATGGAAGAGAGAATCTCAGGAGCAGAAGATTCCATAGAAATCATTGACTCAACTGTCAAAGATAATGTAAAGCGGAAAAAGCTACTGGTCCAAAACATATAGGAAATCCAGGACTCAATGACAAGATCAAACCTAAGGATAATAGGTATAGAAGAGAGTGAAGACTCCCAGCTCAAAGGACCAGTACATATCTTCAACAAAATCATAGAAGAAAACTTCCCTAACCTAAAAAAGAGATACCCATAGGCATACAAGAAGCCTACAGAACTCCAAATAGATTGGACCAGAAAAGAAACACCTCCGTCACATAATAGTCAAAAACACCAAACGACAAAATAAAGAAAGAATATTAAAAGCAGTAAGGGAAAAAGGTCAAGTAACATATAAAGGCAGACCTATCAGAATCACACCAGACTTTTCGCCAGAAACTATGAAGGCCAGAAGATCCTGGAATGATGTCATACAGACCCTAAGAGAACACAAATGCCAGCCCAGGCTACTGTATCCTGCAAAACTCTCAATTAACATAGATGGAGAATCCAAGATATTCCATGACAAAACCAAATTTACACAATATCTTTCTACAAATCCAGCGCTACAAAGGATAATAAATGGTAAAGCCCAACATAAGGAGGCAAGCTATACCCAAGAAGAGGCAAGAAACTAATCGTCTTGGCAACAAAACAAAGAGAAGAAAAGCACACAAACATAACACATCCACGTATGAATATAACAGGAAGCAATAATCACTATTCCTTAATATCTCTCAACATCAATGGCCTCAACTCCCCAATAAAAAGACATAGATTAACAAACTGGATACGCAACGAGGACCCTGCATTCTGCTGCCTACAGGAAACACACCTCAGAGACAAAGACAGACACTACCTCAGAGTGAAAGGCTGGAAAACAACTTTCCAGGCAAATGGTCGGAAGAAGCAAGCTGGAGTAGCCATTCTAATATCAAATAAAGTCAATTTTCAACTAAAAGTCATCAAAAAAGATAAGGAAGGACACTTTATATTTATCAAAGGAAAAATCCACCAAGATGAACTCTCAATCCTAAATATCTATGCCCCAAATACAAGGGCACCTACATACGTAAAAGAAACCTTACTAAAGCTCAAAACACATATTGCACCTCACACAATAATAGTAGGAGACTTCAACACCCCACTCTCATCAATGGACAGAGCATGGAAACAGAAATTAAACAGAGACGTAGACAGACTAAGAGAAGTCATGAGCCAAATGGACTTAACGGATATTTATAGAACGTTCTACCCTAAAGCAAAAGGATATACGTTCTTCTCAGCTCCTCATGGTACTTTCTCCAAAATTGACCATATAATTGGTCAAAAACGGGCCTCAACAGGTACAGAAAGATAGAAATAATCCCATGCGTGCTATCGGACCACCACGGCCTAAAGCTGGTCTTCAATAACAATAAGGGAAGAATGCCCACATATACGTGGAAATTGAACAATGCTCTACTCAATGATAACCTGGTCAAGGAAGAAATAAAGAAAGAAATTAAAAACTTTTTAGAATTTAATGAAAATGAAGGTACAACATACCCAAACTTATGGGACACGATGAAAGCTGTGCTAAGAGGAAAACTCATAGTGCTGAGTGCCTGCAGAAAGAAACAGGAAAGAGCATATGTCAGCAGCTTGACAGCACACCTAAAAGCTCTAGAACAAAAAGAAGCAAATACACCCAGGAGGAGTAGAAGGCAGGAAATAATCAAACTCAGAGCTGAAATCAACCAAGTAGAAACAAAAAGGACCATAGAAAGAATCAACAGAACCAAAAGTTGGTTCTTTGAGAAAATCAACAAGATAGATAAACCCTTAGCCAGACTAACGAGAGGACACAGAGAGTGTGTCCAAATTAACAAAATCAGAAATGAAAAGGGAGACATAACTACAGATTCAGAGGAAATTCAAAAAATCATCAGATCTTACTATAAAAGCCTATACTCAACAAAACTTGAAAATCTGCAGGAAATGGACAATTTCCTAGACAGATACCAGGTACCGAAGTTAAATCAGGAACAGATAAACCAGTTAAACAACCCCATAACTCCTAAGGAAATAGAAGCAGTCATTAAAGGTCTCCCAACCAAAAAGAGCCCAGGTCCAGGCGGGTTTAGTGCAGAATTCTATCAGACCTTCATAGAAGACCTCATACCAATATTATCCAAACTATTCCACAAAAATTGAAACAGATGGAGCACTACGAACTCCTTCTATGAAGCCACAATTACTCTTATACCTAAACCACACAAAGACCCAACAAAGAAAAGAGAACTTCAGACCAATTTCCCTTATGAACATCGGGAAGACGCAAAAAATACTCAACAAAATTCTGGCAAACCGAATCCAAGAGCATATCAAAACAATCATCCACCATGATCAAGTAGGCTTCATCCCAGGCATGCAGGGATGGTTTAATATACAGAAAACCATCAACGTGATCCATTATATAAACAAACTGAAAGAACAAAACCACATGATCATTTCATTAGATGCTGAGAAAGCATTTGACAAAATTCAACAGCCCTTCATGATAAAAGTCCTGGAAAGAATAGGAATTCATGGCCCATACCTAAACATAGTAAAAGCCATATACAGCAAACCAGTTGCTAACATTAAACTAAATGGAGAGAAACTTGAAGCCATCCCACTAAAATCAGGGACTAGACAAGGCTGCCCACTCTCTCCCTACTTATTCAATATAGTTCTTGAAGTTCTAGCCAGAGCAATCAGACAACAAAAGGAGGTCAAAGGGATACAGATCGGAAAAGAAGAAGTCAAAATATCACTATTTGCAGATGATATGATAGTATATTTAAGTGATCCCAAAAGTTCCACCAGAGAACTACTAAAGCTGATAAACAACTTCAGCAAAGTGGCTGGGTATAAAATTAACTCAAATAAATCAGTAGCCTTCCTCTACAAAAGAGAAACAAGCGAGAAAGAAATTAGGGAACGACACCCTTCATAATAGACCCAAATAATATAAAGTACCTCGGTGTGACTTTAACCAAGCAAGTAAAAGATTTGTACAACAAGAACTTCAAGACTCTGAAGAAAGAAATTGAAGAAGACCTCAGAAGATGGAAAGATCTCCCATGCTCATGGATTGGCAGGATTAATATAGTAAAAATGGCCATTTTACCAAAAGCGATCTACAGATTCAATGCAATCCCCATCAAAATACCAATCCAATTCTTCAAAGAGTTAGACAGAACAATTTGCAAATTCATCTGGAATAACAAAAACCAGGATAGCTAAAACTATCCTCAACAAAAAAGGACTTCAGGGGGAATCGCTATCCCTGAACTCAAGCAGTATTACAGAGCAATAGTGATAAAAACTGCATGGTATTGGTACAGAGACAGACAGATAGACCAATGGAATAGAATTGAAGACCCAGAAATGAACCCACACATCTATGGTCACTTGATTTTTGACAAAGGAGCCCAAACCATCCAATGGAAAAAAGATAGCATTTTCATCAAATGGTGCTGGTTCAACTGGAGGTCAACATGTAGAAGAATGCAGATCGATCCATGCTTATCACCCTGTACAAAGCTTAAGTCCAAGTGGATCAAGGACCTCCACATCAAACCAGACACACTCAAACTAATAGAAGAAAAACTAGGGAAGCATCTGGAAGACATGGGCACTGGAAAAAAATTCCTGAACAAAACACCAATGGCTTATGCTCTAAGATCAAGAATCGACAAATGGGATCTCATAAAACTACAAAGCTTCTGTAAGGCAAAGGACACTGTGGTCAGGACAAAACGGCAACCAACAGATTGGGAAAAGATCTTTACCAATCCTACAACAGATAGAGGCCTTATATCCAAAATATACAAAGAACTCAAAAAGTTAGACCGCAGGGAGACAAATAACCCTATTAAAAAATGGGGTTCAGAGCAAAACAAAGAATTCACAGCTGAGAATGCGAATGGCTGAGAAACACCTAAAGAAATGTTCAACATCTTTAGTCATCAGGGAAATGCAAATCAAAACAACCCTGAGATTTCACCTCACACCAGTGAGAATGGCTAAGATCAAAAACTCAGGTGACAGCAAATGCTGGCGAGGATGTGGAGAAAGAGGAACACTCCTCCATTGTTGGTGGGGTTGCAGACTGGTACAACCATTCTGGAAATCAGTCTGGAGGTTTCTCAGAAAATTGGACATTGAACTGCCTGAGGATCCAGCTATACCTCTCTTGGGCATATACCCAAAAGATGCCCCAACATATAAAAAAGACACGTGCTCCACTATGTTCATCGCAGCCTTATTTATAATAGCCAGAAGCTGGAAAGAACCCAGATGCCCTTCAACAGAGGAATGGATACAGAAAATGTGGTACATCTACACAATGGAATATTACTCAGCTATCAAAAACAACGACTTTATGAAATTCAGAGGCAAATGGTTGGAACTGGAAAATATCATCCTGAGTGAGCTAACCAATCACAGAAAGACATACATGGTATGCACTCACTGATAAGTGGCTATTAGCCCAAATGCTTGAATTACCCTAGTTGCCTAGAACAAATGAAACTCAAGACGGATGATCAAAATGTGAATGCTTCACTCCTTCTTTAAAGGGGAACAAGAATACCCTTGGCAGGGAAGAGAGAGGCAAAAGATTAAAACAGAGACTGAAGGAACACCCATTCAGAGCCTGCCCCACATGTGGCCCATACATATACAGCCACCCAATTAGACAAGATGGATGAAGCAAAGAAGTGCAGACCGACAGGAGCCGGATGTAGATCGATCCTGAGAGACACAGCCAGAATACAGCAAATACAGAGGCGAATGCCAGCAGCAAACCACTGAACTGAGAACGGGACCCCCGTTGAAGGAATCAGAGAATGAACTGGAAGAGCTTGAAGGGGCTTGAGACCCCATATGTACAACAATGCCAAGCAACCAGAGCTTCCAGGGACTAAACCACTACCTAAAGACTATACATGGACTGACCCTGGACTCTGACCTCATAGGTAGCAATGAATATCCTAGTAAGAGCACCAGTGGAAGGGGAAGCCCTGGGTCCTGCTAAGACTGAACCCCCCAGTGAACTGTGATTGTTGGGGGGAGGGCGGCAATGGGGGGAGGATGGGGAGGGAACACCCATAAGGAAGGGGGAGGGAGGGATGTTTGCCCGGAAACCGGGAAAGGGAATAACACTGGAAATGTATATAAGAAATATTCAAGTTAATAAAAAAAAAAAAAAAGAATAATGTCTTGTCTCCATTTCTCTTGCCTCTTGTCCCATCCATCCCACTCTACTCTCCAGGGTCTCTGTTGATGTTCCCGTGGGCCGGGAAAAAGGGGAAACAAAAAATATTCATAGGAAGAAATACAGAGACAAAGTTTAGAGCATAGACTGAAGGAATGGCCATCCAGAGCCTGCCCCACCTGGGGATCCAGCTCATATACAGCCACCAAACCTAGACAGTATTGCTGATGCCAAGAAGTGCATGCTGACAGGAGCATGATATAGCTGTCTCCTGAGAGGCTCTGCCAGAGCATGAAAATACAGAGGTGGATGCTCACAGCCAACCATTGAACTGAGAACAGGGTTCCCAATGGAGGAGTTAGAGGAAGGATTGGAGGAGCTGAACACGTTTGCAACGACATAAGAACAACACCACCAACCAACCAGAGCTCACAGGGACTCAACCACCAACAAAAGAATGTATATGGACAGACCCATGACTCCATGCATGAGATGGGTCCATGTGGAGGATGAGTTGTTGGGCATCAATGGAATGAGAAATTCTTGGTCCTGCCAAGGCCCCACCCCGAGTGTAGGGGAATGTCAGGGCACGGAGGCAGGAGAGGATGAGTGGTTGGGGGTACATCCTCATAGAATCAGCAGTAAAGCAGATGGGATAGGGTGTTTATGGATGGGAAACTGAGAAAGAGGATAACATTTGAAATAAAAATAAAAAATTCAATAAAATACCCAAAAACAAAACATTTTAAAAAAACAAACAAAAATAGACTGCGACGGAAACAAAAAAATGATGAGTTGATCCATAGTGCAGAAGAAATGATCCAAAATCTAATTCACATAAAAATAATCCATTAATATTTGACAAGTGAAATATAATAAATAAAAGAAGCTTTCAGCAAATGAGGATGAAGCAACTAGGCATCCTCATGTTAAAAAAACAAACAAAACAAAACAAAAACCAAAACAGGATATTATCTAGTCACAGAACTTGTATTGTCATAAAATTAGGTTAAATATAGTTTAAAGTAAAATACAGAACTCTACAATTTTGAGGCAACAATACAGAAAGAATATTGAGACAATCTGAATCTTGCTTATGCTTTATCTTAACTATTTATTTACTTATTTATTTGGAGAGAGAACATGAGAGAGGGGAGAGAGAGAGAGAGAAAGAAGAGAGAAAGAGAGAGAGAGAGAGAGAGAGAGGGAGGGAGGGGAGGGGAGGGGGAGGAGGGAGAGAGAGAGAGAGAGAGAGAGAGAGAGAGGGAGGGAGAGAGAGAGAGAGAGGAGGAGAGAGAGGGAGAGAGAGAGAGAGAGAGAGAGAGAGAGAGAATCCCTCTACGTGTTTCCAGGCATTCACATGCCACAGCACATATGTGCAGGTTAAAGGACAAATGTTTGGGAGTTGATTCTCTCCCTCTGCTTTGTTGGGAAGCTGGCTTTCTCTTGTTCCTGTCCCCTTAGTTTTTACTCCACAGTAACTTGACAGCTTCTGGACAAATCTCTTATCTCTACCTCCAGTCTTACTGTAGAGATGCTGGCAATTACAGATGTGTAATTGAGCCCACATCCAACTTTTCATGTGGGTTCTGGAATCAAATTCAAGTCATCAAACTTGTAAAAGAAGTTACTTGACTGTCTGAAACATTTTCCTAGTAATGCTTTTTCAGATAAAATATCCAAAGCTTACTCCAAAAGGGAAAGATTTAATATCTAGAACCGTATTAAAATTAACAATAGTATATACTCTAAAACATTGTCAAAGGAAAACTAGACTGTGAAAAGAGAACAGAGACCTCAAAAGATACATCACCAAAATAATAGATATGCATCAATGGACTTCTAGACAAATTAGCAGATGTGAATTAAAATATAATAAAAATGATAAGATACCACTACATATCCTCTAAAATGGCCAAAGTCTAGAACATTACATCTGCCAATAATGGAGAGGATGAGAAACACAGACTAGTGTCCACTGGTTATGGGAATGCAGCTGATAAAGTTGCTTGGAAAAAAGTTGGTCATTTCTTAGAAAACCAGCCGCATTCCTGTCAGGCAGCCCAACCATCGCACTGCCTGAGTGTGCTCAAACAATTTGAAAACATATGCCCATATCTAAACCTATCCAGATAAGTTCACAGAGGCTTTTAAATATATTTTCTCAACCTTGTAAGTTTGCCAGAATGCTCTTTCTTATGGTAAATAGATAAGTGAGCCATTGTACACATACAGAATGGAGTATTGTTACACACATGTACACAGGAACTAAATATCCATGAAAGGACTTGATGAAAACTTTAAGCAAATCTAGTAAGCTAAAGAAAGAGAGATGGAAAGACTGAATGTTATGTAATTCTAACTTCACAGCAATCTGACGAATGCAAAAACCAGGGAAAGTAAACGCATTGAGCAGGAGGAGGGTAGCTGTGAAAAGAGCAACAGGGAGATTTTCTGGGAGTGAATCTCTTCCACATACTACAGTAGTGGTGACAAGCCTATTACTGCACGGCATCAACGCTGCATTGCAATGTGACCCACAGAGGTTACAGGATTATTTGTTGATGGGAGTGAGTGACTGTAACAAATGTGAAACTCTAGAGACAGACACAGGTGCCAGAAGAAAGAATATGTGTGAGAGAGCAGATATTTGGAACCTATCTTTGACTGCTGCTCAATTTTACTATGAATTAAAACTATTTTAAAACAAAATGTATTAACTACAATTCTGGAATGTGCTTTAAAGACTTTGTGTATATACATATATACACACACACAAAGTCTTTAAAGAGACTTGTTGTCAATGCCTAGGAGATGGTATGCAGGAAATAATTGATAAGGTGCTACTGAACAGGTCTCTCTGGCTATAGTGTGAAGACCCATTGGGAGAAGGTGACACATTGAGAGAAAGGAGTGCACAGATGGACAGAACATTGCAGTATTTTTCAGTATAGTGGTGGCTGTGTCTTAGGGAAAATTGCCTTAGTGAAAGGAGTTAATACTTTGGTATTTAGATGTAGAGATGGCAATCTTTTGAGAAATTGAGCATCCTTATGCGGCACTCATTCGATGGGGCAGGCAAATTGATGATTGCTGCATCTGTAAGTACAGATACTGTGGCCCCATTTACATGTTAACAAAGTTCTGCCTACCAAGTACAGCATGAATTGCCTCTGTCATTAAGCAGAGATTGAATATCCACAATGAGGAAAATTTCTTCTGACTTTGTAAATGGCTACGGGTATTATTTGAATTTGACAAAAGGATTCACAGATCATGTGGTTTGCTCTCTTTGTCATTGAGTCTGCAAGCTATTGAGCAATGTGGCCATTTATTCTGGAAGAAATAAGCACCCGACCAAATCAGAAGGCTGAGTAATGGCTCTCAGTAATATTCTCATCAGAACGCATTCTGGCATCAAGCTAAGTTCCCCAGACAAATTACCGAGTTTCACACATAAATTTTTCTTTTCCATATTCCTCCTAGCCAAAGCTTTATCCTAACTTACTTTAAATTTCTCTCCTGTTTTTCTTTTCTCCCATAAAATAAATGCCATTGCCTTCACCTCAGAGTGCCTTCTCCATTTTATTTTCTCATAACAAATTCCACTCAAGTCTCCAACAATGTATCTTGAACTGCAAATGAAGTTGGGAAAAAAATCACTTAGATGTTAAACTCTTTCAGAGAATTATCTCTCTTTTTCTTTCCACATGGTTTTAAAACCTGCCATTATGCCTGAGCCATGACAGTATTTAGTAAATATTTGTTAAATAAATACATGAATGGATGAACGAAACTTAGGAATAATTTGTCGCACCAGTCCCCTCCAATTCATGATCATATGTGCTGTTTCCTGTCAATCATTTATTCATGCTCCCAGGCTTCTCCTCCCAGACATGACTCATGGTAATAATTAAATGATAAATTAGATAATGGCCTGATAAATTTTCTTATAATGTTTAAGGTCCCTAACTGCAAGGCTTATCGTGTCTCATCCACCACTAATCACTTGTACTTAGTACATGACTGCAACACAAAAGTAAATTTTTGCAAATTAATAATGACATATAAAATACTTAGGCCAAATAAAGACTGCCTGATAAATGTAGGCTTGGCTGTGTCAGACTTACCCTGATACGATAGCTAAGGAAATGACAGTCAGAGAATTCCAGGGACCTCTTTTTATAGCTGGGAAGAAGGCAGGGTCATGTTTCCATCCATGTCTCCTGATCCTGTGGCCTGTGCTTTGAAATGAAAACCATGCTACGCAGCACAATTTAAGACGTGATGTATTCATTTAAAGCACCAAAGATCACATTTTAGTAAGAGAAAGGGTCTGTAGTGGGAGATGAATCAATTCAGCCATATGGGAGAAAAAGCAAAAAAAAAAATGGTTGAAGCACTTCCTTTCACTTTGTGCAATACGGATTGTCACAGGAATCAAATTTGGCACCTACTATAAAGCAAAGAAAAAAAATGCTCACAATGGATGGAAAATACGACTTGCATGTTGTCTGTGCTGTTAAAATTCTGAAGAGGGTACCAGATGACTCAGAGACTGAGGGCATGATGTTTGATGATAAGCTTTTTATACATTTATCCCTAGGCAGCTAAGAGAAGGACCTGAAAAATTAAAGCCGACCTCAGACATAATGAATGCATTAAACACTGAAGTGCCAGGCAGAGGTCAGGCAGCTTCCTTGAAGGAAGTGGATATGTCTCAGGACACCCAGTCTCCAGACAGAGTCAGGGCAAGGAACTAGCCTGCTGGGCATAAAGCATTTTACATCTGTGCAGCTCTGTTGCTTCTCTTTGAGGTTCACTCCCAACTTGCCTGCAGCAGCATCCTAAATTCAGAACCAAAGCCTTAATGCGGCTAATCAGACCCATGGTCTAAGAGCAGCCGTTAGACTCTGCCTCTGACTGGTACCTGCATCTAACAATAACAAATGAGTCATGGAACTTATGGATGTGTAATTATGAGCTCCAACCCATTGTTCACATTCAAGTCTAACTAGTTGTCGCTTTCCCCGTGGCCCTGCAAAACAAGCTTCCACATAAACACTTTGCCTTCAGTTAGGTCCTTAGCACATACTTTCAGATCTCTGGGGAAATGTTAAAAAGATTGTAAAAAAGATAATGGGTCACACAGTGCTCTTCTTGAAACCTCACTTTCTGGGGTTCATTTTGCCTATGTATGCAGTTGATGAGGGACAACCATCTCAGGAGGCAGCCTTGATCCACTGTTCAATACTAACAACAGTGGAAAACACTTGCAAGTAGAAACTGACGTCCCTGTAAATTCTGCCATGCTGGCTTCTGTGGCCATACAGAACTGCACGAATCCTTGACCTACCTTTATGCCACACTGAAGAAAATCTTGCATACTTCAAAGAGCACCGGCCTGGGAAGATGGTTCAATAGGTAGGAGCAGACAGGCAATGTGACACTGCAAACTCAACAGACCCTCCTCCATTTCTTTGCCTCCTCAGAATCAGAGGCAACCTAACTCTAGCAGGAGGATTGGCTAGTTGTTAATTGTTATAGCCTGTGACTTCTTTACCTAGCTAAAAGGGGGAAACCCCACTTTGCCTTATGAGATTAAATTTCCCTCTTAGCCCTGAGAAGTAGTCTACAGTGCTAACATTTCTAATAAACTTCATATTCAGAGAATAATTCTTCCCAGCATTGTTCCCTTGAACCACCAAAACCTTTCCTAGAGTCATTTACGTTCGACTACCAATAAAGACATCTTCATTACATGCTTTTCTGGCTAATACTATTGTTATGTCAGTCAGTCAATGGCAACAATTAGAATGCTTACAATTCATACAGTACTTAATACTTGAAGAAGATTCACACTTTTCTGGGTTAAGCATTCTTATTTTTTAGTAATCCTCATAAGTTGAGACTCTGACCTTTTATTTGTTCTTAAAGTACACAAAGACACTTTCAGTCTGGATCCTAAGCAATGAGAAAAATATAGTTTTTGTATATATATATGTATATATATATATATGGATATATTCGTAATCTCTCTCTCTTCTCTTCTCTCTCTCTCTCTCTTTCTCTCTCTCTCTCTATCTCTCTCTCTCTCTCCCCTATGCTCCTATGTCCTTCATGGATATGTGTCTAGGGCAAACCAGGATATTTTGAATATTGTGTTTGACAGATAGAAGCATAACTCTTCTGCACTATTAGAATGTAATAAAACAAACAATGTTGCTCTTAGATTTAAGAGAGTTTATGTAAAGCACTTTAAATAATAAATTTGAAATGGAAAAAATAAAAGGATGGAGTATAGAATGTTTAACTTTCAAAGGGATGGCACTATTCCCTGGTCATGGGTCCAGAACTGTCTAAAGGGCAGAAAGCTAGGTAAGCACAGAATTGATCACTGCTCTCTGCTTTCTGACTCTGGATGCATGGTGACCAGCTGCTTTTAGTCCTGCTAGTTCAACTCCCCTTCTATAATGGACTGTATCCTTGAATTATGAGAGAAAATAAACCACTATCACTGAGTTGCTTTTGTCACAGAAACATGAAAAGAAATTAAGGCACCAGCAATATAAATTTTCTTAATATCCACAAACTACACTAAAATATAGTGAAAAAGACAGTGTGGGTAACCAAAGCTCAGACTAGTATTCGCAGGAGACTGATTCAATACCAGTATGAACTACATATTAAGGGTCTAATCACAAAAAACATGATTAGAAGTTGAGTTGATATTAAACATTCAATTAAAGTGAAAAAATAAAAGAAGTAAAATAGCTCATCAGTGGATAAATTGTCAAGCAGACGACCTAAGTGTGATTTCCAGAACCTCCAAAATAAAAGAAGGGAACTGACTGTACCAGTTGTCCTCACTGACAAGTTCTGTGTAGTTGGTAGCTGCTGGGAAAGGGAGACCAAGGTTTTTTCCAGTGAAGTATCAGCACACATATCAGGCCCTATGCCCAGGTAGTTGGCCAATGCAAAGGGGATTGCATGAGGTTTTTTTTTATTCACTTTTAATTTTGTGTTTGTGTATTTTATCTTCATGGTTTTATTTTTGTTTCTTTGTCTGTTTCAATTTTCATTTTGGGATCCTTGTTGTCTTTCTTGATGACGTTTGCTGAGAGACATATCATGAAGTTAGGAGAAGATGGGGATAGAGAGGATCTGGGAGAAGTTGAAAGACAGAAAAGAATATGAACAGAACATTTTGAATAAAAAACAATTTTTTTAAAAGTTCAAATAGCGTTTTCTCAAAACTTCATCCCTAAACACGCTCTCTGCTCTGAGATATTCCTTATTTTATTCCCAGTGTGAATTTTTAAAAGTTCTTATACATTTTCATTTATTCAACTTAGAATTAATCTTGTTCTATTTATCAAAATTCAAAAAGAATGTGAGAACCATTCTCTGTTTTGTGTAAAGCCCTGAATACTGGAATATGCCTGAGTACGAAGAATGTATACAGTAACGTAAGTCATGCGTGACTGGCAGGGTGAATTGGTGAATGAGAGAAAACCTTGCACCCACATTTGCCTGCACACTACATGCATAACCTGCTACTTCTTAGATTTGCCTTGGGCAGACATTTTTCCTTTCAAAAGGAAAGAGCACAGTGCCACTCTTCCACATTATCTGGTATCACTGCTCGCATCTCGAATGTCTCATTGCTACAAAAGACCTCATTTAATCCTCATAATACCTGTGGCTATCATGTTGTTCCCCGTCTTGGAGATGAGCAAAGTCACACACAGGGCATGCACTGAGATTTTTCTGCCCAAATCCCTCACTCTTTCGTCCAACCGAGACTCTGAGCCTCTCAGTATCTGTGGTGCTGAAATGAAAGAAGTATAAATGTTAGAGGAACACTAATCTCTTTTGACTTTATGTTTTTCTTTTCCTGCATTTTATTTCTATATTATTTCTGAGAGAAGAAGAGGGGCAAAGAGGCAGATGTGGTGTGTGTGTGTGTGTGTGTGTGTGTGTGTGTGTGGTGTGTGTGTGTGTGTGTGTGTGTGTGTTTGTATCTGTGCCTGTGTGTGTGTGTCTCTGTGTCTCTGTGTCTGTGTGTGTAGAGAGAGAAAAAGAGACAGAGATGGACACAGAAAGGCAAAGGAAAAGACACAGACATACAAAATAAAGAGATTAGATTTTGTTTTCTAATGTTTTTTTACCTTTGCTGTTAATCAACTAAACGTATGACAACTTCTCATATAATACTCAGTTCATAATCCTAACATTGAGTTTTGTACTTTTAGAAACTCTACAATCATATGGTGACATCTCCTTTATTTAGGTTGTGATTTTCCTTTTCATACATACATACACACACATGCACATACACATACACACACACACACACACACACGATGAACACACACATATAACTGGATTGTTTATTCTGTAGCAATCATTATTTATATAAGCAATCAGTATATTTGTATGTTGCTAAATTATATTTGTTTATAAGATATATAAAGCCATATATGTAGATAAATAGATGTAGATAGATAGATAGATAGATAGATAGATAGATAGATAGATAGATAGACAGACATACGTACACACACACAAATACATATATTTGCTTTAATTCACTTGTCCTGATGATCTACAATGTGAAAGTAGATGTCATTTGTTACTGTGAAAATTTTCTAGTTATAAATCTAACTTAACTTAGTAAGAATTATAGAACCTTAAAATTTGGAAAGAGCCTTAGAGGTCATTACATTGAAAAGCCAGCTGAATAAAACTTGCCCCAAGAGCTTGGTAAAAATATAGATATTACAACCCAGCCCATCAATTTAGATTTAGTAGGTATGGAAAAAACCCAGAAATTAGTAATTTTATGAATGTCTCCAAGGTATTCTGATGCACAGCCAAACCCAAGAAGTCATGAAATATTGACTAGCAGTTTCCAAATGTTATTAAATCAGTAGGAGACTTTTTTATACTTTTCACTTAGAACAAGAATATATGAAACTAACAACAAACCTGTTCTAACTGATGGGAGGATGAAGGGGCTGTCAGAGCTTCCTCCCTGGACAACCATGAGCACTGAGAAGTAGCATTTAAAAAGAACTCACACAAGGCAAGTCCTCCCCAATGCTACTAAAAGATGTTTGTTCTATTTATTAGTGACATTAAGGCCTCTCATTTATAAACAGGTTCACTTTTCAGATGGCTGATTATTCATTAGGTAGTAATATTTCATTCCCTGAGTTACTCTGGTAAGTTTCCCAACAAAATTGTTCGATTATATAAAACCAAAATTCTTTCTGATAAAAACACAACATTTGGGCTTTTATTTCAGTTTTGGTTTGTCCTATTCTAATTACCACCATTTTATACTTTCCTAAGACTACATTCTTCCCTGATAGACATAAAAGAAGTAATATTTAGAATGTGTAATGTTTTTCAAGAAATCCTGTAGTAAAACCAACTTAAGCTTATCCCAAACTAGCTTACAAATAGATGAGACTCAGACTATGGTTATTTTGTTCAGCTTTGGCAATATCTGTGTGGAGGGGTAACCCTAATCTACTCTTCTAACTGCTAGCCTGGCTACCTCCCAAGCACAATACCCCAGATACTTGCTGTTTCTCCTGGTCGATGCTTATGATCCATCTCTCCTCGATGATGGCTTCCTCTCTCTCCCTATTCTTTTTCATCCTCTCTCTCCTCCAACATGGCCACTCCAAATCCACCTACCTCTATTCCCTCCAGTAATTGACTGTGGCCAGTTTTATTTAACCAATATTTTTTATTAGATATATTTCTTTACTTACATTTCAAATGTTATTCCCTTTCCTGGTTTCCTGTCCATAAGCCCCCACCGCTCACCCTCCTCCATATGGGTATTCCCACCATCATCCCCCTTACTGCCCCCACATTCCACTGCACTGAGGGTCCAACCTTGGCAGGACCAAGGGCTTCCCCTTCTACTGGTGTCCCAACAAGGCTATTCTATACTACATATGCAGTTGGAGCCCTGGGTCAGTCCATTTACAGTTTTTCAGTAGTTGTTTAGTCCCTGGAAGCTCTGGTTGGTTGGCATTGTTGTTCTTATGGGGTTGCAAATCTTTCAATCCTTCCTCTAATTTCCCCCCACAGGGGGTCCTGTTCTCAGTTCAGTGGTTTGCTGCTAGCGTTGAACTCTGTATTGGACATAATCTAGATGTGTCTCTCAGGAGAAAACTATATCCAGTCCCTTTCAGCATGCATATTTTAGCTTACTTAAACTTATCTAGTACTGGTGGAGATATATATATATATATGCCAAATGTGGGGCAGGCTCTGAATGACCATTCCTCAGTCTCTGCTCTAAACTTTGTTTCCATATCCCCTCCTATGGATATTTTTCCCCTTTTAAGAAGGAGTGGGAGCATCTGTATTTTGGTCATCCTTCTTGAGCTTCTTGTAGTTTGTGGATTGCATCTTAGGTAATTCGAAGTTTTGGCTAATATAGACTTATCAATGAGTACATACCAAGTATGTCTTTCTGGGATTCAGTTACCTCACTCAGGATGATATTTTCTAGTTCATTTCATTTGCCTATGATTTCCATTAAGTCATTGTTTTTGATAGCTGAGTAGTAGATGTGTAGATGTACCACATATTTTGAATCCATTCCTCTGTTGAAGGGCATCTGGGTTCTATCCAGCTTCTGGCTATTACAAATAAGGTTGCTATGAAGACAGTGGAGCATGTGTCTTTGTCGTATGTTGGAGCATCCTTTGGGTGTATGCCCAGGAGAGGTATAGCTGGGTCCTCAGGTAGTGGAATGTCCAATTTTCTGAGGAACCTCCAGACTGATTTTCAGAGTGGTTGTACCAGTTTGCAATCCCACCAACAATGAAGGAGTGTTCCTCTTTCTCCACATCCTCGCCAGCATCTGTTGTCTCCTGAGTTTTTATCTTAGCCATTCTGATTAGTGTGAGGTGGAATCTCAGGGTTGTTTTGATTTGAATTTCCCTGATGACCAAGGATGTTGGACATTTCTTTAGGTCCTTTTTGGCCTTTCAATAATCCTCAGCTGAGAATGCTTTGTTTAGCTCTGTACCCACATTTTTAATAGGGTTATTTGGCTTGCTGGAGTCTTCTTGAGTTCTTTGGATGTTTTGGATATTATCCCTCTATCATACGTAGGATTGGCAAATATCTTTTCCCAATCTGTTGGTTGTTGTTTTGTCCTAATGACAGTATCCTTTGCAGAAGCTTTGCAGTTTTATGAGATCCCATTTGTCAATTCATGATCTTAGAGATAAGCCATTGGTGTTTTGTTAAGAAATTTTCCCCAATGCCCATGTGTTTGAGACTCTTTCCCAGTTTTTCTTCTGTTAGTTTGAGTGTATCTGGTTTGATGTGGAGGTCCTTGATCCACTTGGACTTAAGCTTTGTACATGGTGATAAGAATAAATCAATTTGAATTCTTCTACATGCTGACCTCCAGTTTAACCAGCAACATTTGTTGAAAATGCTATCAATGGTTTTAGCTTCTTTGTCAAAGATCAAGTGACCATAGTTGTGTGGGTTCATTTCTGGGTCTTCAGTTCTGTTCCACTAATCTATCTGCCTGTCTCTGCACCAATACCATACAGTTTTTATCCCCAGAAATTCTTTTATTGTTGAGTATAGTTTTAGCTATCCTGGGTTTTTTGTTATTCCAAATGAATTTGCAAGTTGCTCTTTCTATCTGTATAAAGAACTGAGTAGGAATTTTGATGGGTATTGCATTGTATTGTATTGATTGGGGATTGATTGAATCTGTAGATTGCTTTTGGCAAAATGGCCATCTTTACTTTATATTAATCCTGCCAGTCTATGAGTATGGGAGATCTTTCCATCTTCTGAGATCTTCCTCAATTTCTTTCTTCAGAGACTTGAAATTCTTGTCATACAGATCTTTCACTTGCTTGGTTAAAGTCACACCAAGATATTTTATATTTTTTGGGATATTTTACGTTATTAAGGACTATTGTGAAGGGTGTCATTCCCTTAATTTCCTTCTCAGCCTGTTTATCCTTTGAGTAGAGGAAGGCTACTGATATGTTTGAATTAACTTTATACACTGACACTTTGTTTAAATTGTTTATTAGGTTAAGTAGTTCTCTGGTGGAACTTTTGGGATCACTTAAGTACACTATCATATCATCTGCAAATAGTGATATTTTTATTTCTTCCCTTCCAGTTTATATCCATTTGACCTCCTTTTGCTGTCTGATTGCTCTGGCTAGGACTTCTGGTTTAATGTGGAGATCCTTGATCCACTTGGATTTAAGCTTTGTACATGATGATAAGAATGAATCAATTTGCATGATCATTATACTTGATCATGATGGATGCTCATTTTGATGTGTTTTTTAATTCAATTTACAAGAATTTCATTGAGTACTTTTGTGTCAATATTCATAAAAAAAATTGGTCTGAAGTTCTCTTTCTTGGTTGGGTCTTTGTGTGGTTTCGGCATTAGAGAAATTGTGGCTTCATAGAAGGAATTTGGCAGTGCTCAGTCTGTTTCTATTTCATGGAATAGTTTGGATAGTATTGGTATGAGGTCTTCTATGAAGGTCTGATAGAATTCTGCACTAAACCCATCTGGTCCTTGGCTCTTTTTGGTTGGGAAACTTTTAATAAGTGCTTCTATTTCTTTAGCAGTAAAGGGTTCTTTAGATGGTTTGTTTGTTCCTGATTTAACTTTGGTAACTTGTATCTGTCTAGAAAATTGTCCATTTCCTCCAGATTTTCCAGTTTTGTTGAATATAGGCTTTTGTAGTAGGATCTAATGACTTTTTTTTTAATTTCTTCAGATTCTGTTGTTATGTCTCCTTTTCATTTTCAATTTTGTTAATTTGGATACACTCTCTGTGACCTCTGGTTAGTCTGGCTAAGGGTTTATTTATCTTGTTGATTTTCTCAAAGTACTAGTTCCTGGTTTTGTCGATTCTTTGTATTGTCCTTTTCATTTCTACTTGGTTGATTACAGTCCTGATTTTTATTATTTCCTGCCTTCTCCTCCTCTTGGGTTTATTTATTTCTTTTTGTTCTAGAGCTTTTAGGTGTGCTGTCAAGCTGCTAACATATGCTCTCTCCTGTTTCTTTTGCAGACACTCAGAGCTATGAGTTTTCATCTTCGCACCACTATCATTCTGATCCATATAATTGGGAATGTTGTATCTTCATTTTCATTAAATTCTAAGAAGTCTTTAACTTCTTTCTTTATTTCTTCCTTGACCAAGCTGTCATTGAGTAGAGCATTGTTCCACTTCCATGTATATGTGGGCTTTCTGTCATTATTTTTGTTATTGAAGACCAATCTTAGTCCGTGGTGTTCTGATAGGATGCATGGGATTATTTATATCTTCCTGTATCTTTTGAGGCCCGTTTTGTGACATATTATATGGTCAGTTATGGAGAAGGTACCATGAGGTGCTGAGAACAAGGTATACCCTTTTGTTTAGGATGGAATATTCTATAAATATCCGTTAAATCCATTTGGTTCATAACTTCTGTTAGTTTCTCTGTCTCTGTTTAATTTCTGTTTCCATGATCTGTCCATTGATGAGAGTGGGGTGTTGAAATCTCCTACTATAATTGTGTGAGTTGAAATGTGTCCTTTGAGCTTTAATAAGGTTTCTTCTATGAATGTAGGTGCCCTTGCATTTGGAGCGTGGATATTTAGGATTGAGAGGTCACCTTGGTGGATTTTTCCTTTGATGAATATGAAGTGTCCTTCGATATCTTTTTTAGTGACTTTTGGTAGAAAGTCAATTTTATTTGACATGAGAATGGCAACTCCAGCTTGTTTCTTCAGGCCATTTGCTTGGAAAGTTGTTTCCCAGACATTTACTCTGAGGTAGTGTCTATCTTTGTCTCTGAGGTGTATTTCCTGCATGCAGCAAAATGCTGAGTCCTCTTTACATATCAAGTCTGTTAGTCTATGTCTTTTTATTGGGGAATTGAGTCGGTTGATGTTGAAAGCTATTAAGGAATACTGATTTTGCTTCCCATTATTTTCATTGTTAAAGGTGGAATAATGTTTGTGTGTCTCTATTTGGTTTCATTGCACAGAAATTATATTCTTCCTTTCTGTATGGTGTAGTTTCTCTCCTTATGTTGGAGTTTTTCATCTATTAGCCTTTATAGGGCTGGGTTTGTAGAAAGATATTGTATAAATTTGATTTTGTGATGGAATATCTTGGTTTCTCCATCTATGTTAATTGAGAGTTTTGCTGGATAGAGTAATATGGGCTGGCATTTTTGTTCTCTTAGGGTCTGTATGACATCTGTCCAGGATCTTCTGGCTTTCATAGCCTCTGGTGAGAAGTCTGGTGTAATTCTTATAGGTCTGCCTTTATATGTCATTTGATCTTTCCCTTTACTGTGTTAATACTCTTTCTTTGTTTTGTGCACTTGGTATTCTAACTATTATGTGATGAGATGAATTTCTCTTCTGGTCCAATCTATTTGGGATTCTGTAGGCTTCTTGTATGTTTATGGGCATCTCTTTCTTTAGATTAGGGAAGTTTTCTTCTATGATTTTGTTGAATATATTTACTGACCCTTTAAGTTGCGAGTCTTCATTTTCTTCTATTCTTATTATCTTTAGGTTTGATCTTCTCATTGTATCCTGGATTTCCTGTATGTTTTGGGCTAGGAGCTTTTTGCATTTTACATTGTCTTTGACAGTTGTGTCAATGTTTTGTATGGTATCTTCTGTCCCTGAGAATCTCTCTTCTATCTCTTGTATTCTGTTGCTGATGCTTGTATCTACAGTTCCTTATCTTTTCCTTAAGTTTTCTATACCCAGGGTGCTTTCTTTATTGTTTCTATTTCCATTTTCAATTCCTTCACCTGTTTGGTTGTGTTTTCCTGTAGTTCTTTCAGGGATTTTTTTGTTTGTTTGTTTGTTTATTTCCTCTCTAAGGGCTTCTACTTGTTTACTTGTGTTTTCTTGCATTTCTTTAAGGGAGTTCTTTGTGTCTTTCTTAAAGTCCTCCATCATTATCAAAAAAATGTGATTTTTAAATCTAAATCTTGCTTTTCCAGTGTGTTTGGATATCCAGTATTTTTTTTTTTTTTGGTTGGGGAACTGGGCTCTGATGATGCCAAGTAGTCTTGGTTTTTGTTGCTTAGTTTCCTGCACTGGCCTCTAGCCATTGGGTTGTCTCTGGTGTTTGCTTGTCTTACTGTTTGTGAGAGTGACTTGAACCTGCTGTAGGCCTCTGTGTCAGCACTCCTGTAGAACTGTTTTCCTGTTTTCTTTCAGCCTTTTCTGAGAACATGTACTCTGATTTTAGGTGTGTTGGTGCTCCTAGAGATTGTCTTCCAGCTCCAGGTTTGGGCAGGAATCAAAGGGTCCTGCCCGTGATTGCTCCTAGGTCCTTGCACCCATGGGGCACATTTGGCACTAGGCGATTTCCTCTTGGGTCTGGACTGTGGGCAGAGGGTAGTCTCCTCTGACTTCTCAGGACTGTCCACACTTCTGAGGGTCCAGTTTTCTCTCCCACAGGATTTGGGTGCAGGAGCTGTTTGGCCAGTTCAGTTCGGTCCTGTGCACAGACCAGAACTGCGGGTACCAGCGGCTGACTGTTCCTGTATTCCTGTGTCCAGAGGCACTGTGCAGTTTCCCCTTGGACCGGGGATGTGAGCAGAGGTGGCAGTCTGTCCTGCGGTCTCAGGAGGTCTGCAATCCTGGGTGTTCAGCTCTTTTCCCCACGGGATTTGGGTGCAGGGAACTGTGGTTAGCCAATATTTTTAAATCAAGGAAGGTTTACACAACAAAAAAGCTTATGAACATAAAAAGTCACAAGGTCTTGACTTTCAGATATAGAATTTAGCATTGCAGTACATAGCAACACACCAAACCTCAACAAAACCCCATTTAAATTATAAAATAATAAAAAAAATTCTTTGACAACAAATTAAAAAGGAAATTATTTACTTGTATTATCTCTTGATGGATTCGATCACTGAGTTTAAAATCCTGTGTATTATATAGTATTTGCAAAATGTGCTAGAGTACATTATTAAAATTTGAAAATTTTCAAATTATACATTTTTATTTGATCATTAAAATCTTTAGAGGACAGAAGAGAAATAAAATATCTGAAAGTCAATATGATTCCCCTAAACCAAAGGAAAATCTAAGTTTTGTGTATCCCATGACATTAGTTCTCAAGAGCATAAACAGGATTATATCAGGAGCTTTCTGGCTAAACTGTCTGGCCACAATAACTATCTTCTGGTTCAGTGAGAGACTATACCTCAAAATAACTGCTATCATTATGTTATAGATGAGATTTACAAAAGAAAGCTTGAGGTAAACCTCTGGCCTTCAAAGGGCAACACAACAGAGAGGGGGGAATATCATGTACAAATATCCCTGTTAACCAAGGAGACATCAGACATTTGCCAAAAAAAAAAAAAGTTGTTTTATAAATGGTATGGATAAAAACAACCTTCATATGTACGGTTGTGTGAATGTGAACCCCTGCCGCCATAGCCTAATATATTTAAATACCTAGTCACCAGTTTGAAATATTGAGGAAAAAAATTAGGACTTGTGTGGCCTTGTCAAAGGATCAATATGTGAGCTTTCAATTGTTTCTTTAGTCTGCCATCATGGACACAAAACCTGAAACTAGAATACCTTTAAACCATTTCTTTTATAGATTGCATTAGTTATAGTGGTCATAGTGTTTTATTGCAGCAGTAGAAAAGTAACTAAGATAGAAGTTGGAACCAGGAAGTGGACTCTTGCTGATAAAGACTTAACTATGCTATATTTTTGGAGTAATGTGGAAACTTTGCATTAGGAAAGTAGTTAAACCCTTGTAGCAGAGCTTAATGAGCCATCCTAGTAGAGTCTTAGAAGACTGTAGTGCTGAGAGGGACGCAGACTGTGAAGGCCCCGCTCAAGACGTTTCAGGGGGGGAAAGCATTAGCAACTGAGCTATAGACCATTCTTGTCATACTCTGATAAAGAATGTGGCTGATTTCTGCCCTTGTCATTGAAATTTGCCTGAGGGTAAGTTTAACAGTAATGGAATATTATCTTTGATAGAAGAAACTTTGAGATAGCCTAGAATTGACTCTTGCTATGTGTCAATCACTCTTATGCGCATCTACAATGAAAAAGACCAAATGAAACAAATGGAGTTCAAAAATACAGTTTAAAGAGGAAAAATAAAAGGAAACAAACACATCAAAAAATTTAAAGTTGGAGCCAAGGCTTATGCTGAAGGAGGTGAAAGGATTAAGTGAGGCCTAACATGATCTAAAAGGAATACAGGATTAAGACCTTAACATCTTACCCAAATGTTAACTTCCCAAAACAGTGCCACCAACTGGAGACGAAGTTCAAATGGATTAGTTTATCATGTACATTCCGTATTAAAACCATAAAACTGCTGACTAGCATTGTAGCATTGTAATCAAATACTAGAGAATCAGTCTAAGTATAACACTATGATCACTGGATAGGCAATGCCTTCCATGATAAGAGAAGGAATTAGCAATGAAATATTGTTGCTCTTATCAGATTTTGTGAATAGTAAATTTAAACATTGATTATTTGACAGTAACAAACAGAAATATATAAATAGATGGCACATGGATAGGGCATAGACACTTTAGGTGGTAGATAGATAGATAGATAAATAGAGATAGAGAAAGAGAGAGATAATAGACTCATACATAGATGATAGTTGATGATGGATATAGTTAGAATAGATTATAGACAGATGGTAGATAAATGATAAATACATAGATACATCAATATGTGGTACATTTAGATAAATGATAGAAAGATGATAGATAAATCTATAGATAATAGATGATATAGATATATAGATAGAGATAGAGAGAAAGATAGAGAGATTGATATTCTATGTAAAGTTCTTGCCTATAAGAAGATAAATAGGGAGATTGTAGATAGTTGAAGTAGGGGAGAAATTTACTGGAAAGACATCATATCCTGAAAGAATTCAGATGTGAAAGAAATACAGTCATGGACAAGGATTGACATGTGAACAGCTATCCTTCAGTACTTTGCCAGGCTACCACAGCTTGCTCAGGAATTTCTGTCCATCTCAGTGGACACTGAACATTGTTTTCCAATCTATCCAGATTGTAAGATGATATTACAGAGGTGTAAACTTTTTAATTATATTATTTCAAACCCAAAACTGAAGTTAAGAGAGGAAAATCAATTTTTTAAATGTGAAAATGTATAAAAACTCTTGTGAAAGCTTACTTTCTTACAACATAACCTAAAAATTATAAGGCTAGAGAATACATTTGAAATGAGAGTTAAAGGATTAATCAGGAATGGGGGTATGAGAGAGTGGAATAGGGGTGAACTGACTAAAACTAAAGAGCTGTGAAAACCCTTATGGAAACCCACAAATTAATAACATATTTTCAAAACAACTTCAAATAAAGAGTTGAACCCAAATTTCTATGCATGGATAGACAGGTTGCTTCTAGAAAACATAGAGGAAAATGAAGATCATAGCACAAGGCATGATTATTTCCTATGAATTTTTGGTCAGAAAACTCTAAGGGAGGTACAAAAGAACACAGGCTAATGCCATTACCTCTCCTTATTCACCAGAACTACATGGTGAGTCTGTATTGCTGAAGACAGCACAATTAGACTTCAGAAAATTGAGAAATCAATAACAAATCAATCAGACTGATGGGAAGTGAATACATCAATGTGGTTACTCAAAGCTGTACTTGCATGCTGCAATAAAGACCTGCTGTGTAAGAAGTTCCTCTGGTGTAATAATGGCCTGACTAACACAGTGAACCTTCTTCTTTCTAGTTGTGGTGAGGACTCCTCCATGGGAGGGAATTTCATAGTTGGTAGTATCATCCTTTGTAAAAGCCCATGGTTGGAGAGGTCATAGGTCGTAAGGTAGAAGCTAGTGTTAGTTTGAAACCTAGCCATGCTGCCAAATTGACTTGTAAATATTTACGTTCTTATTCATAAACTTTGGCTGCTTTTAAGATTGTAGACAGAAAAGCTGCTTTCAAGGTTAGCAGCGGTTAGCAGAGTGATATGTAACTTGTCAGACACTAAGAACAAAAGACAAGCTATCCAGCCCCAAGAAGAATCACCACCGAGGCTCAGAGAACACAATGTAAAAGGGAACCGGAATAATGTGTGAACCAAGAGGACAGGGCCCAGTGCTGTCTTCCAGACATGGCATAGCTATTGCCCTCATGAACTCACTGCTGCTATGGCTACCTTTATGAGACTTGGACAAGATTAAGCCACTCAAATTCTTGTGTAGACAACATTCTCCCAGGCTCTTCCCCTATTGGAGAAATATTGGCAGCAGAGAGTTGCATATGAAAGAGAATCATTCTTTTATGAGGATATGGCAACTTCTAGGATTCAGGTACTCCAGTTACTACCCAAACACATGGACCTTTGAGCAGCAATAACTGGACCTATTGAAAGAGAAAGAGACGGAACGAAAGTTGGAAGCAGGGCATGCAGAGGAAGACATGGCAGGTGTTGGAGGAAGCGAATGTTAGATAGATACAATTATATTTTCTTATATGAAATTCCAAAAATTAAAAAATGTATACTTTTTAGCTTTGAATTCTTTCATATTCTGTATATTTGGTACTCTTATAGAAAAAAAAAGAATAGTTTGTGATTAAATATCACTTCCTGTTATGTTCATATACACACTCAGAGGTCTGTGAATTATTCTCATCTACCTTTAATTATATTTAAAATGCATGGGTATGTGTTTGTCCTTATGAGATTATGTAATGTGTATGAAGAGGTAGAAGTAACTATGTGCACAGATGCTAGAAGTGGGCACCGGGTCCATGGTAGCTGGCACTGCGAGTGTTTGCTAGATGCCCAGGTTGACATGGATGTGTGGAACTAGATGCGGTTCTCAGGATGGCACAACCAGGTATTTGTAACTCCTGAGTCCCTTCTCCACTCTTGCCATCTATTTTTAAATAAACACTTCGGGGATGTTTTGGATGTGTTTATGTACATTGTAATGTCTGGTGTTTTTACATACTAGAAATAAATCCAATAAAAACAATAAAATCATTATGCGATGAAAAAACTGAGTTTTTTAAATTTAATTTTGATGCAGAAATCTACCACCTTGGTCTTAAAAACACTGAATGATATTTCTGTGGAAAGATGTTTAGAGAGAGGAAGTTTCAAATTTGGTTCATAACTTCAACCCAGTCAAGATCCAAAGGTAGAGTTTTATGTAACTTTCAAGTTTAATTTGAAGAGAACTTCAGTAGCACCAAGCATTTGGAGCAGAAAACTACTTCAAAGGCAGTGAATTCAGGGCAGCCTCTCTGCTCTTGGGGACACTGCCCACCAGCTTTCTTCTCATATCTACCTTACTAACTCATCCACCTGACTCTCCTGAGATTAATTAGCCAAGACCTTGCATTAGGGCAGATTAGCCATAAGAGAGAGAGAGAGAAGGCCTGGTAGCCTTTAAAGAAGCAATCAAATTGTCTACAGTGTCCAGATTTTAAAGTTTCCATGTAAATGTAAAGAAAGCTGGGGACTCGGGGGGTGAAAGGTGAGAAGAGAAAAAGAGCAGGAGAAGAAGAAAGAAGAAAAAAATTAAGCAAACCTAACATAAGCATATTTCACTTGTATGGATATTCATGTTTAATTTCATATCAACTGCAATCAAATTCAAGATTTCTGTCATCCGTTAAAGAATTAAGTAGTTTTATTTTTATTTTTGTCTCCATTGACCCTTAAATATATACTTTCTGTGGTTATAGCATTTCTTTGAGAACAGGTATTAGTAATGTCAGTATTCAATATAAAAATTATACACTCTGGTGATTTTCATGCTTTGAAAATTAGTTGCTAAATATTGTCTAATTGAAACAATGTGTATCCAATGTTCTTTTAAACTTCAAAAATGAGGATTTTCTTTTTAATTTTTTTTGTATTATTTTGTTATTTTACAAATAGAAGCATCCTGTCTGAATGTACATCACATGTACATCTGGTGTCTGAGAAGTGCAGAACTAGATTCACAGAAGTATGTAAGTTATCACATGAATGCTAGGATTCAAACTCAGGTCCTCTGAATGGGCAGTGTTCTTAACCTCTGAGTCATCACTCCAGCCCCACTTTCAAAAGACACTTTTTGCATGTGAGATTTCCTTCTTACATGAACTTGCTTTGTAGTCTTCTGATGATGTCAAAAAGATTCAGTGTAACAGAAACTGGGAGGAAACCAAGAAACTGCAGGAATGACTACAGCTTTCCTTCTGAACAAACTTCCAACTAAATAGTCTGCTGATGATATTGGAAAATAAAACTGTGAAAAGAAAAAAATAAGTTATAAGTAAAATATTTTACATAAGGAATCCAAGTGAAGGCCAGGAAGGAGGAAACCTTGTTCTGTCTTCCATGGTTCCTGAAGGACTTGTGTTACTACCGTGTTAAAAGAAACCAGAAGTCCTTGCCCATGGGATGGGTCTCAATTTTGGCCAGTTTTTGGTTGGTCATACCCTCAGTCTCTAACCCATACTTGTTCTTGAATTTCTTGTTGACAGGAGAAATTTTGGGCTGAAAATTTAGTGGGAGGGTTAGTGTCCTTATCCTTCCACTGGGGGTCCTGCCTGGCAACAGGAAGACTCTTTAGGTACCATACCCCATTGTTATTCGTCTTCACTATGGTTACCTGCATTGATTCCTGGGAGCCTCCACCATCCTAAATCTCTTCCATGTCCTTGAGATGATCTCCACGACCCTGCCAGCTGCAGATTTCCACTCATTCTCCTGGCCCTCTTGATCTCTCTTCTGTCTCTCCCCACACTTGATCTTTACAGCCCCCATCCTCCCATTCCCTTCTCCGTCCCTTCTCCCACCCATTTTCCTCCCTTCATCTGCCTCCTATGACTATTTTATTCCTCTTTCTAAGTGAGATTTAAGCATCTCCCTTCCTTCTTGTTTAGTTTTTTTGAGTCTGTGTAGTTGGAGAATGTATTGTGGGTATGCTGTACTTCATGGCTACATACCATGCATGTTTGTTTGGGTCTTGGTTGCTTCTCAATCCCTGATACTATTAATGATATGCTGTTATGCTTGCCAGACAGGAGCCTAACATAACTGTCTGCTGAAAGGCTCCATCCAGTGGCTGACAAACAGATGTAGAGACGCACAGCCTAACATCGGAGAGAGCTCAGGGACTCTTATGGCCCAGTTAGGGGAAAGACTGAGGGTCCCAAAGGAGATAGGAATTCCAAAGCAAGACCAACAGTGTCAGCTAACCTGGACTCTTGTGGTCTCTCAGAGACTGAGCCACCAACCAAATAGCATACACAGGCTGGACCAAGGCCCCTGGCACATATGTAGCAGATGTGTGGCTCAGTCTTCATGTGGGTCCCCCAACAACTAAAGTTGTTGCCTGTCTGTGAATTCTGTTCCCTCATTGGGCTACCTTGGCTGGCCTTAGTGTGATGGGATGCAGTGTGCCCTGAAGAGATTTGATCTGCCAGGGTAGAGGGCACCTTCTCAGAGTAGAAAAGAATAGGGAAGGTAGAGGGGTTATATATGGGAGACTGGGAGGAGGGGAGGATATCGGATATAAAATGAATGAATGAAAGAATGAGTGAGTGAATGAATGAATTAATGAATGAATCAAGAAAAAATTGTTGGATTTTAAAGTAACATTGTCATTAGAGTATAACAAAACTTAGTTTTCAATGAATAAGTAATATCATGCTTATTGGAATTTATACCTAAATGCATTAAATATTTGTATCTTAGATTGTTTTTTTTCTTTTGTTTGTTCTTTTTTTCCAGAGCTGAGGACCAAACCCAGGGCCTTGACCTTGCTAGGCAAGCGCTCTACCATGAGCTAAATCCCCAACCCTAGATTGTTAATATATTTTGTATTATATTTGTACATATGTCTATGATCATATATGGGTTGATGTATATGAAAGAGACACAGAGAAAAACATGAAGTTTTTCCCTTTATAGTGTTGTTCAGTGTGATATTGAGATTAGGTCTCTCTTATTTGTGTGGAGGTCACTGACTTAGGTGGGACTGACTAGTCACCTTACCTCAAGAATCTGACTGCCTTTGCCTCCCCAGCTCTAGGTTTATAGGCTACCATGCATTTGTCTGGTTAATATCTTTCCTCAGCTTTAATCTTTACTTTTTGTAATGTTTTAGAAATGCCTTCAAGGAATCTTTGTTATGCTTTGCTGTTTTAATAGATGGCTTTATTTTTTATATTCAATATGAAATGTTAATCCCATTGTCAACTTTGTATTTTCCTCAGAACCCACAGTGTAAAGCACGAGTCCAAAAACATTACTCACAGAGTAGTCACTTGATCAGCTTTAAGCACAATGCCTTAGTATCTAGAGCACATAGTGTACCAATCTAGTGAAAAAACTCCATGAACTATTTCTTTTCAAGCATGGAGAATTAGCCAAATGTACTTAAAAGCATTAAAGAAACAAAAATCAGCCGGTAACACTGACAATAAGAACACTGTGAGTAAGCGAAGCATTAAGCTTTAGATCATGACCAAATTAAGTAAGGAGCTTTTGCTCTGGCCAGGGACCAGGTTTTAGTTTTGACTTTTCTTTTACTTTAGATTCTCTTGCTGTGAAGAGACACCATGGCAAAGCCAACAGTTATTCAAGAAAGCATTTAATTGTGGGTTTGCTTACAACTGTATAGGGTTGGGCAATTTATCATCATGGTGGAAGGCGTGGGAGCAGGCTGGTAGTCACGGCATTGGAGAAGTAGCTGAGAGTTTTATATCCTGTTCTAAAGGCAGAAGAGGGGGAGAGAGAGAGAGAGAGAGAGAGAGAGGGAGAGGGAGAGGAGAGGAGAGGGAGAGGGAGAGGGAGAGGGAGAGGGAGAGGGAGAGGGAGAGGGAGGGAGGGAGAGGGAGAGGGAGGGAGAAAGAGAAGAGAGAAGGGGAGGGAAAGAGGACTAAGCATGCAAATATATGAATGTATGGGGGGTATTTTCATACAAACCACTACATCTCCGTTGATTTGTTTTTTCGAGTAAATTCTCTATTTGGGCAAGATCTGGAAGCAGACTGTAATATGTATGCCACTTATGATCCACTGTGGGAAGTTTTTTTTAACATCATCTGGCTCAAATATGGTTTATGTTTGAACTAATTATTTGGGTTTTAAATGTTTTACTTGCTTAGACTTAATCACTCTTAATCATTTAAAAAACTTGTTACTTTCTGATATTTCTGGAATCTTTCCATTGTGCAATCTGAAGCATTGTTTTGTTATTTCCATTGGGGGCTATAGTATACTCTCATTTATGTAGCTATGAGAGTAGAAATTTGGATTGTAAGATTTAATTAAGACAAGAGTCATCTTACACAATATTTGGCAACATTCTTTCCCTAAATGATGCTTTCGTCTAATTGCTTCATAAAGCAGTGAGTATTGTAGGCTAGTTTGCTGAAAGATGAACAGAATTTTCATCAAAGGCCTTGAAACTAACTCTGAACTTGAATCATTTTTTTTTTCTAATGCTTTGGAAATTTGTTATGTAAGGTTTAACATTTTATTGACAGTATGATTTCTTCTTCCAACACAAAAATTAAGCTTATGGCTTACAGTGAGTTTTCGTTTATAGGGTATTAGAGAAGGAATAATAGATGTATGTGAGGATTTCCTTTCATTCAGTTTCCCACTTTAAGTCTATCTTGAGATATGGAACCAAATATGCAAGAGTCAAATGAATAGTAGTCACAAACTTATGAATTTTGTAGAGAGTCATTCACTACATCCATACAAAGTCACAAGGAACAGTTTCCAATCATTTTTCCTATACCCATAAACACACACATACATACATTCACATAGAAACAGAGAGAGAGATGCACATATACACATATAGACATAGATACACAGAGACACACATAGGTAAGTACAAACACATGTGTGAGCATTCATGCATGCACACAAACACACATATGCATGTATATGCACACACATGTGCATGCTCACATGTGTATACACACAAACACACACCATACACACACACACACACACACACACACACACACACACACACTCCAAAGCCTTTTAAAAGACAAGATATTCAATGGTAATGTAACACTCATAACATAATTTGAAGTACAGTGTTATACAAAAACTATAGATGTAAGGAAGTGAAACCCCAGTGATGAGTCTCCAGCTCAGGTTAAATTGTCATGCTTGCTCCTTTATTTTACTTTATTCTGCATCTAATATGAGAGCACACTGAGATCTACCACTGGGAATTACTTATTTAATCATTGAAAATACATGAAAGTGGCCAAATGCTGAAGTTGTTAAGTTCAATACTCAACACACTTTTATTAACTTAGTGTGTTAGCCAAGGAGCATAGAGCCAGCAACTCCTGGGAGACTAAGACAGTCAACAGGATGAATAGACATTGACTAATGAAAGCAGCTACAAGTTGGTAAGAAGCCCAAGTTTTAGAAGAATTAAAAAAAAAAACAACTTTCAAATCTGCTATTATAAATTTTGCTTTTTATCTGATTTTAGTTTAAGTCATAAGACCCTTGTGTTTTTTCTTTCTATTTATGGGAACCTTACTTCCTCCATTGAAATATTTGACTGTACCATTTTAAAAGTAGAACTTTTAAAAGTGCCTATCTGAAAGTCTTAAGATGCACATCTTTAAACAAAATGCTGATACTATATAAATCCATTATTATATCTTATGTATGGAATGTCTGTTTTTTTTCCAAAATCCATGTTGTTTGTCTAACAGCCAATATGATAATATTTACCCATGGAAGCTTTGGGAGATAAGAATGGACTCCATGTTATATTTCCTATCATTAAAATGAAGTAACAAAAATGATATTGTACAAACATTTTACTTGAGATTAAAACTGTCAATCTTGGAGGAAACCTTAACATATAGGATGTTAGAATGAGGGTTAAAAAAAACCAGAATAATAGATAGATAGAGTAGATAGATATTCCAGCCTATGGAAAAACTTTTAGCTCGGGAAACGTACAACTTAAAGGCTTCAGGAAGTTCCTAAAACTCATTACCTTCATTGGGCTTCTCCTTTCCTAAGAATAAAACAGCAGTAATTACAGCAGGGATACATTTTCAGAAAAGCTGAGATTGCTAGAATGACTGAGACTATCTGAGGCACCTGGAAATTATAGAAACCAGTAGAGCTATTTGGAAGTGGCTCAGTCCAACTGAGACCTGCATAAAGGACACTGTCCAGCCTGTTCTGATGAATGTTGTGCAGTGTGCTCCAGGTTAACAGTTTTCATGAGCTGTCACTCATGCTGGAGTAATATTTTGTGATGCAGCTATCTTTGACTCATCTCTGCTCCTGTAAGTCTTCATCCATATGTGTATTATTCTCATTACCTCACCAAGAGAAACTGGGACGGTATCCTTACTTAGGTCTATCATCAGTTCCCTATCTGTGTGAGTAGATGTTTGTTCATGTCTCCCCAGTAGTAGTGTCATACACAACAGATGTCGAACTTATTGGCAAATATTACTATTGCTTTATTTCATGAGCTATGAACCAGAGAGTTTTAGCGCGCGCGCGCGCATACACACACACACACACACACACACACACACACACACTCACACACAAACATACAGCTGATTATTTTACTATGAAAAGTCAAATTGACCTTATGTGCCCCTGTGTGACCTAAAGCAAATCGACATTTCTTAACCTATTTGTGCAATGGAAATATGAGGAGGTTAAACCAACCCCATTTGACTAGGTGAAGTAGTAAATGAAAACAGGCAAGGGCTTCCTGGTGTGGCTGGCAAGTGATGAAGACTGCATTAAGGCCCGAAGCTCATCCTTTCTCAATGACATCCTAAGAAGTCATAGCTCCTTGGTGTTAAAAGCAAATAATACTAGTCTATTATTCTCCTGCTTGGGCAAGAAATTTGTAGGTTCACTTTCCTATTCCTGCCAACATTTCACTGAATATTAATAAATACTTTGCTTTTTATGATGTCAAGAAGAAGCATTTCACCATTTAAATAGATCTTCTGGAATGTATTATCCTTATATGAGAATATGTTATTACCCTCTAAAATCTGGTTGTTTTCCAAGGGCCTTGAAACAAAACTCTAAACCTGTCTGAATAATATACAAATAACTCAGTGTAGTAATTTTTGTGAGCACAATATATGCTGGGAAAACATATTTTGGTTGCTGATGAGAATTTAATCACATCTAAGGTATGTGTCCTCAAAAAACCAAAACCAGTGGGAAAAAAAGACTCAAAGAAACATCTTAGCGTATAATGCCTGCTTAAATAGGCATAACTGTAAGACACAGTAACATTGATAGAAAAAACATCGGGCTGTGATTCGTGGCACAAATAGTAAATGGTTTTTGTCAGTCTATAAAAACAAACAAGCAGGAGAGGTGTTCACTGTTCTTTGAACCTTATAGTTTGCTTCAAGAAACAGTATGTTTAATATAAAATAAATTAATCTTTAGAGGAACTGATATATGTAACATAACTTCAGATTATAGTCTTCTGTTCCAGGAGGAGCAGTGCAAGATGCCACAATGCAATGAGCAATTTTATTAATGAATTAGAACTATTTATTACTGTATTACTCCTACCTAATAGTCATATTAATAATAACAATGACCTCTTCATTATAGTCTCTTTTCCTGTTGTTGTGATAAAAAAAAACACTCTGGCAAAGGCAACTTACAGGAGAAAGGACTTGTGTTAGCTCACAGTTCAAGGTATGAACCATTATGTTGTGGAATTCAAGGCAGTAGGAACTTGAAGCAAGTTCTCTGCTGTTGAAGAACAGCAATGCACGCTGCTTCTCAGATTCCTCTCTCACACTATCCAGACCCGCCCTCCCAGGAAATGGTGTGACCCACATGGGACCCTTTTTCTTGCTTCATAACAAAATCAAGATAATCCTAGGCTTGCTCAGACCCTGTTTCCCAGGTGAAGCTAGATTCTGTCAAATTGACATTCATCATTAACTGTTACCTACCCCTCACATATGTACTATGGGCACATTCCATTTCCCATCTGTCTAGTAGCTGTCATTCTTCATTTGGTTCCAGACAAAGAACCTGGAAGTCAGACTAACCCAACAATTTGTTAAGTTAATTCATGTTTCACGAGAATGAGAAGAGAATATCAACAATACTAAGACTTCTTTCTCAAAAGTTTGGAACATGAGAAACAGAAATTCGTTTCTACCCTCCAGATGCCTCACTCAGTTATCGCACTGGCTCCCACAGTCCTTGTTCTTGACTACTTAAAAAATAAGTTCACATTCTCATTTGCATTAATTAACATTCCAAGAACTCTAACAAATTCTGTTCACAAGCTCTGTTTATACTACATTTTTTCTTCATCACATTTTTAGTTATGAAAGTCAAATATGTTCATTATAGGTTACTGAAAACTATAGACAGATATTAAGGGAAAAATTAAGCTATCATCTCTAAAGCCAGAAATAACCAGCGCTTATCACCCTTTAGCCAATTTTCCCCTTTGGTTTAAGCATTGCTTTAATAGGAAATGCATTACTTAAATGCATATTATGCTACATTATTATTTTGATAGTAAAAAGTGGGATACTTTTTATTTATTCAATATGTGCATAACTAGTATGTTTCTTTTAAATTCTCATGCATCTTCCTTAATATTAAGAACTTATATAACTATGATGTACAGTTCTAAACTAGCAATGAACTTACTTATCATGCAAGTTTCATTGCTCTCAGATCTTACCAATTTGACACCAGCATTGTTTTTCTGCTGTAAAATAAAACCAGAGGACCACAGTGCATGTGCTCCCCATGCTTCTCTCTTGTCTGCTCTGTAATACCACTTTTGTCTGTCCTTCTTTTCCATTGAATTACCATTGTTGAAGACTACTGAATTCAATTGACTGATACACAGTTTGCTCTTCTCTAATTCTCTCTAGTGATAAGTTCCCCTCTCAACCACAGTGTTAGGAAAAATATTGCAACCCAATGAGTTATAACCAGAGAAATTCACCTTGATCTTGTGGTCAAAGTAGACTACATCAACTTTTATTTGATCTTCCTTCCATATGTCTTATTTAAAAGTTAGTCATTCTATCTAGCCTGTGCTCAGAAAATGCTGGATTGACTCATACTTCCTAGAGTAAAGGGAGCTATGTAATATATTAGAATAGAATAATAATAATAATAATAGAAAATTACAAAATTTTCTCTGATTGACTTGCTATTGATTTACTTAACAACATTATAGATTCACAAATGGTGATTATTTGAGTAATATTGTGTTAATTATTTTGTTGTTTACAGTGACCAGTTTGTCCACCAAGCTCTGTTTAAATTGGCTCTGTGAGCTTTTGAAATGCCCTATTATCATTTATGATGGCATGACTATTGTTCTGAGAACATCTACTTACTTTCTTCCAGAGTTCATACTTGTTACCCACCCCAAGACAAAGCCGTTCTTCCAAGGATCCTGATTCCTTTTATTGGGAAATAATGTTAGAAATCAATATCTGAGACCCTCTTCATATAGTCCTTCGCATGGAAGAAAAATAATTGATAACTCAATAAATTATTGCACTTTAGTGCAAAAGAACAGAAAATGGAAAAGTACTTTAGTCCACTTGCCCTCTAATGGAAACTTCTTCTCTTCTCTTCTTTTTGTTTTTTCATTTAGATTCTGCATAGTACCACATACCTGTGAGCCAAGCCTTCAAAGGCAAAGTCTGAATTCATATTTTGGCTCTACCATATGGATGAGTTAAATTTTTGGTATCTTAAGTCTATTTACCACCTATGTAGGCAGATAGGAATATAAGACTCCTATACTAGACAGAACATTGAGACATTTTCAATAAGTGTTCACAAAGCTAATGGATTTATACTTAGTGCTTAGTAATATTATCATTACTAATTTGAAATTTTTAATGAAGGTCAATAATGAAGAGATAAGATACAGTAGTAATCAATTCATCCTGGAGTCAGACTTATGAGAAAGATACTCACTTATTTTTGTTTATAAGACAAAGACTATTTTAAGTAAAATATTTCATATTATCAGTTATTAAATTAAATTTACTTTAATAGACACAGTTTAATCTATAAATTATACTCAGTGTTTATATTCAATTCTTCATAAAAAAGTTTATGAACAAAAGAAACATAGAAGTTTTAGGACAGTGAAATTCCTCACAATTCTGTGATAATTATAGATAGCTTCATTAAAATTTTGTGCAATAGAATGTACAGCACCAACAGTTCATCTTGATATAGCATATGTATTATAGGTGATGAGGATGGGTCAATATCTACCCATTAATTTTAACAAGTACATCACTTTAATTGAAGACATTGAGAATAATAGAGGCTGTATTTCTATAGAACTCGGCAGGGTTGTAGAAAAGCTCTTTATCTTCTAACAATTTTGTTGCAAATTGGTAAAAGAATTAATGAAATAAAGTCTATTACTCACTGTATATGTGTAGTGGCATCTTTAAAATGGACTGGTGCATACTTTCTTTTACAATACATGAAGACTACTTTACACAGCAAAACATTGAATGAAGCATTCTCTGTAAACTTGGGACTTTTTGCATAATTTGTCTTAAACATACCAAAAGTAACATTATTTAACTGTTAAAACTAAATTTTATGAGAAAAATTTATACTGAAAGCTTTGTAATAAAAACATTCCTTTGGGGAATGACTCTGTCAAAAATCAGCTACATTGTATCTCTGGTTGTCAAACTGGTCTTTATCTGATGCATCTCTCCAGGCATCCACCCAACACAAAGAAATATAGAGAACTAGAAAATGCTGAGAGTGAGACAAATAGTCCTTTTCAGGGAAGAGCCCTCTGATTGGTTATCTAACAGTCAACCGGCTAGCTCTGACAATATAAATACTAGAAACAATATTGCATAAACATGGATTATTTATGTATTTTGAATACACACACACACGCACACACACACACACATGAATATAGTTAAGTCGCGATAAATAATAAACAAATGATGCGATGCGGGGCACCAGGCACTACACCAGGCTGTTACTCTCTGTTCCTAGTGGTCTCTCCACCTTGATGGCTCACCCACGTTAGCACCTGCTACCCTCTGCAGCTGCCCTCTTGTGACTCTCTGCTATGAACTCTGACCTCTCTGCTATGAACTCTGTTCCCAATCCCAACATCCTGGTAAAATCAAAACTCAAAAAGCTTATAAATTTTCAATTAGATTTATACAGTAAATTCCCACTCCACAAAACATCCATACAATAAACTCAGAGTCATTTGATATTGATATAAACTGCCCACCTAGATAAGACAAATTGTCCTGTAATCATCTCTTATATGATATCCATAGCTACCTGTGGCTAATTAAAGCCACACGGTGGGTGGACCAACCTTCTCCTCCTCTATCTTCTCTTCTTCTCTCTTCTCTTCCTCTCTCCCACTTTTAAAAACTCTGTCCCCACCTTTTTTTTCACTGCCCAATCACAAGTCTTGCCTTACCTTGTGCCTGCCCTCACCTGCACATAGATATCAATCTACATTGTTATATAACAACTTTTTTTTAAGGATGTGAATTCAAGAGAGAGCAACAAGGGGTATATGGAGGTTTTGGAGGGAGAAAAGGAAAGAAGGGAAGATGTAATTACATTATAATTTCAAAAATAAAAGAAACTGTCAAGCAAAGCTGCTATATAGTAGAAGCCCAAGATAACAAAGAGTAAAGGTAAAGCCTTGCATTGACTGCCCCATGGAACCAGCAGAAAGCAAAAGCATGCAGCCCTTGTCAATTCCCAGCTAATGGAACCCCAAAAGGCAGCAGACCTCGCTGAGCTCTGAATCCAGTGTACAAGGGGTCTATGCCCCAGGCTGTACACTAACCCAAGCCAGAGAAGCACGCATGGTAACACGTACTTGTTAATTTGAACTAGACAATCGGTGGTGAGCTTGCTGCGGACACTTCACTAACAAGAAGAGATGACCTCGTCAATTTATTATACTTGATAATTGGTGAGAAAATTTGTTCGCACAAGTAGAACTAGCAAATGTCAGAAGATTATTAAAGGCTTTTTGACTGATAGATGAATTCTCATAATTAGTAGGATTGAGATCACTTACTTCCCTTATCTTATATTTCATAAACTCTATTATATCTGTGTTTTCATTAATTAATCAATGTAATTTAAAAATATTGTAATAATATGAAAACAACACAATGTTTTTCTATCAAATATGCCAAGATATAAAAAGCTTTTTCTTACAAATTTCAGGCAGTGTGTTATTGGTCCTTAATAATTCATCTTTAAATTTGAACTATATTCTAAATATCTTTAAATGAGCCTTTCACTTCATATTTTCAAGAATGGATTTTGTTCAGGAAATACATGCTATATTTTCATGAGATTTTTGTCATTTTTCCTCTAATTCTTTTATGGGCTCAACTAATGTAAACTTTATCAAACCCATAGCCATGTTTCAAAAATATGCAACATAAGATTTATTTGGAGAAAGTGTTTTGGATTCTCACAGCTTGCAAATAAATTCTTCACAAAAGTCTATCTTTGGAAGAGCAACACAGTTCTGTATAAAACAGCAGAGAATGTTGTCTGATCTCATCGTTCACACACAGCTAAAAACAGGCAGGAAAGGACAGCTTGGATTTTATTAGATTCACCATTTTGATAACATCATTTAATGTGAAACTTCAATCTACAACAAATATCTGGATCAAAAACCACACTGTGAAGAAAAGAGTGAATTTCTCAAGTCTCATATTTCTAGTATAAATTGCATCCAAAAGCCTTTACATTTTGTTTCTGATGTTTCTAATATCAGAACACAGAGATTTATGTAGCATTTATGAAATATCCATTTTGTCTTGAAGTAGTCAATGATTTTCAAATGTGTATCTCCTGTAGATATTTTTATGTTTTATAGAACACATTAAGTTCTTTAGAAAATCTTTGAAATTTTTAATTATTACTGAAATGTGTTCAATCTATGACAAGTTACTGATGAGATTTCTTTCTGGTCACCTAACATGTGTGCAGTGGCTATCTAAATCATATCACTTTCTTTTGTGGTAAGGTTTGTATATGGTTTAATTTTATACCCTCAAAGGTCCATGTGATTGAAGAGTTGTTCCTGTAAAAAGTAATGGAAAGTTCTGTGCAACCTTCCAGAAGTGGAGATCTCACCAGAGAGTAATGAAAGAACTGTCTGTCCATTCTGCTCCTGGCTTGAAATATAACTGCACATTGCTCTCCACTCTAATTTGACAAAGTGAAAGGGAAAACCCTGTTACAGACCCATGGTGGCTCTTCCTGGCTGTCAGCTTGACTACATCTGAAATGAACTACAATTGAAAGATGGAGGGCACATCCGTGAACCAGATCTGAAGGCTGGAGGACAGAGGCTTTTGATCTGGATCTTGACATGGGATGACACACTGTTTTGAATATCTTGAAGTGCAGTGGCCATAAAAAGCTTAGGCCAAGGCAAAGATAATATACACCTTTAATCCCAGGAAAAAGAGGCAAGCAGATCTCTTGAGTTCAAGGCCAGCCTGGGACAGAACAAATTCCAGATCCAGTATTACACACTTTTAATCTGAGCCATACCGTCTGCTGAAGGCCTACATAAGGACAATGGAAGAAGGCCTTCTTCATCACCTGCTTGCACTTACTTGCCAGCTTATCAGTTAGAACCGACTTCTGCAGGATTCCAGCTTATATAAAAGACCAGCTGAAACAACTAGCCTCGTGGGACTGAGCAACTATTAGATTCTTGGACTTCCTATTCATAGCTGCCCATTGTTGGGTTATTTGGACTAGAGACTATAAGTCATTCCAATAATTTCCTTTACTATATGGAGATATTCCATAAATTCTGTGACTCTAGGAAACCCTAATAGAAGACTCTACACTATTCCATTTGAATCCCCAAAATGGAACTATGAAAAGTTATTTCTTTAGTCCTCAATAACACACATTAGACATTTCGTTAGAATAATAAAAGCTGACTGATGCATTTTGTATAAATGATTCTATATAGTATATTGTCAGTTTTAAAGGTGATATGGATCAGCAGGTAAAATTACTTAGACAAACTGTAGGAACTCCAGATCGATACCTGGAAAGCAGTAGTGAAAGAACTGATTCCCATGAGTTGTCCTTTTACATACATGTGTGTGCTTACACACACACACACACACACACACACACACACACACACAGAGAGAGAGAGAGAGAGAGAGAGAGAGAGAGACCCACTCTAGAACCATAAACATGTAATTAGCCCTACATAAAATTAACAGCGGCTGAGAGAGAAAGAATTAATCTTCTTTGGGATGAGTTATTTGATTTGTTGATGAAGTGGTGAGCCCTATGATTATGTACATGCAGTTAACACTGAATGCACACAGCATGCTGTATTTATATTTCAAGTGATTTAAATGTATATGTAACTATGGTTAAAAGGAGGGAGAAGATACATTGGGAGACAGTGGATGGCACAAATGTAGAAGGGATAAGAAGAAAGAAAGTGAAAAAAGAAATGATTAAATTATGGTTAAATTAAAACATAAAAATTTAAAAACACACAAGTATGTAATAACAGAGGGAATCAATATTTGTATATGATAGAATGTTGAAATTAGTTTTCATGTATAAGCTAGTATTGCATAAGTGACTTTATAAGAAGAATTTGTATTCATTCACTTAATAAATATTTACTTTGAGCCTAACACATGACAGGCACAGTTCTTCACCAGTGACGTACACATCTAAAATTCCTGCTCCTGAAATTATTATAACATTAAAAAATGACACAAAGTTCTGTAATAACAAGTATTATAAACTGAAAGACATGCTGAAACCAAGTACATTAAACACAGTACTTTTCTCACATTTTGGGGAATATAATTCCAAAGTCAAATTTTACTTTTGCTGTTTTGTTTTTTATCATTTATTATTTAGAGAGCTATAAAGATGACTCTGCCCTATGCCTTTCCTGTAGTTTCTATGGAATTTTGGCCATTTTGTTGTTCCTTGGTTTGAATAGAATTCACTTTAACCTTTGCTTAAATCTCTATCTAGTGTTCTTACCATATGCATATATACATTGAACTTTTCTTTGTTCACAGTTTATATCTTTTCTTTTCTTTTCTTTTCTTTTTTTTGTTTTTGTTTGTTTGTTTGTTTGTTTGTTTTGTTTATTTACTGACAGCAGTTCTCTTTTGGAACCCAGACTGTGCTAAAACTTGGTTGGTTAGGTTTCATTATCCTAAGGCCTGATATTACAGATGTGTACTACAATGCTGGGAAATATTTTCTTGTTTTATAATGACAGTAGCGATAAGATTAGAAGGATGTATTACTCCAATATGATTTGCCTCAGCTGACTAAGTCTTGCTTTTGACTTATGTCACATGCTAGAGAAATAATAACTAGAATATCAGCCTTGTAACTGCAGTTCAAGTGGATCTAATACCTCTGGCACACTCATGTGCACACAGAGACAAACAAACACACACATCTACACACACACCATACATATACACAAATAAAAATAGCAAAAATGAGTTTTTAAATAATGCATTGTATAGTACAGAAAGGTAGCAAGCAGATACCCAAGAAAGACCCCTCCAGGAAAAAGGGAATGCTGTAAAGTCGTATGGGGAGACTGAACATGGAGTCTGAAAAAAGCATAAATCAGTGGCGTTGCAGTGACATATGCGACAGAGAGAGAAGTAGAACTCAGAATCAGTGCTTAGCCAGTTCATGGAATGCTCCATGGGGCAGTGTAACCTTTGCTCCTGTACTGAGTGAAATGGATATCCAACACAAAGGTAGACAGTGCCACCCTCTTCAGTTCTACAATGGTAATTCCTGCTTCTGTAGGAGAAGTGGCTTTGGTAAATAATACCAAAGAGGGAAAACAAATTAGGGGACTATTTCTACAATCTGGGTACAGGGTGGCAAGATCTAAATGTAGGGTAACAGAGAAGATGCATGAGAAAACCTTAAAGGTCGGTATTTATACTTGTAGTGAAGGCAAGATTTTCTGCCAAAGTAGAATTCCATTTGAAGAAAAAAGTCAAACTCAGAAACATACAAAGGTTTATGATTATGAGGCTGGAAAGGATTTACTGGTGACCCAGTGAGACAAAATTAATGGCAAAGTGAACTTGCAGCACAACCTTTGTTGTAAATATGCTCTAAAATATTTCATGGTATTTTCCGACTGTTGACAGTTGTGTTCATTTGTAATATTTCTTCTAATATGGGTTTCAAGAGTAACTTGCTTTAAGGTTGAAGAAGGATTGATATTATTCTAAGACTTGCTTTCTGATTCTTTTCCATTCTCTTTTTTCCTCGAGAAATTATCTAGGACGGAATGAACTACCCTGTGGAGAGATTAAGGTAGCATAGAACTGAGAAAGAACTACATCCCAGAACCTGTGAGATACTAAGGCTGTTGTGTTACTGTTTCTTCTTGATTTACATATCTTTCCAGGAGATAAGAGGGAGGCTCACATTGTTTATACAACTCATTAGAAAATTATCTAATAAAACTCAGAAGGCAACTCTTCAAGATTCTTGAAGAAGTAAATAATTGATAGGGAAAGGGACATTCTTTGATAGTGTTGACTGCATCTTGTATAGGAATGCATGTTTGATGAGTTATGACCAATGTTGGCTGTCTGGTGACAGTTGCCTTTCAGTAATCTATATTCATAAAAGTGAACCCAATATATTTTTTGGTTTAACAACTGTACGTGGGTAGAATCATTTGCTTGTCGTCAATGTCCTATTTGTGGTGAATAGGCATATGCTCATGTCTCTCATGAAAACAAGTCAATATGATTGGCACCCAAACTAAAACAGACAGAACCTTAGTTTGATTTGGGGGGAATCACAACATAACCTCTGACACAGATAATAAGATAAATAACTGAAGGTATGTTGGAACATAGTCAAAGGAATGATGTCCCATGATGAACAATGCCTTGGGGAACTGTAAGAGAGGCTGCAGAAATGTGGAAGAAGACCTTTTACCTCAGGTACATTTGTTCTCTGGATTGTTTTTGGATATGATTTTCATTCTTCCTATGTTAAACATTTATATGTAACTTATAAGACATGTTTATTCTTTTTGAAGGTCAGAACATAACTGTAGAACCCAGTCTGATCAGAGTACCCTGATTCTGGATATGGCCTTCTGCCTTGCACTTCTGATTTTATTATCTCAATTTCACAAGGCACTGTGCTGCCATGGGTCATGCTTTTGACTATATTCTAACAAAGGTAGAGTACCTGTGGATCTAAGCATGATACAGTTGCATTTTCCAGTGTATGATGGGTTAATATTGTTCTTTTCTATCGTAGTAGTAGTTGGGTGCCACTTCTATAGGTAATAAGATGTACAATCAAAGGTAAAATATCTATGGATGAAGGATCCTTCTGGGGAGTCTCAGGGTAGCTTGTCTTCTTGATATCCATGAAAGGGATAATAAGTTAGAGAAAATATTACAGACCCAGGAAGTAGCACAAAAGAGCTGGGCTTTCTCCTGTCACTCAAAGGTAAATATGGAAAGATTTAGCAAGATTTCAGAAGAAATAAATAACAGAAAATCAAATAGATTTGTGAGTCTCTGGAGGGCTTTAAAGTAGTTCACCAAAGGTGTGAAAGAATTACAGAGCAGTTTATGGAAACAGATTAAGCTTGTCTTAGTCGTGGCCTATACACATTCCTTCCATGCAATAATATATAAATGAAATGGAGAGTGTCTATGGCCACTGCCTCTTCATTAAACACTTCTGGCTACTTAAAAGCCTGCTGGGATGAGCTGTGCAGTGATTCTGGTACATTTAAGACACTCATACTCTGAAACAAGTACCAATCAAAACATGTGTTGCCTGTGCTGGCTAGTCCTATGTCAAGTTGACACAAGTTAGAGTCACCTGAAAGGAGATGACCTCAATTGAGAAAAATACTTCATAAGACCTGGACATAGAATTTTTTTTATATTATCAATTGATAGGGGAGGACCCAGCTCATTCTGGATGGTGCCATGCCTGAACTGGTGGTCCTGGGTTCTGTAAGAAAGCAAACTAAGGTCCTATACTTTGCCTAGGCAGCACAGTAGAGCTGGCCTTGTTGTTGTGAACTTGGGAAAGCTGGCTTTCAGGGGAATAGGTGTGGGGGAATTGGTCCCACTCCTCACTGACCATGGGGCAGTGTGGGTAAGGTAGAGTAGACACAGCTCTTTAAAGAAGGCCGGAGAGCCTTGCCCCTCACCTGGGCAAAGCAGATAAGCTGGCCCAGGTAGCACTGATGCAGGATAGCTAGCAAACTGACCAACTCAGCTATTACTTAGGTTCAAAACCAGAGATTTAATTAACCCATCCAAACATCTTCCCATCTGTGAACTGCTGGAGCACATGAAGGGACCAGTCCTGCACAACTAAACCTGTAGGATCACCATGACATAGGACAGCAATAGAATAATTACAAGGAGTCCATGAGGATCCAGTATTGATTATGTAGTAGAAGCCTGAGTCCTCAAATCAGACCAATGATCCATTGCAAGTAAAGCTATCTGAACAGATGGGTATACCGTGTGACACATCACGAGACATTGTAGCTTCTAAGGTGAGATAGAGGTTTTTTGTGGGTTTTGTTGTTGTTATTCTTGTTGTTTTTATTCATATTCTTATATGTTTGTTTTTGTTTTTATTTTTGCTTTTATTTTCTTTCCAAGGGAGGCTGCAAGGCAGAGGGCAAATATAAAGGAAGGTAATTTGGACTGGGGTACATGATGTAAAATTTATAAAGAATCAATAAAAAATTTAAAAACAGACAAAAAAAAAACAATTCCACTGAGGAAATTATGGAGAGCAAGACAGTAAGCAGCACTCATTCATGGCCTCTGCATCAGTTCCTGCCCCTAGACTGCAGTACTTTTTGAGTTCCTGTCCTTATTAACCATGGGGAATTATAAGCCAAATAAACCCAACTGGCTTTGCTTTGTGATCATGGTGTTTCACTGCAACAGTAGAAACCCTAACTAAGACCTACATGTGAAAGTAGTCATTGCTTTGATCAGTTACCAGTTTCCTTTCAGAGATATAAACATAAGTTTACACACAGAAAAATCTTTCAAAAGAGTGTCAGGTTGAAAGCCCATAAAAGAAAATTAGACACTGGAGTGACTCTTCTCCAGTCAAATTTATGGATGAGAAAGCAAAACTGTCCCAAAATTTGGTTACAGTTAACTTCACGACTTGCTCTTTGCCAAGGAGCACAGATCAGAAATCAAAATATAGTAATATTTTGTGGATAAAAATATGTTATTCTTATATATTTGGTTGTGAGCCTAGCCTTTAACGACTGAGCCATCTCTCCAGCCCATGATCAAAAGTAGCACATGCATTGGCCGGGAATCGAACCCGGGCCTAAAATATTTTATTCTATGGTGCTGGTTCAACTGGAGGTCAGCATGTAGAAGACTGCAGATCTATCCATTCTTATCACCCTGTAAAAAGATTAAGTCCAGGTGGATCAAGGACCTCCACATCAAACCAGATACACAAAAAACTGAGAGAAGAAAAAGTGGGGAAGAATCTCGAATACATGGGCACCAGAGAAAATTTCCTGAACAAAACACCAATGGTTTAGGCTCTAAGATCAAGAGTGGACAAGTGGGATCTCATAAAACTACAAAGCTTCTACAAAACTACAAAGGACACTGTTGTTAGGACAAAACAACAACCAACAGATTGGGAAAAGATCTTTACTAATTCTGCAACTGATAGAGGGCTTATATCCAAAATATACAAAGAACTCACAAAGTTAGACTGCAGGGAGACAAATAACCTTATTAAAAATGGGGTTCAGAGCTAAACAAAGAATTTAAAGCTGAGGAATGTCGAATGGCTGAGAAGCACCTAAAGAAATGTTCAAATCTTTAGTCATAAGGGAAATGCAAATCAAAACAACCCAGACATTCCACCTCACACCGTCAGAATGGCTAAGATCAAAAATTTTGGCGACAGCAGATGCTGGCGAGGATGTGAGAAAGAGGAACACTCCTCCATTGTTTGTGGGGTTGCCCACTGGTACAACCATTGTGGAAATCAGTCTGGAGGTTCCTCAGAAAATTGGACATTGCACTACCTGAGGATCCAGCTATAACTTTCTTGGGCATATACCTAAAATATGCTCCAACGTATAACAAAGACACATGCTCTACTATATTCATTGCAGCCTTATTTATAATAGCCAGAAGCTGGAAAGGACTCAGATGCCCTTCAACAGAGGAATGGATACAGAAAATGTGGTACATCTACACAATGGAATACTACTCATCTATCAAAAACAAAGACTTTATGAAATTCATAGGCAAATGGGTGGAACTGGAAAATATCATCCTGAGTGAGGTAACCCAATCACAGAAAAACACACATGGTATGCACTCATTGATAAGTGGATATTAGCCCAAATGCTCAAATTACCCTAGATTCACCGAACACATGAAACTCAAGAAGGATTACCAAAATGCAGATGCTTCACTCCTTTTTTTAAAAGGGAAACAAGAATACCCTTGGGAGGGGATAGGGACGCAAAGTTTAGAACACAGGCTGAAGGAACGCCCATTCAGAGCCTGCCCGACATGTGGCCCATGCATATACAGCCACCAAAGTAGATAAGATGGATGAAGCAAAGAAGTGCAGGCTGACAGGAACCGGATGTAGATCTCTCCTGAGAGACACAGCCGGAATACAGCAAATACATAGGCGAATGCCAGCAGCAATCCACTGAACTGAGAACAGGACACGCGTTGAAGAAATCAGAGAAAGAGCTGAAAGAGCTGAAGGGGCTTGAGACCCCATATGAACAACAATGCCAACCAACCAGAGCTTCCAGGGACTAAGCCACTACCCAAAGACTATACATGGACTGACCCTGGGCTCCAACTGCATAGATAGCAATGAATAGCCTAGTAAGGGCACTAGTAGAAGGGGAAGCCCTTGGTCCTGCCAAGGCTGGACCCTCAGTGAGCGGGATTCTTGGAGGGGAGGTCGGTAATGGGGGTAGGATGAGGAACACCAATATAGAAGGGGAGAGAGGGGGGTTAGGGTGATGTTGGCCTGGAAACTGGGAAAGGGAATAACACTTGAAATGTAAATAAGAAATACCCAATATAATACAGATGGGAAAAAAGAAAAATTAAGAAAATTTAAAATCCAAAAAAGTATGTTATTCTATCCTTTATTATGAAAAAGTTATAATTATAAAAACAAAAACCATATACCACAATTAAACATATCTAAAACATTTGTTGTTATGAATCATTTTATTCATTATGATTTGTTATACAGAAATAGATGGGTAAAACAATCTTCAAAACTTATAAATAATTTAAGAAAAAATAAAAGGTCAAAGAATTTTCTTATACCTGTGATTCATTACTAATATTCTGTGCAAAAAATAGCATTATTGTTCTATGCATGAGCTGTGACTCCAGATGAGGAATGGAAAAATCACAGGATTCTCCAAAGTGCAATGAAAAGATACTCACTTCATTGCTATAAATAAGATTTAGGTTTTTGCAATATTTAATTTACTTTTAAAAACTTTTTGTATAGTAGAAAACATTTGATTAAAATCAAGTTTTCAGACTTCCAGTCTACTCCAACAGCAGCAATCCCCAGAGCAGTGGGTGTGACACCCATCCCACAGTTTTGCCTGCTTTCCAAGAGCCTGGAACTATATGACACACACAGATAAGGAACCCACCCATCTACCCAAAACTCTTTGCCACCAGAGACCCCAGCAAGCCTAGCAGCTTTGGGCTCTGCCCTGAAGATTGGAGTTCTATCTTCCTTCCAGTCCACACCTGAACCAGCGGAATTCACAGAGCAGGAAGGATGATGCTCCTCTCCATGGCTCTGCCAGCATCCCAAGAGGCCTCTAACGTAACACACAGGAGGCCTGCTCAAACCGAAGACACACAGCCTTACCTGCTTTCCAGGTAGCCTGTTCCAACAGGAATTTTCAGGCCAACCAATACCAGAGACAACCAGAAGAGCCAAAAACATGACTGTGACAATAAATCCCATTTCCTGAAGATAACAGAGGTGCTTAAAGAGGATATAAATAATTCCCTTAAATACAGGAAAGCAAAATAAAACAGGTAGAAGCCCTTAAAGAGGAAACAAATAAGTGCCTTAAGTAAACCCAGGAAATAGAAACAATAACATGAAAACTACCGAGGCAAATGCTAGCAGCGAACCATTGAACTGAGAATAGGGTCCCCATTTGAGGAGTTAGAGAAATGATTGAAGGAGCTAAAGGGGCTTGCAAACCCATAAGAACAACAATACCAACCAACCAGAACTCCCAGGGACTAAACCACTACCCAAAGAGTACACACGGACAGACCCATGCTGCATATGTAGTAGAGGATGGCTTTGTTGGGCACCAATGGGAGGAAAATCCCTTGGTCTTGCCAAGGCTGGACCCCCAGTGTAAGGGAATGTCAAGGCTGGTGGGGGGTAGTTGGGGAGTAGAAGCAGGAACACCCTCATAGAAGAAGAGGGAGGAGGAATGAGATAGGGGGCTTAAGGTGGGTAATCCAGTAAAGGGAATGACATTTGAAATGTAAATAAAAATATCCAATAAAAAAGAAAATGTGAAAGAGAAAAAAAATAAAGAACTTAAAATTATCACTGAATACCTTTCAATAAAATTTTTGAAATATTCTATTAAAATATAAAGATTTTATGTAAAAGAGAAAAGTATATATGTTGATGTTTATTTACCATAACAAATGAGAAATTATAAAATATTCTTAATAGGTATTGACATATAACATAATAGATTAATTTCTATAACTATTGCAACCTATTTTCCTTTTACAGTCAAAGTATATTTTTTACTTCTTTGTCCTGATTCATTATTATTTGTTTTGAAGAAACAAGATAACTTATTTTAATGTCAAATCAAACACCAGATTAATTCACTGTTGGCATAAAAATTCTAATCATTCTATAAGAAAGAAAAAATACAATTGAAAAATATTGTACATCAATTAAATTTTATGTGTTCATAATAATTGGATTCATAGTCATAATTCTTGGCACTTGCTGAGTATGGCCAGGGCTAAGTAATGGACATTTTTCTAGTGGGTGTGGAAGATTATGTACTCTTACAATAATCCCACCAGTAAGATGACAATTATTTTCCTATTATAGATGAAAAATGGAATTAAAAGAAATTATCTAATTCTGACTAATGTAAAACAATTGCCATGTGGGCAATCCAGGGTATTCCCTTGAAAGGAAACCACAGCTGAATAATTAATTAGACAGACTAGAGATGGATCGATGAGCACTGACATCCCCAAGACAGCTCTATGTTGACACCTTAAGTAGCATGAAGAATTTCATTGATATTTTAGGGACCTTAATTGAGACATATTTTGGGAGCTTAATTCCAGGATTCATGGCTTCAACATCTAACAATAACCAAAACATGAAACAGAGTTGGAGTATTATTAAAAATAAGAAGAAAGGCATCAAGATAAAGAAGCAAAACACACCCGAGAACATGAAAGTGGGTTTCACCAAGTAGAGTTTATTAAAAGATATTTTACAGAGGTGGATGCTCACAGCCAACCACTGGACTGACAGGGTCCTCAATGGAGAAGTTAGAGAAAGGACCGAAGTAGCTGAAGGGGTCTGCAACCCCATTGAAAGAACAATATCAACCAACCAGACACCCCAGAACTCCCAGGGACTAAACCACCAACCAAAGAGTACACATAGAACAACCGGTGGCCCCAGCCTCATGTATAGCAGAGGATGGCCTTGTAGGGCATCAATGGGAGGAGAGGCCCTTGGTCCTGTGAAGTCTTGATGCACCAGTGAGGGGAATGCCAGGGTTGGGAGGAGGAAGGAAGAGAGTGGGTAGGTGAGAGGGAGAACACTCTCATAGAAACAGGGGGAGGGCAGATGAGAAACGGGGTTTCAGGAGGGGAAATCAGGGAATAACATTTGAAATGTAAATAAAGAAAATATCCGCTCTTCCTATTCCTCTTGTTCTCTCTTGCTCCTCCCTCTTTCCCCTTTGTCTCTCGCCATTCCCCTCCCCACTTCCCTCCTCGTGCTCATGGCTGACCTCTACTCCTCTCTTCTGCTCTACTCTTCTCTCTTCTCTTTCGTCACTCTCCATTGTCTCGTGTCCTCTCATTAAACCTCTCTGTGTGGAAAAAAGAAACAAAGAAAGGAAGGAAGGAAAGAAGGAAGGGAGGGAGGGAGGAAGGAAGGAAGGAAGGAAGGAAGGAAGGAAGGAAGGAAGGAAGAAGGAAGGAAGGAAGAAGGAAGGAAGGAAGGAAGGAAGGAAGGAAGAAAATATCCAACAAAAGAAAAGAAAAAATAGATCTTAAACACAGGGTATAAGGGTAGGAAAGTACTCATGAAATATAATTCATGCCCAAGTATATATCTCTTCATGGCAATATCACAATTAATTGTTTTAGCATTAGTTGCAAATCTCCAAATGTTGGTAAGAAACGTTTTATGTGCTCTTCACCCTCATTTAATAACTAAGATTATAGCGTAGTTCTGGAGATACCTTGGATGGCATTAAAATCTGTTAAGGTAAAACCAAATACCATTAGAATTGTACAGAGGATGTCTGGTAATATTTCTAGAAAATTCCTGGTTTTCAGGAAAGAAGGAAGAAAAGCCAAGCAATTAAGTAATTGTTATCTGTGCTGAAATTCTTGATTCTCACTTGTAAAGAGGCTTTAACCAAACTCTACCCTGACGGCCTCCTTTCTCCTTGATTTCCCTGTAACTTTCAAAGCCTGACTATCGTTATAGGTGGTCAGATCAGAGGGAAATGGTATGTGTCTGTACTAAGACATCAATGGTCATGGGTACTACTTAGAATTATGAAAGAGTAAAACTATAGTTATTCTATTCAGCAGCCTAAAATGAGCAATTATACATGGTTCAAATATTCTGCCAATCATTGTATGTCTATAATCATTACATTATGTAAATTCTCCACACTATAAGAATGATCATCACTGCTAATATGCAGGATTCATGACATTACCACCTGGGAAAGTCTGGATAAGGAATCTTACTTGAAGCTCTGATCTATACAAGGCATCATGTTTTATTCTGTATATCATTATTGTTAGTTTTATCTTTGTTTAACATTGTGATGTGTATATGCTGATAAACATTGTGCTAAATTAAAATTCTATTCCTCAGGCACTGACAACTATAGGAATAAAGATTACAGAAGGGGAGAGATATCTCAATGTACATTCGTACTGGGTTGAGCTACTTATATTTACATACACACACGAATCCAAACTTACATGTACATATGGAACAAAAGCCCAAGGGACAGTGCAGAAGAACTCACCCGTTGTGGATGAAAAATGAGGTCCAATTTTTATTGCATAGAGAAAAATAAAAGATCCTTCCTTTTTATTGCTAAATGAATTAAACCCATGTCTGTAAGGAAAAAGCTTTGCCCTCTTTAGTAAGATTAAGTGAGTCTTGATGTTAAGACATGTATCATCCTATGGTAAGGAAATAATTGCCAGCTTTTTCTGCTCTCCCTATGACTTCTTGGTCTCATCTCTCTCTCATGCTTTGTTATATTTTTCTATACCTTAATTTCTAATTTTCTTTCTACATTCTGCATTCTGCTCTCAGCTTCTGCCCTAATGACATCACTCCTAGTTTTTTGTACCTTTTTTAGAAGAATAGATCATATTATGTAAGCATCATTTTAAAATATAGTTCACTAAAAGTTCAAACAAAAATTCAAATCATAAATTGAATAAGAAGTTCACAACAGAGATGTTTACACGTGTTTACATTAAGACTTGTTATTTAGCTAGATATTCATTATCTGTCACTAGCTCCATAGGTTCTTTGAGAGTTTAAAACTACAATTTTCATGTCTAAATTAGCATTGAAGTTTTGTATGGATAAACCCTATCAATATTTTGTCTTCTATCCCATCTACAATAAATCATTAGTTCCCTTTTATGATCTTTGGCTATTTGTTTTACAGCTTTGAGAAATGTATTCTATGTTGTAAATACCTGCTTTCTATCTCAGAAGCAATTAACTCATGACACATGAAGCCTGGCAGAGTACTGATTGCTATTTTCATATCAAAGAGGACATTAATAACAGTCCTATTATAAAGAACTTAATATTTATTAGTATAATTTTAGGAATTCTTATAAAATTATCATTAGTAATTAAGAAATCATCTGTCTATATAGCATTACTACAAGGGAATAAGTGATGGAGTAGGGAAGCTAGCAGATGGGGGCGAGAGAAGAGAGACATTTGAAACGTAAATAAATAAAATAATAAAAGAAAAATAAATACTTTTTAAAAGAAAGGGGAAGACAGTACATCTTCATTGATCTGCAGAAATCTGCCCAATAGAGTCGGCTAATGCCCAGGGATTATAATATTAATTTTAAAAGGACAGAAAAGGCATATCAGCTACAGAAATTAATCCTGAGATTTGTCCCTTGGGCCCTGCCTCCAAAGACTCATTCATTTTAGTTCCATGATGAAACATCTCCGGAAGATCACCTGCTAGCCCTTAGCCTTTCCTAGATGGCTCTTGACATTTTATAACTATGTAACACATCCTAAAAGCAAATAAATCAGAAATGGCTACTCAATGATATCTTCCATGTAAGGAAAGTGTGTGTGTGTGTGTGTGTGTGTGTGTGTGTGTGTGTGTGTGTGTGTGTGTGTTTCATTGTTGGTTATAGTTTAACTTTGTTGAATGGAAAAGAAAATAAAGCATTTCTCAAAAGAGTCGGGAGGGATATGCGCCTATCTTGTGGAATGAAGAATTACAAAGGCATGGTTGAGAAGTGTGGAGTGGTCTCTGGAGAAACAAACTAGAAGCAGATGCAGTTCCCAGAGTTTTAAGACCCCCTAAGTTATGAATTACTTAACATAGTGATAAGTTAGTAATTATATTTCACACAAGCAAGGTTTTCATCCTCCATTTTAACTTATAATTGGTATAGTGGTAGCCATAAGACTTTATTGCATGATGTTTGTGAGCAACAGCTAATACAAGTAATGCAGTAAAGGATGAGCATTATTCACACATCATCTGGAAATTCATATTGTTAAATAATCCCTTGCCTCATGTAACCATCTCTGTTTCATGTTCCTATTTATCCCTTTAAACCACTTAAGGACCTCCCATATGGCCACATACTTATTCCCTAACCTCCACTGCTATTCCAACTGAAACATGCAAATCTGAGAGTACAAAGATAATATCTATGACAGAGAAAAACATGACATTTGTCTTTCTGGGTTTACATCATATCACTCAGAATGAATGGTCCCACCTCTATCCATTTATCAGTAAATTTCATATTTTTCTTAACATCTGGAAAATATTCTGTTGTGTAAATATACCATATTTTTAAGCATTGGAGGGTAGGATAGAGGAGGGATTATGGGAAAGCATAAGCTAACATTAAAGACCTTTTAAAAAGTCCTGTGAAAACCTACTCTCATACATGCTTCCCAATTAATATATACACATATACATACATACATATAAAAGCAGAGATTAAATGGAAGCATCCTATAAAAGGGAGAGAATGACCACACTAGACATTGCAAACTAACAAGTAAAACAGTTAGTGTCAGGAATGGGTTATTTCCTCAGTAGTTATTAGCCAGTGAGATTTGACTAGAAATTACAGACTAGTTCAAGTGTTCTTGATTATATTCCAGAATTTTAGAGCAAAGCCTTATTGCTGAAGACACCACAGAATTGAGTCATAGACGAAAGGGGAATCAAGCTTGTGTTTACATGTAACCTTCCCTATACTGTTTAACTTTATAGTATTGGAGGGCGCTTTATAGCTACTGAAAGAGAAAGCGGATCACCAATCTTAGATAACTATTGGCTTGTGAGCTACACTAGTGACTGGCCTGGCAAGACATGACCATTGATATGATAGTGGCCTGAATGTTAAAGTAATACATTTACCAGACATTTTTGATTGGATTTAATGCCTATTCCACAAAATGGAACCATTTTCAGGGTCCTAAACTTGTGATTGTGCAGCCTGTGAGCTCTGGGAGAGAACTGCCATTAGTGTTGTGCTAAATGGGATAGCATCAAACTGAGTGGTAATAACTTACCATTATATTCATAGGCTAGTGAACCTTCCAACTTTGATCAGTGTCTTCATTCTGAAATAGGTGGCAGGTAACACACAGACCTACAACTGGTAAAGGTGCAGAGAATATCATACAGAATAATTGTTAACCTTATAGGACATCTGCATTACCTCTGTTTCCCCAAAGCTTGCAAATTATTTGAAAGAGGGGAGCAAAAAGATTGCAAAAACCAGGGATGATGGATGACTTTATTGAACACAGTTGTACAGATGACGGCGTGTGCAAGAGGTACTCAAACACAACCAGACAAAAGCCATGCATGGAGATGGGATGTGGGCGCCAAGACCAGCCCCAAATAAAATGCTTTGAGCAACTCATCATAGCTGCTGGGAGGTGGAGAATCAGTTGTCTTTAAGAGAATTGCTCCTGTGAAGTCAACTCTGTTCCAGGGGGAGACTGCCTACCCAGGAATACACATGCAACACAATTTGGACTTGATGGGTTAAAGAATAAAGAAAGCAGAAACAAAATTGGGCAGGTAAGGAGGAGGATGAATATGAAGATGCTGGGGAAAGGGGTGAACATGATTAAAATACATGGCACCGGATAACTAGTAAACATTATGAAACGATAATTTATAAACTGTACTGAGTGGGTGGAAAAACACAAGGGAGATTCATAGTGGGAAGAAAAGAAAATATTACCAGGAAAGGCGGGAATTTTGCTTCAGCGTTGAAGTCAAAAGCTGTTCAAGCTATATCACTGTGTTAGCAAATTCATCCCCTTTTGAGGACTTGTGTACCTGTTATCTTTCTCCCTTTATCATAAACAACTTTGCTTAAAGAACAAATGCTCTGCTGAACACTGACACCGTTGCCGTGAGCAGCATCATAATGTGGTTTTTATGCCACATTTGCAGAGGGTTACGTTTTCACAGTCTTAAATTTATAATTTTCATAACTGTTATTTTTATATTTATCTGTTGTCACGGAAAATAAAGCTGGTTAAGGCTGTAATCAATAAGGTATAGGTGTCTGACCCATAATGAATTAAGTCAGTTTTCAGGTTGAAAGCTTCTTAGCCCAACAGTACAAATCACTATACACTATTATATTTTTGAGAATATGAGTTTAAGTTCTATACAAATAAAGGATATTTGTTCAATACAGATCCTCAATCCTCACCTTAAAGTGCATTTAATAAAGAGATGCTGGATTAGGTAATCACCCAGAATTCGATTCAGAGAAACATTAACTGAACATTTGAAAATAGTTTCTTTATGCAGTGGACAAGATAATACAAAGGAGAGAGATTTGTTTTCCGCCCTGAAATTCCACATTTCACAAAAGCAGTGAGGATTCCTGCATAAATAAAAATCAAGTCAATAGATTACAAGAATGGACTGAAATTTTTCTCACAACAATGAAGGTAGAGTAGAGGATATTGTTTCTATAACCTGGACAACGGTCATCTGTAGCCTAGTTGAAAAAGAAGAGGGCTCATAAGCTTCTAAAGAAAATTGGTATAAGTTTTAAGAATGCATTTTATAAGTCAGTCATCATTTTTTTCCTAAATCATGACTGTTCTGTACCTGATATTTATCTCACTGGAATAAAAATCATCGATTTTCACAAAACCCAAACTGTTTTGCAGTTATAAAATAGTAAAACTATTATTACCTCATTAATACTACATTGTCACCAACATTAAGGCACCAGGAAGATGGAGAAAGCCATGTTAATTATGATAACCTTGACCTTGGGGAGGGAACAAGAGCAGGATACTGGAAGCAGATAATGCAAAGCAACAGATAATTAACTATCACAGTTGACTCTCTGTCCTGACCACACTCCTGAGCAGTAGCTTGGCACTATCCGTTTACCTCTGTATCAGAGGACCTTGGATGTTGAGCATCATCTTCTGGGTACCATGGCTCTACATAAAAACTATAGCCTATATGTGATTTCCTGTCATCACTGTTGCAACTGTTATTTGTTCCATTTTAATACCTCCATCTACAGCCCTTGAATGCCTCAAACTTGGGGTCCCCCTGCCTTGGTTTCCTGAGTGCTATACAGATAAATGTGTGTTCCTATGAGGTTTTAAACACAAAAATAGACAGAGATTATCACCTATATCTCAAAGCATTTGGGTCACCTCAAAGAAGAAGAACACTGATTGGAACAGGGTAGATAGGGTATATATACATGCACCAAATCATAAACAGAGTTTCCAAAGTCAAATTCATTCTCAACAATGAAATTACTCATAGCCATGAATAAATACACAAAAAAATAAGCCCAAACCAGAGCAGATAACAAAGAATGAAAAACACATCAAATTAAATATAGTTGGTATATTGTAGATATCCGTAGATGATTGATTTCAAATCCTTCTCACATAACTACTTCTAGGAGGAAATATAGTGCTTGAGGGAGGTGATCAACTTGCAGGTGGTCAAGGGCTTTTTCTGGGTAGTAACACAGTCAATTACTAAATGGTAACCAGAAATTGTAATAAAGTTTCCCAGCCTGTACAATCTGTCCTAGAGAATATCTTTGATATTCAGAATATTAAGGCTAATATGCAGAAAGAAATTCAGTCATGGTAATGATAAAAGGAAGATAGTTTTAAAGGGGCAAGGAAAAATGCAAAAAACACCAAAAAGTAGAACAATAATTGATAACTTAATAAAAGCTCTCAGGGACTAAACCACCAACTAAAGAATACACATGGGGAACCCATGGCTCCAGCTAGATATGTAGCAGAGGATGGCCTTAGCGGGAATCCATGGGAGGGGAGGTCCTTGGTCCTGTGGAGGCTCAATGACCCCGGGTAGGGGAATGCTAGGGTGCTGAGGCAGGAGTGGGTGGGCATGTGGGGGAAGACCCTCATAGAGGCAGGGGAAGGGCAGGAGAGGGACTAGTGGGGGACTTGTCGAGGGGAAACTGGGAAGGAAGATAACATTTGAACTGTAAATGAATACAATAACTAATAAAAAATGAAAAAATAAAAATAGTGAACAAAACTTTATTTCATTGAGTCGTTACAGATATCTCCTAACAGTCGAAGAAATCATCCTAGTGTTGAAACTGAATAATAAATACAGCACCTTAAAAATACGTGACTGCCAAGACAAACAAAAGCGTGAGGGAGCCAACACACCTTGACCTCCAACTCCTCAGCTTCCCTGCCTCTGGGAGAGAAGACCCAACTGATCGTGATCGGGCAGCACAAGGGAGGCAGCAGCGGCACACAGAGGCACTAAATAATGGATATCATCAGGAGCCCTGCTAGAGCCCGGGAAACTGCAGCGGCGAGTTTTCTGGAACCTTAAGGGTCTGTGGCAAGCAGGAGGAAGCTAGAGGAGAAATTGGTAATAAATCTTTCAGTACTCTGAACTGGGATACCTGATAAGAACTTCATCCATTTTCGCGGAAGAGTATTATTTCTCTTGCCAAAATATTCTCCTCCTATCCAATGCATTAATAAAACCAGGTCCAATCTGAGAAAACAGACCGATAGGATTCCATTTAAAAACTTTTGCCTGTTTAACTCTAGCTTGTGAATCAGCACACATTAATCGACAGAACTTTTTTTTGGTGGGGGAGGAGAGTTTTCAGAACACTTTGCAAATGGTTGAACGGAGAGCTGTTATTGATTATAAGCATCCCTTACGTGAATGGAGGAGTGCTGAGGTGGCGTTCCTGTCTACAACAGGATGCAGTTCGCGGCGCTACAGTTCCATCTCCCATCAAGCCTTCAGCTCACTGTGCCACCGTTATCTGCACATGCTGACACGTGTAATCTAGCGTTCTCACTTTGCCACAGCTGGAGCGATTGCTTGACAATTTGATGACGGTTTCCTGTCAGCTCACTCACAGAGAATTTCTGCAAGCTTTCAGCCATTGTGAAATATTTTGATTTCTAAATGATAGTGATCCACGAGCCCAAATACATATCTACCGGATATTGACGTTCGATCACCGATTAAGATTTGCATAAAGAAAGGATCGTGAGTGGCTTTTGAATAGATATGTATCTTGTACGTGTTAGATAGGAAGGTTGGGCTAAAGGATTTACTGGGGGGGGGCGTAGGCTATGACAAAAGAGTCACCACGTGCTCAATAGCCTGGTGGAGATAATTGAATTATTGCTCTACTCGTCTAATATATGATACTTGTGCATGGTGGTCACTCAGAAACACTCGTCTGCATTCCAAAAGCTAAAGGTTCTTGGGCACATGTGGGAATCTTACAGGAAATGGGAGTGAATGATGAAATTTCATCATTTGGGAGACTAGTTATCTCTGATTTATGCATCACACGTGTATATTTAAATGATCCAACCTCAATCGCTAAAGGTCATTTCTACATGTGAGGCTTTTTGCTCTTTCCTATAACATGGAATGAGGCTTTTTCAGTGTATGAGTATGCTTGGCCCTTTTTGCCCTCTAATAGAGATGTGAAATAGGATTTGTGTTGAATTATTGACCTTACCCCAGGAAATGAGAATGTGCCAAGAAAGAACTCCACATTCTTTTTTGTTGCTGCAAAAATCAGTCATTCAAATAGTTAGTCCCAGCATTTTAGGCCCGTCTACATAATGGTAGTTCTCTCACAGAATAATAGAAAACCGAAATTATTTCCACAAATGAACAAGATAAAAATGAGTATAAGATCTGACTGAAAAATCATGAACTTATAAATGGAGGGAAATGTTCTAAAATGAAAACCTATTACTATAGCCCTGGAGCTAAAGGTAATTTATAGGTAGGCCAGTAAAGCATGTGTACCTCAGTAACATGATCAATCATTTTACCTGGAGTCTAGCCACTAAGCAGTGCAGTACTCTAGCATGACTCTAGAAACTTTTTCAAGCTGCTGTTAGTCAAATAGCATTTAATGACTTCGACGTCAGGATAATGGCCAGCGCTATTTAAATCTGTGCCACAGCCTGTGTCTCAAGACTCACTGTACCCGCAGGCATGCTGACATTGCTTATATTTTAATGAAGGAAACAAATGGTCACACCTAGCCTTGGAAATCATAAGGTGCTGATCACTGAAATGCACTGTCAACTTTATAAACAACTTCACAATTTGCACACAGTGAAATCATAATTTTTCATTAAAGACTCTTGAACTTTTAAAACCACAACCTCACAGGAACCAGAGTGGAAAGAACAGGGCACTAAGCTCACCCTTCCTTGCTACTCCATTCCAAGTGTCCTTTGAGTCATCCCTCGTCAACAATTGTATTCCCATAGTCTTGTCTTTCCCAAAATGGCACATGAACAGAATTGGCTGGTAGACAGATAGACTGTGCATTCAAGATACCTACCTACGGTACCGCAAACTTATCTAAGTGCACATTGAATTCTTAAAATCATGTTATGCTATTCTCAAAAGTGGCATCACTTTCACATTCCTGCAAACAGGGTGCAGTAGTTTGGTCGTTTGTTGTTATTTAATTTTCACCCTTAATTTAGTTTTTTCTCTCTCATACAATACATTCTGACCTCAGTTTCACCTCCCTCCCCTAGTCTCTTCCTCAGAATCATGACTCCTCCATTTCCCTTCAGCAAAGAACACTCCTCCCAGTGATATCATCCCAACACAGCATAACAGAATACAAAAAAAAAAACCACAAAAAAACAAAAATCAAGCCAAACCAAATAAAAGCAAAACAAAACAAAACAAAAACAAAAACAAAAACACCAACCTAGGTACAAATCCTCTTATCAGTAAGAAAAAGGGCCCCAAGGGCAGATGGAAAAGTTAGAGAGAACTCTACTTCCCCTGTGCAGCATCCTATACAAACACCAAGCTAATCGATATAACATACGCAGAGGACCTAGCACAGACCCATGCACGCTCTCTGATTGCTACTTTAGTCTCTGTGAGCTTCTGTAAATCCTGCTTACTCAGTTGATTCTGTGAGCCATGTTCTACTGGCTATATTTGAACTCTTTGGCTACTACAGTCCTTCCTCCCCATCTTTTGCCAGGCTTCCCTGAGCTCTAGGTGGAGGAACCCAATGAAGATCTCCAATTTTAGTGCACTCTGCCTCCTCTCTCTCCCTCTCCCTCTCCCTCTTTCACTGTGGGTCTTTGAATCAGTGCAGAAATTTTAATGTCTCCATTTCTTATAGAACTTGAAATCATTAGTTTGGTGGGTTTTTTAAAAAGATTCTCATAGTGAACTTTGAGGTATTGAAAATGTTACACCTCTTGTCAACTGCTTACAATTTGGTTCAGTGTCTGTTCAAACCCTTTGCTCACTTGAAAACTTGTGTTGATGGTTATGAAAGTTTTTAACATAGATTGCATGCCAGGCCTCTCTCTTTATGAAACTGAAATAATTTCAATCAGTTTATTGTAGTAGTTTTAATAGTGCTAGGCATAGAATAAAGGTCTCTATTTAAATAAAAATTTACTTATCAATCTTTTTCATTTATACATCATATCTTTAGTTTGAAAGCTGAAAAATCTCTGCTTAAGCCAATGTCAAAAATTTTCCTTCTAAAGGGTAATCATAACATAATTTCAAATACATTTAATATTGATGCAAGTTTAGTGAAATTGGACACTAACAATAGTAGACAATAACTTATTTAAAAATTAAGAAGAATACTAAAAACCTCCAGTATTGTACATATTTATGAATTCGAGAATCATGATCTACTCTATAAATTATATAAAAAATCATACCAACATGATAGCCATTTATTGATTAATTTATCAAGAATTTATGGATAGCTCTGCTATGCTCCAATTACTCTGTTTAATGGTTAAAATGTGTTTATTCCTGGAAGAGAGACGAGAAGGGTGAGAAACAACAGGAATCTTTGTTCCCATTTGTGCAGTGCCTACCCGGGCAGCATCTGTCTGATGTCATTACTTTGGAACTATGGAGTGTATGGCAGGATCCCAATCTCCAATGGAAAGTTTGCATGATAACCAGATGTTTATTTCTCAAAATAACAGAAGCTACCTCTTTTCCTTCCCGTGTCAAGCAGCTGGGGGTATGGGGGGAAAAACCCTGTTTTCTACTGTTGCAAATGTGAAGTCTGTTCAGTGATTAGAGGTTCTAATTACAGAAGGACACAAACTCAAGAGTTTAGCAAACAAACAAAACAAAACCCCTCTCTTAAAGATGCTAACACAGCAGAGCATGGTGTCTCCTTCCTAGTCTTACTAGCACTTGGGAAGCAGAGGGATCTCATGAAGTCGATGTCAGCCTGGTTTACAAAGTGAGTTTTGGGACATCCAGGGCTATTACAGAGAAAAAAAAATATTCTAATAAAACTAAAGAGAGATAAGGAGGAAGTTAAGAAAATAATGTATAAATGAAAGATTATCTATCAGTATGAAGAAAGACACCCTGAACATAAATCACAGGCAATTCTGGGATGCGAAAGGAGCAATGAGGGAGAGACACCCACTAGCCTGCTCAAGCAGACAGAGAAAAGGATCAGTGCTGTGACAGAGCAAACAATGAAACAAGGCCCCATGGAAGAAGGAAACAGAAAGAGCTAACTGAAGGAACTAGAGTAAAGCCTAAGGTACCTACATGATCAAGACTTTACACATGGGCCTATGAACATGTTGTGGTATTTCCTAAAGTGAGAGAGGGGATGGAAGAGAGGAAGATGAACTAATGAAAGAAAAGTGAATAATCCCAAACTTTGATTTCAAAAAATTTATATTTGCATCCAATATATTTAGCAAACCCTAAAATGAACTCAAACAGATCCATATGAAGTCACATTGTAATCAGACATCCTAGCTCATTCTCAGAGGCCAGAATCTTCTTGAGAAGAATAACATTAAAGAGTGATTTTCCTATGGAAACATTCATGCATGAATATTCCATAAAATATTAACAGATATTATTCAACTCCATTAAGGTGTGGGCAACATTTCATAAAATTTCAATATCATTTCATGATAAAAATGTCAACCAGTGAGGAATAAGTGAAGCCACCCAATATTAAGAAAAGGCAAACACAAGATGCCTACAGCCAACATCGCACTGAGTGTTGAGAGACTGAGGGCTTCCTCTCTTTGTTTACTAACAAGGTAAGGATGACAATTTTGCCACTTTCATTCAACATGTGCCTAAAGTTGTAGCTACATGAGTCAGAAAATAATAAGGAAAATTTAAAAACACAAATTGGAAAAGAGAAAATAAAATCCTGAATGCTCAGATATGATATAGTCTTAGATATGGAAAACTCTTCAAAAGACACACAGAAAAAGCCTGTTTATTTTAAGAAATGAATACGTAAGACAGCCCTATACAAAGTTACCAAAGTTAGTAGCACGAAAAAAGATCAAATCTTCAGGAATTCTGAGGAGATAGAAAATTTGAACATTGTATAATATTGCTGGAATAAATTTAAGAGAGCATAAATACAAGATCACATACCTTCATCTTTTTTTTTGGGGGGGTTCTTTTTTTCAGAGCTGGGGACCGAACCCAGGGCCTTGCGCTTCCTAGGCAAGCGCTCTACCACTGAGCTAAATCCCCAACCCCACTTCATCATTTTCTAACAGTTCCACTAACTGGTGGAGTCATTCAAATAGATGAGCCTCTGGAGGGGCATTCTCATTCAAATCATTTGAGCAGAATTTTGGCATCTTGTGAGCTTTTTGGAAGAGGCGTATGACAGGGGTTAGTGTTTGAGCTTTCAAAAGTTCATAGTATTCCTATTTAGTTCTCTTTGCCTCTTGATTGCTGTCTCAGGATGTGAGACATCTTGCTCCAACATCATGTCTATTTGCCTTTTGCCATGCTCCTTCCATGATTGTAAATGGTCTACCCCCAATAAAATATTTCTGCTATTAAAAAAATAAAAGTATAACTAAATGAAAATATCTTTCATGTTTCTAGTTGAAAAATCTTAATATTGTTAAGGTGTTAATATCTTCCAAAGTAGTCTCCTATTTCAAACCAATCTCACCTAAATCCCAAGGTCATCTTTTTCAAAGATAGAGAGAACATACTATAAAATTTGTTTCTAATGTCTAGGGACCTCAATGGTCAAACTAATCCTGTAAAACAGAAACTCAGAAGGCCATAACATTCAAATTTACTGATTTGAAAATCTGGTGCAAAGCTAGAGTATTTGAAATCAATATGATACTGGATAGACCCATAAACCATTCTATTCTAATGCAATACTCTAATAGAATAGAAAAGAATACATAAGAAAAACTCATAACAAAGTTAGTCAAAATTGAATGGTTTTTCACTGGGGTACAAAGATCAATTAAGGAGGAATTGACAGGTTTTACAAAATGACTGAGGAAACTGGATATCCACATAGTAAAAATAACATTAATTCAAATACTACAAATAGTTTTTAATGCAAGGTGATTCAAAGAAATGAATGTAAAATGTATAACTATACAATTAATTGAGATAATAAATAAGGGTAAAGAAAGAACGTATGAGCAAGAGCCATCCGTTAGAGGACATGGCAATGCAGTCACAGGGGAAATGTTGGACTTTATAGATTGTCTGTTAATATGCAACAAGTAAAAATCAATAAAAAGTAGATGATATCTCTGATAAAGTAAACACATTAAGATATATATATATATATATATATATATATATATATATCCTCTCCCTTCAAGAGGAGGGTACCCTTAATATCCAGTATGCATGAACCTGGAGGAAAGCCAAAGGGGGAATTAATGTTTAGGAAGCATTGAGTTCCTCTTTTTTCATAATAAAAAAGAATGGATGAGACAGACGCTGGTGCAGCTACTCTACAACTTGAGTGTATTTAGTACTTAACAACATATTTTTTACAAAGTCACTGAAGACAACTTTAAGCATTTTACTAAAATAATGGCTAGAATGTGGCTGGTCCTTTCCTTAAAGAATCTGGCATTCCAGTAAAGGACATGGAAAAAAATGCAGCAGGGTGTTCTGAACAGGGAAGATGTTGACCAGTTACACAAAGAGCCCTCACAACACCTCGTGTAAAAAGGAAATTGGACAGGTCACACAGGAATTCAGCTTAGTGGAGGACAAAAATAAAATTATGCAAGTAACTTTCTTATTGCCAACTTTCTAAGTGCTATGAAAGATACTTAAAGTAAGTGAAGAGAATATGAAAAAAAAAAAAAAAGACATCACTTATCCCAGAGTCTAAGGGATGACTTCCCTAAGATGCTAATTTGAAAACAGGAAGCTGAAAATTATCAAAACTATATTTTGATTGATTGTAATTTTCTGTAACAGTCTCTGTCTGCCAGGGAGAGAGGTTTTCTGAGAGAAGGTATTGAGAAAGACTCGAAGTCAAATTGTGGGTCCAAGCTGACAGCCTAGGTTCTGCTGAGATGGCTTTTCAGACTGCTGGCTCTCAATCTCTCTCTCTCTCTCTCTGTATGTCTGTCTCTCTCTCCTCTCTCTCTTTCTCTTTGTGTGTTTGTGTTTGTGTGTGTGTGTTTGTGTGTGTGTGTGTGTGTGTGTGTGTGTATGCATATGTGTTCTGTTCTGCTCTAGACAGCTTTTTCTTGCTATTCTAAGAACTCTCTGGTTAAGACAGCTCTCTCTGCTCATAAAAATTGTAAAAAGCTAGCTAGCTAGCTCATGTGTTTTCTGACCAAAGTCAGAAAAAGTTGCTATAAGAAAAAAAATATCGGATCTTACAACCTAGTCATAAATCCTGTTAGAAAAGATTGTTGAAGAGCTGTTTTCACTCTCTAAAGATCTCCAGACATTCCAGCTGTCTCTAGAATAAATTCTAAAGAACTGCTATCACTCACCTCATGCCGACCAAAAGTGCAGGTTTTTATTTACATATAAATTCAGTCATTTGCTTCAGGTTTCCCTTTGAATATCCCTTGAATCAGCTCCCCATGAACCCAGCCACTTAGTTCTTGGGAAAAGGCAAACACACATTTTTCTTTTAACATATCAAACATAATTTAGATATCTTTCTGCTTCCATTAAACACAGACTATAAACTAGCTGAGTGGAACCCTATCCTGAAATTATCATTTCTACCATACCTTGGCCTGGACTAGCTGTGTCCCAGGCTGACCTTGAATCCTGGAATCTACCTGTTTTTTTATCTCCCTGTCGTTTTAGCTCTCTGACAGGCCGGTTCATAGTTTAGATGTCTTTGTTCTTTTAAATTCATGAAACCTCTCATAATTCATACTGCCCCCATATTTTCACATTGTTGAGAAATTATACATTTTTATACTCATTTTTTCAGAGTTCTTTTGCACAGCCTTAGGAGATGTCCTGAAGGTCCCAGAATTTACCATTTTGCTGAGACATAGCCACAGCGTTGATTCCTGGACTTGTGCTGTCTGATTATCATGTATTCATTAATGTTAACAGGGAGGATATTCCATAGAAGGAAAGAGTCCTCCACTGCTAATACTGGTTCCAGAAAATATGTATATTATCACACAAACAAGTCTTACACCCACTGCAGCCATCCAACCTCATGGAGGCTCACACAGGGACCGTGTACCAGGGAAAGGAACCATGTTACTCTATCCCCACCAAGGCCACACCTGGATCAGCATCTATGGCTATAAGCAATGAAGACCACACTTATCTGGGAGCATAAGGGCAATTGTTTATACATTGTTGTTAGGAATTATATTGGTCTAGTGAGTTAGTGGTCATAGATTTCTATCCAATAACCTTGACTTCACTACCATGGAGCATCCAAGTCCAGTCACAGTGGGTATATCACAAAACACTTCTGCAGCTCCCATTCAGGGAACTCCATGAAAGAGAGGGCAGAAAGATTATAAAAGCCAAAATAGATTATGAGATTTTTGTCTCCAACTACTAACAGAAGCTACTATCCTAAAGTCTCACCAACACAACCTCACAAATATTACCAAAAAAGATAACAAAAATGGACATGTCGAAGTAGAAGGGGAAAAGCCCAGGAAGCCTCAACCCTCACAAAGCAATCTACAAGCAAGGATAAAAGCTGAGATTAAAAGTAGTCTTTGTCAAGGGAAAACAAACCATTTGGTTGTCCACTGACAATTGATCAGACCTGAAAACATACACAGAATGACATTATATGAACTGAAGGTATTGTATTTAGGAATATATGCATATATATGTGCATATGATGACAATTAGTGAAAAAAGACAGAATTTGAAGGAAAATGAGGAGAAATATATTAGAAAGATTAGGGGAAGAAACAGGATTAATTTTGTAATTACATAATCTCAAAAATTGAATAAGTAAATTTACTTAAAACTGAAAAATAGAGAAAATCTAGAACCTGTCAGAGCTTATTTACTTGCTCTAGAAAACCAACATAATGTGATGGGATATGAGAAGTACCACACGTTAGCTCTGGAGTAAGGAAGGGAAAACATTCTGGGATCATGCAAACGACCTAGGAAATTCTTCAGAGAAATTTTTAGGACTGAACTCCAACAATCTTCCAAGGTCCCTTGATGGACACAAAGTGAGGATGAGACTTCGTGTGAGATCTTATTTCCATTAATGTGAATCTGTTTGGCTGCTAGGGAAGGCTTCAGATGGACTCCCAAAGTGGATTAAACCTGATATGCATTCTTTCAAAAAAATAAAGTAGAAAGAAACAGTAGAAAGAAATACACAAAACCCACAGTAAGACAACTCTTATTCACATGGTTTCAAATGCCGTGGTCTGCTTGTTAGACCACTAGCTTACCACTAGTCAAAAGAACTTACGATGTCTTCCCAGAGAGTTACTGAATGCTTCTTCTGTATTTTGGCCAGACATAGAATTGATTAATTAAATATCTCTCAAGGCTTTTCTTCAATCCTCTATATTTCAATTCAAAAGTTATAAAACAAAGAATGTTCATGAGTCACTTTTGTTTTAGGGAAAGGCACCTTAGATTATAGGCACAGTTTCATAGAGCTATAAAACTTGATTATATTTTGGAGATGGCCCATTTCTGGTCTAGTTTGCTTTCAATTGCCAACATTACTACCATGACTACAAGCAATTTGGGGAAATAAGAGGTTTATTTGGATTACAGATTATGGTCCATCATGCATGTAGGAAATTCACAAGAGGACCTTATCACAGAAAGGAGAAATAAAACCAAAGAACTCGGGGCTCCCATTGGAGGAATTAAGGAATTGAAGGTTCTGAAGCTTGCGACCCCATAAAAACAACGCCAACCAACCAGAGCTGCCAGGGACTAAACCACTACCCGAAGACTATACATGGACAGACCCATCGCTCCAGCTGCATAGGCAGCAGAGGAAGGCCTTGTTGGGGCACCAATGGGAGGAGAAGCCCTTGGTCCTGCCAAGGCTAGAGCCCCCCAATATAGGGAATGTCAGGGCAGAGAGGTAGGAAAGGGTGGGTGGATGGGTGGAAGAACATCCTCATAGAGGAAGGGGGAGGAGAGGATTTATGGACAGGAAACTAGGAAAGAGGATAACCTTTGAAATTTAAATTAAAAAAATCCAATAAATAAAAACAAACAAACAAACAAACAAATGAAGAACTCTGTTCAGTGGCTTGTTCCAAGGCTCAAGCTTAAAAATGCCAGTCCCATTAATTCCCATGGATCGCACCACCCACAGTGGACTGGGCCCTCCTATATCAACCAGCAATCAAGAAGATGCCCCCCATGAACATGCCCACACGCCAATCTAATGAAGGAAATTCTTTAATTAGGATTCCTTCATCCTAGATATATTTAGGTTTATGTCAAGTTAAGAAAAACTATGATATTATGTTATATAAACATTTAGAATTTTTTATGCTACTGTTCTCTACCTTCCTTGGCTGGTAACATTACCAAAATTTCATATACAAGGAAAACAAATTTAAAATACTTTCTTGTATGCAAAATGCATATTGTAAAATGTGATTGTGTATATGCTTGTGTATAATATACAGTTCTGTGTTTCAATATGGCTATGTGAAAAAGTTTAGACAGTAGATGCATTTTTTTTTTGTTTCCTAACAGGTCATTTAATCTGACTACCATGTCATGTATGACTCATGACAGAAATCTGTGAGTAAAATGAACTTCTAAAAAGTGCATGAGAATAGAAAATAATCAGAAAATAAGTATTATCTGCTAGACACACACAGACATTTTCTTGAATGACTCCCTAAACAATATAGCAAAATTATTTATATAGAATTTATAATGCACTGGGTATAAGTAACCTAGAAAGAATTTAATGAATAAAGGAGTACATCAGTTAAATGGTTGTTTTATGTACCATTTGACGTCATTCTTTGAAAACTTCCATTATGACTTTGGCAGTGATTGCAATCATTTGCATCCCTACAGTATATAAAGTTCCCATTTGTTCATTTTCTCACAAAAATTCATTCCTATTTCTTTTCCTGAAGACTGCTGTTATGGCAGGATGAACTGGAACCTCAATGTCTTTGATTTGCATTTCTCAAATACCTAAGGAGACAGAGTACTTTTCTACTTATTTGGGCAATTTATATTTTCTCTTCAAGTGTTCTCTCTTCATTTTATCAGAATATTTCTTTATCGGAGTGTTTATTTTCTTTATATTTTCTTAGTTCGTTATATATTCTAGATATTAATCTTCCACAAGATTCATAACTTGAAAAGATTTTTGCAATTCTGTGTACTTAACAACTAATGTGTTTAAAGCCATGGATGTCCAATAACCAATATCTACAGAACTTTCTTATCCCAATGACTATTCATCTGCAAACTCATTAATATTATAGCAATGTCACAAATCAGTGGGATTTAGGTAGAAATATAAATGTCAGAATCCATTCAGTGCAAATTTGATGATGCAAATGTATTTTTAATTTTTATTTTTTGGTTAATTTTGGCATTTGGGCTGAATCATGAAAATTCAATTTTTAGTTTATTTTAATGTATGTGCCTGCATTCTTCCTTTCTGTCAACCAGTGACTAGTGCTTTTTCCTACTTACTATTTCATTAGGAGTTATTATAAAATGAAAACTTACCTTGTTCTTTGTGAACTGATAATTCTAGATTACCAATCTATATATATGCAAACTCTGTATGATGGTTTTGTTTAGAAAAAGAAAGCCTTTAGCTGCAAAATTCAAGATTTTCAAAGAAATCAGGAGTTGTTTCCTAGGGTGCAACTCTGGGAGAGAAAATTGGCTTGCTAGCAATATAGTCACTGGCAGAAAATTATCTGACATTGATGTATAGCATTGATGGTATGGCACCCCAGAGCCATGGCTTAAAGGCTGAACCCTTACTTCCCTATCCCTTCTATACCAGAACTAACTGATCATTTCTGTAATCATCCATGGACTGCAGAAACCACCAGGCAGTAAGTCCAGGAAGATAGATAATGCCTCTCATGATGGTTAGGGATACCCTCTTTAGTAAAGTGGTATTCTTTTTAGGAAGATAAATCAAGGGTGTCTCCCACAACTTTTAAACCTCAAATCATGAAGGATGTTTACACATTTTAGTTCCCACATTTACATTTAACATACAATAAGGTGAAAATATCCAAACTCATTTCAGAAGTAAAAGGCAAAAAGCTGTCGTGCAAATTGCCTGCCTTTTGTAAAATTGGTTTTCCTGAGAACATGTTTTAGAACTAAATGTAAAACATTCAATTAAAACACTTACTTGTGTGTGGGGGCAACGTTTACTTGTATAAACATTTTACAGAAATCCAGTAATCAGACTATTGGAGAAGAAGCATGAAAGATAAAATGTATAAAAAGACAGGAAAGTATCCATGGGCCTGTAACAAAGCCTATTAAAGATCTATGATGAGCAGTATTAGTCAAACTTGTACAACTCAGGAGATTGCAGTAAATATTATATAATCATTGCTCTGTTGAATTACTGAAGCAAAAGGGGCAGCTTTTGCACATAGGCAATTCAAAGATTGAGATAGTGGTGACTCCCTCAAGGTCATGGCAGAGAGATGCACATGTGCCACCCCAGCAACAATACAGAACCATTTCCCATCCCTGGTCTTTAGGAATAGCCATCTCCAGAGAATGGGTGTTTAATGACCGTTTCACCTTACACGTATTTAATAAGGTTTTAAAATTATTATTTGCAGGCTTCATGCAAGAACATTTGAACAAATGCTTAGATTTTAATTACACAAGTTCAGAGATCTATGCTAAGTTTCTTTCCTAATCTTTAGAGATATATGATGTTGGTGGATTTCAAAAGTACAAACTAATCTGCACAGTTGGGGTGCTATGTGCCATCCAAAGATCATGAAATTAATGAGGTCAACTTGAAAGAGGCTACATTTTCTTGAACTGGTTGGATTTGAGAAAAAAATAACTGATTTCATGTATTCTTAAAACATTTTTATTAGTTATTTAATTTTATGATACTGGTCTAAAGGTTAGTTGAAATATATCTCTCTGTGTGTCCCTCCTCCTCTCCCTCCCTCCCTCTCTCCTTGCTCCATACTCTCCTTCCTTCCCTTCCTCCAATTCTTAAAACCTATTTTTAATTTTAATTCTTTCCTCATATATTACATTCTGACTACAGTTTCCTTCTCTCCACTTCTCCAAGTCATTCCCCCATGTTACCACACCCCCAGGTCAACTCTTGCTCTATTTTCCTTTAAAAAAAAGAGTAGGTCCTCCTGCAAGGTATACCCACCCAACATGGCCTAAGGAGATCTAATAAGTCTAGGCATAAACCCTCACATCAGGACTGGACAAGGCAACCAGCAACCCATTAGAAAGAAAAGAGTATTAAAAGAGTCAGAGGTACCTCCACTCCCATTGTTGGAAGTCCCACAAAACCACCAGGCTACATAGTCACAAGGTATATCCAGAGGACTAAGCTCAGACCCATACAGAGTCCACATTTGTTGCTTCAATTTTTGTGAGACTTAGAAGCCCTGCTTAGTTGATCTTATGGTTCATGTTGCCATGGTGTTCTCAACTCCCTGGCTCCTGCAACCCTTCCACTCCTTCTGTTGTAGGGTTCCCTTGGTTCTGCCTAGTATTTGCCTATGGGTCTCTGCATCTGCCCCCATCTATTCCTTGAAGGCAACCTTCTGATGACAATTGGGGTAGGCACTGATCTCTGACTATAACAGGAAACCATTAGGAATGATTTCATTAACTTTTTTGTCAGTTGTGTTTGGTTCTATCCTGGGTCTCTGGGTTGTCCTGCTTCTGGTTCCTGACTATGCAAGCAATGCCAACCATGCAATCCCTCTCATGGAGTGGCCACAAGTTGGACCAGTCATGAGTTTGTCATGCACACAGTGTGGGTGCTACCATTGCCCCAGCACATCTTGAAGGCAAGACAGAACATTGGATGAGTTTTGTGTCTGAGTTGATGTCCCAGGCCCACAGCCTGGTTTTAGAAGATGGCAGGTTCAGGGTCCACATCACACCTTACTTCACTATGATCACTCTTTTAGATTTCAGGAATGTAGATCCCAGTAAGTTTCCACTGCACTAGGTTTCGACATTACCCCTGCCCCCCCAAACACTCCCAATTCCAGTCATTTTTCCCAGTACCTTAATCTAATTATCTTTCTCACCCACTGCCTGATCTTTCTTATTGCCATCCCCACCCACCTTGAGACCACCCACAAAAACTATTCTATTTCCTCTTCCCAGAGCAATCCATGCATCCCCTCTTCAGCCCTCTTGTTGCTATTTAGTGTCTCTGGGTCTCTGGATTATAACATGATTGCTCTTTATTTAATGGCTAAAGTCACTTATAAGTGAGTACATTCCATGTTTGTTTTTCTGGGTCTAGGTTTCCTCACTCAGGATTATTTTTTTCTAGTTTCATGCATTTGCCTGTGAATTTCATGATGACATCACTTTTACCAGTTGAGTAATACTCCATTGTATATATACATGTATGACATTGTCTTTATCCTTCAGTTGAGGAACATCTAGGTTGTTTACAATTTCTACCTATTGTGAATAAAACCTCAGTGAACATGACTGAGCAAGTGTCCTTGTCTTAGGATGGAGCACCCTTTGAGTATTTTCCCAAGAATGGTATAGTTGGGTCTTGGGGTAGATCAATATGATATTTTCTGAGAAACCACCATATTGATTTTTATAGTGGCTATACAAGTTCAGTCATCAGTACTGAAGAAGTGTTCCCCTTGTTGCACATACTTGCCAGCCTAAGCTTTGCCTGTGTTTTTGAATTTAGCCATTCTGACAGGTGTACAATGAAATCTCAAAGCAGTTTTCATTTGCATGTCCCTGATGGCTATGAAGGTCAAAGATTGCTTTAAGTCTTTCTCAACAATTTGAGATTCATTTGTTGAGAATTCTCTGTTCAGATCTGTACCACATTTTTAATTATGTTATTTGGTTTGTTGATGTTCAGTTTCTTGAGTGATTTATATGTTTTAGCTATTAGATGTCTGTCAGATGTGGGATTGTTGAAACTCTTTTCCCATTCTGTAGGTTGCCATTTTGTTCTATTGATGGTGCCCTTTGCCTTTATTACCATATCTGTGTAGTATAGCTTTAAATAAGAAATGGCGATACCCCATATAAAAGTATATATGTGTGTGTATAGAATTATATACACATATTATTATAATTATATATTTAGATATACTGGATATTTTGTTTTATCATATAAAGTTGAATATTTTTCAAAGTCTGTAAAGAATTATGTTTGAATTTTGATGTGGATTGAATCAAATCTGTAGACGCTTTTGGTCTGAATAACATTGGTACATTTTTATTAATCATTTTATTTAGTTACATTTCAAATGTTATCCTCCTTCCCATTTCCCCTATCTACAAATTCCCCACCCCTTACCCATTCTCCTTTGCCTCTAAGAGGGTACTCACCTACCCACTCCCACTTCATCCCTCTAGCAATGCCTTTCTCTGGGCATCAAGCCTCCAAAGGACCAAACACATCTCTTCCCACTAAGGCCAGACAAGGCAGTTCTTTGCTACATATGTATCAAAAGCCATGGACCAGCCCATGTGTGCTCTTTGGTTGGTGGCTTAGTCCCTGGGAACTCTGAGGGGTCCAGTTAGTTGATACTTTGATCTTCCTATAGAGCTGTAATCCCCTTCAGCTCCTTCAGTCCTTCCTCTAATTTCAGACCAATTTCTTTTATGAAAATTGATGGAAAAATACTCAATGAAATACTCACAAACTGAACCCAAGAACACATCAAAATGATCATTCAACATGATCAACATAATCATGGAATAAGCTTCATTCCAAGGATGGAGGAATGTTTCAATATACAGAAATCCATCCACATAATCCACTATATAAACAAACTCAAAGGGGAAAAAATCACATAATCATCTCATTAGATGCTGAAAGACCTTTGACAAAATATAGCACCCTTTCATGTTAAATGTCTTGGAGAGATCAAGAATTCAAAGCACATACCTAAACAAAATAAAAGCAATACACATCAAACCAACAGCCAAAATCATATTAACCTGACATAAACTTGAAGCGATCCCACTAAAATCAGGGACAAGACAAAGCTGCTTATTCTCTCTCTACAAATATGGAAGAATCATCACGTCTGATGGTTTGTATTCTTACTGAGTAGATTGATGGAAGGTATGGGCAAATTGTTTGTAAGAATGAGATGTTTTGAAATTGCCATTGAAGACAATGGATGAAACAGCTGACATTTCATTAATAAAACCAAGTCTCTGATGTATAAACTTGGATTATATAAATTATCTTGAATTTTGTATCTGAGGTTGCTTGAGAAAGTGGAGAGGAGGGAAGCTGGAACTGTAAAATCCATGAGCCCTGATTCGAATAAGACATCAATTAAAACAATTAGTCAAATAAAATTAAATATGTAGTCTTCAAATGCAAGAATCAAATTAAATCTTCTCAGAAAATAAAGCTTTCTCAACTTCTCTTCATACTAAATCTCAGTTTCACACTAGTTTCCTTTTCATCATCTACTGCCATTCCTAGCAAAGGAAACTGAGGCTTCTGAGAATTAAGATTTCACGGAAAATTCTTTGGCTCCATCTTGCTTCACCTTCGTTCTGAATTTGACATCTTTGAAGCCCTTTCTTTCTTGCCTTCATAAATTGTTTTCATTGACTCTTAGAGCAACTGCCATTTCTTTTTTAATTATTTTCCTGCTCCATTGCAAATGTTGACATATTTCACTGTTGGGATTTGAAAATTGTTCCTGTTCCCCATAAACTTTCAAATGTTCATGCCATACATTCAGTATTTCATTGTATATCCTTCCCAAATGTACAACTAAAAAAGTAGGAAAATTCCAACGCAATTCTTCACTGATATGGAAAGAAGAATTCTCAACTTCATATAGAAAAACAAAACGAAAAAAAAAAAACAAAACAGGATAGCAAAAACAATTCTCAGCAATAAAAGAACCTCTCAGGGAAACAGCATCCTTGACCTCAAACTGTACTGTAGAGCAATAGTAATAAAACCACATGGTAATGGTATAGAGACAGACAAGTGGATCAATGGAATAGAATTGAATCAGTCTGGCAGTTCCTCAGGAAATTGGACATAATACTACCTGAGGACCCAGCTATACCACTCTTGGGCATATACCCAAAAGAGGCTCCAACGTATAACAAGGACACATGTTCCACTATGTTCATAGCAGTCTTATTTATAATAGCCAAAAGCCAGAAAGAATCCAGATGTCCCTGAACAGAAGAATGGATATAGAAGATGTACACTCCATATACACAATACATTACTACTCAGTCATTAAAAATGATTACTACATGAAATTCTTAGGCAAATGGATAAAACTAGTAAATATCATCCTGACTGAGGTAACACACTCACAAAAGAACACACATGGTATGTACTCACTGATAAGTCAATATTTTGAAAAAAGCTCTGAATACTCATGATACAACTTACAACAACATATGAAGCTCATGAAGAAGAAAGGCCAAAGTGTGGAGGCATATATAGAAGGGGGAAATAATCATAGGAGGTAGAAGGTAGGAGGGACTTGAGAGGAAAAGAGGAGGGGGAGAGGAAAAGGGGGGACAGGATCCGGTGTGGGAGGAGACAGGGGAAAAGTACAGAGGATCAGGAATTTCAACATTGGTGTGTAGCAGTGGGGGATGGGAAACTGGAGGTAACTACCAGAAAGTCCCAGATGCCAAGAAAGTAGAGGTTCCCAGGACCCAAGGGATGAGATTATCTGAAATGTCCCACTAAGGGGAGGGGGAACCTGTAGAGACCATATCCAGACGTTTGACATGGCCCCGGTTGGGGGATGGAGCCACCTATCCTTCTCAAAATTTTAAGCCAGAATTGTTCCTGTCTAAAGGAAATACAGAGACAAAGAGGAGAGCAGAGACTGAATTAAAGGCCATCCAGAAACTGCCCTACCTGGGGATCCATCCCATATGCAGCCACCAAACCCAGTCACTATTGCTGATGCCACGAAGTACTTGCTGACAGGAGCCTGATATGTACATCTCCTGAGAGGCTCTGCCAGAGCCTTACCTATACAGATGTCAACCATCGGACTGAGCATTGGGACCCCAATGAAGGAGTTAGGGGAATGACTAAAGGAGCTAAAGGGATTGGCAACCCAATAAGAACAACAATACCAACCACCCAAAGTTCCCAGAGCTCCCAGGGACTAAACAGCCAACCAAACAATACACTTGGAGGGACCCATGGCTCCAGCTGTGTATGTAGCAGGCCTTATCTGGCATCATTGGGAGCAGAGGCTCTTGGTCCTGTGAAGGCTTGATACTCCAGCAGAGAAGAATGCTAAAGCGGTGAGGCAGGAGCAGGTAGGTGGATGGGGGGGCACCGTCATAGAATCAGGTAGGAGGAGTGGGATAGGGGGTTTTTGAAGCAGAAAAAGGAAAGTTGATAACATTTGAAATGTAAATAAATAAAATATTAAAATATTTTTTAAAAAACAACGAAAAAGACACACACACACACACACACACACACACACACACACACACACACACACACACCCCACACCTTATTTTTATATGCCTTAATCAGCTCAACGGCTGAGCCACTTCCAGACTTCTGCTTTGCTGACGCTGCCCCTCTGATACTCCTGAGTTATTTCTTACTAAACTTATTTACTAAAATATCCCTTACTATATTCTGTCTTTACTACAGTAGACCCAATTCTGGGGAGAGAGGCTGGGCCCCGCTCTGCTCTGACTCTTACATGATTACGTGTGCTCCTTTTGCAACTCTCAAGTCCGGGCCTTCTGCTTCCTTGGCATGGTGGTTCTCAATCCTTCTTGCCAGTCCCCATGCCCCGGAAATCTAAAGTCTTGCCTGCCTACTGCCAGGTCAAGTTGGCTAGCAACCTTATTTACTAATTAGAACTAACCGGCGGCAGAGACTCACGGCATCTTACCTGCGGGATTCTCTTGTAAATTTTTTGGGAACCCAATTAACATAATACAAGCGTTGAATCAAATCCACAACAGATATATTCAAGATATGCTGTGTACGTGCATGAAGATTTCAAAGAACTATTGAAATCTACTAACCAAGTTTTTAAAAAAGGGTTGGACAGGGTCTAAAACTAGTGATATCAGACTAGTAACAAGATAAATTTAATGACTCTGACAGAAGTTCAGGGAAAAAACGAAACAAGTAACCACAAATTGTTAGAATTGTGTAGGAAGGGACTAACTTAAGTGTTACTAGCTACTGGTCCATTTAAAATATTCAACAATTAATGAGTATTAACAAAAGTAATAATTTGAAAGGGGCAACAATTTCTTCACTAATGCTGTACATTAGGGTGTGTGTGTGTGTGTGTGTGTGTGTGTGTGTGTGTGTGTGCGTGTGTGTGTGTATACAAACTTTCACTGTTTGATGTAAACAATGATAATTAGGTTTTAAGCATCTTCCAATATGATTTGAGGAAAATGGCAAAAGTTTAAAATGAATATATGCAACAAATAGATAAACAAGAAATACTAGAGTTCAAAAGAAGGGCTAGAAAAATTGATAAGGTTGATCACCTTACAAATGAAAACCAATGTTTTAGAACACTTTTTTTTCTACAGTGATCCTATCGCACAGAGCAAAATTAAGTATGTAAGTGGCAGGAATCTGTGCTTGAGAAAAGAGAGCTACTGCTAAATCTGGAGTCTGGAAATGGGGAAACGGGAAATCATCAAGACAGGGTGAATGTGGACAGCGGGTACAAAACAATGTGAAAAATCCCTTCAGTTTTCCTGCCTGCATCTAGCAGCATCCCAGGACTGTCTCTTCAAACTGAACAATCCCGTTTCCTTCCTACATATTTGAGAAATAGAGATGACATTCTCCTGCTGTTTTCCACACCTCCATTGTGGGCTTAAAGAAAATCATGATTAAAAAGAAAAGGTCAAACCGTGATGGAAACAAATAGAAAGTAAAACAACACTCTAAATCTCCCAGGCTAGGAATAACCATCATTAATTTTAGAAAATTTAATTTAAGTCATTTCTTTTGACTGAACATGGATGAAGATTGTAAGGATGGAAAGGTCAATGCTAGAAAAGTTGTCTGAACAGCCTATTGGAATACTTCTTGGTGATTAGATGCACACAAATAAAAATGCTTTAAATGAGGATATTGGAAGAAAGCAATCACACCATATAAATTATTTTATCATAATTGTGAATTAAATTTGTGTTCGGAATTGAGAATAAAGCTGAGAAATAAAATGAGAACTAATGACATAGGGGTTTCAGTACACAGTAGTTCCTGAAACAGCTCAATATTTTAATAAAGATGCCAAAAAAATTTTTTAAAGTTGTAATCTTCCATCAACTGCAAGTTGACTTTAAGTGATACATATGTGGCTGCATGTGGAGGTTGGGGGGTATGGGTATGTGTATTTTATATAAAGCATAAATTTCAAATAGAGATATTAGTGAGTAAGGAGATAGGGAAGGGAGAAAAGATGATAACGAGGAACAAATATGAGCACAGTACTTGGTGAACATGTAAGGAAATGTCATGAAAACTTTTTATAGATAAATGCCAGTAATAAATAAATGTTTATTTTTTTTACATTATCTAAGAACTTTCTGCCAATTACTTTCTATATGTACAGTACACCAAGATTAGATATAGAAGCATGGACCATGGTATCTCCCTAGGGTGACTATAACATCATGACTCCTGGCCTGGATTTGTTTTGCAAAGTTTCTGGTGACAAGTATAGTTGTTAACTTACATTGTTCCAGTGCTTTTACGTGATTCTTTGATAAAGAAATTAGTCATGATTTCTACCAAGGTACACATTGACGGTTCTGTACTGTTATTTATAGAGATGCAAGCTGTCTTATTGAACCATAAATACAGCTTTCCTCTTAATAGGGATATTTGAATGCTGTTTCTTTCCCCTTTGCCTCAGTGCTCTCTTCTGCAGGAACATTCGATACGCATGAGTTACATTCACATCTGCCAGCATCCTAGTTTTGCCCCTTTGATACTTCCACTTAATCGTGTATATTTTCTCCACTGTGCTCACTATATATGTAACTATACTTTTAGTCATTTTATATCTAAAATTGCTTTAACGTGGCTTCATTTCCAATACATGTTATTCATCCGTTTCATCTTCTCTGGATACTAGCAGCCTGCTTGGAGTTTTCAGGTACATATGACATGTAAATATATATTATTTAAACTATTAAATTTCTTTTCTGTTGTATTTGAAAACAGGAAATTATTGATATAATTTTTTCTGTGTTTAAAGAAACTACACTTTCATATAGCATATGTTTCTTAGCTATCCTTTAAGACTTGGGATTAATTTCTTTATTTTTTTCCACTTAATATTTGCTTCTGTCTAGTTTTTGCTCAAATATAAATAGTACTACCTACCTGCTGAAAACTGAGGGAGGAGAAAGAGCTACAAATAAGAATTTTAGAGACCTAATTTGTGATCGCAACACCCTCATTCCAAATGAATTGCACCCATTTCCCTGAACTCAGGCCTGTCGTTAGTGTTGAGGTAAAGTCTTAGGGTTTTACTGCTGTGAACAGACACCATGACCAAGGCAACTCTTATAAGGACAACAGTTAATCAGGGCTGACTTACAGGTTCAGAGTTTCAGTCCATCAACATCAAGGTGGGAGCATGGCAGCATCCAGGGTGGCATGATGCAGAGAAGCTGAGAGTTCTACATTTTCATCTAAAGCCAGTAGGAGAAGACAGGCTTCCAGGCAGCTAGGAATAGGGTCTTAAAGCCCACATCCACACTGACACACTTCCTCCAACAAGGTTATACCTATTCCAACAAGGTCAGACCTCCAAATAGTGCTACTCCCTATACCGAGCATATTCAAACCACCGCAGGTAATCATTGTGCCTCATAAGAAATCAACCTAGCTTAAATCTCCCTGGCCACTTCTCCCCAGGCAGAAGTTAGAACTCTTATCAATAACAACAGGGAGCATCCATTTGATTCCCACACTGGTGCTAGCTTCCCTACCACTTCATGCTATTAGCAATCTACATAGAGCCTGTTCTTTTCAGCAAACTCTGTACCCCTTGGAACCTGTCAATATTAATCAAAGAACCATTGTATATGACTTTCCAGACTCTAACATTCCTTTTCAGAAAATCTATACCCATTAATGTTCAGGGAGGCGTGCACCATCTCTCAGCATCCTGCCCTGTTTGGTTCCTGATTTCATTTCATTTGATGGAAGCGCAAATAGTTCATAGTTTGACATTATACTTATTTCTTTGTTTCCTTTTACCTCAAGTTATGATGCCTTCATTTCAAGGTTTCTTTCCACTATTTTTGATAGATTAGAAAAGGGGGGAAGATAAAACTGCCTCCACTCGGCAGTCTGAAAGCTGAAGTTCACTTGTACACATGTGAAAAGTGATTTGATAATGTAACACGTTGATAATGATGCAAGGATGACATTCTGTTGTTTCCTAAAACAGGTTCAGACTTTGAAAACACAAGGACACACACACACACACACACACACACACACACACACACACACACATGCAGGCACATATACCCGCACACATTTCCAAAAAAAAAGAAAAGTCAGCTTTGAAACTGATCCATCCCTTTCTGGTGAATTTAGAAAAGCAGTGAGAAAGATTGTCCTATGCGTATACAGAATTAACCTGGTATCATTAAAAAGTAGAAGAATTTTAGATGGATTATTTCTAAAGTGATACTTGTGAATACTGAAAGCCATGAACTCTCTCATCTATTTGATTTTAAGTACCTGCCCTAACACTCTCTACTTCTCGTTACAATAAGAAAAAGAAAGTTTCTACCTGAAAGATTTTTATCCCCTACAAGCCATTTTCTCCCTCAGCCTGACCCAGCGGTGAAGTCAAAATGACAAATCTATGACATCATAATCATTTTTTTTCCTCTAGGAACAAACTGTGAAGCCATTAGCACAGGATGGTGACTTCACTGCGGGATCAAACAGAGCAGCTGGCTAGAGAGAAGAGGGAGCATTCTTATTTAAACACACATAGATCTTCAATAATAACCAGGGAAATTCAGAAAATTACTGTCAGAGTAAATTGCATTTTGTATAAATGCCAACTCCTTTCAAGTCTGCCCCAGCACGATCATCCTTCTTGTATAGTGTTGCTGCCCTTTTCTCCTAAGGGACCTTTGGCAGAGTCTACTTCTATGTTTCATGTATCATTAAAACGACTTAAACGAGTAGGAATAAGGCATACCTGGCATTTATTTTTAATTATTTGCATAAATAAGATGGTGTTCTTATTTTGTGCCTACTGGTGCTCAGAAAATATGTTTTTTCAAGTGGATTTCACGCTCATGTTTGTATCAAGCCATGAACAGGTGAGATCAGTGCATTGATTAGCTCGGCAGGGCAAAACATATATGTATATATTCAGTCTATGTGACATCTTTTGAAAACAGGGTGGTTTCCAATAATTATTGTTTGCATCACTGTTTTATGTATACTGTCTCTAGGAGGTTTCAAGGGTAATGGTGTCTGCTTTAGAATCAGGTTAACATACATGAAAAAATTCCATTAATCCAGCAAGGACACATGAAGAATGTCAAATGAGCAATGCATAGGGCACGCACTGAGTTCAGAAGAGCACGCCGTGCCTGTGAAGGCTGTAGGAACTGAGAGCTTAGTCCAATATGAAATTCCAATTGTTGCCCTTATATCTGTGATGTCCTTAGCTATGAAATAGGTAAAACTGGTACTACCCTCCCAGGATGGATGCAAACCGGAAATGAATAGTGAGTGAAAAGCACTTAAGGAACTGCCTTCAATAGACACAAGAACAAAAAAGAGCAGCAGTTTTCTAATAATATTAATGAAATTAGACTTCAGAATTTTAAGTAAAATAATTTAGAAGGCAAAAATCTAGGACAAGGTAATTATTCTGAGAATTCTCAAAAGAGATGATTGAATGAACCTATGCAGTAGATTTGGAGAATATGATTAAATTAGTTTATTGGAAGGAAGGTGTCAAAGAAAGAAGAGGGAAAAAAATAGGCTTAAAGAAATATACTGTGACAAAATTGAAAAACATGTAACTCAAGCTACTTTTAGAAGTTTAATTATATTTTTCATGTATTCAACAATACGTATTGAAAAAGCGTTCATCAGAGAGTCATCTAAAAAATGAAAATAGAGAAATAATGAGGTAGAAAATTTTCTATGTCTCTAGAACTTATACTGAGTCAAGAAAAGAGAACGGTGGCACACGACAAGAATATAATATGGTACAATTTGTACCTTGGAATGGCTGATTACCTAGTGATAATAAGATGAAATAAACACAAGGAAAGTAGAGGATTCTTCTACCATTCTACTGCAGTGACCCAGGGATGATGCGACACAATGGAGTATCAGGCAGGAGGTAGTGATATTAGTGGGAAGTAAGTGTTAATTTGAAAAAGATGAAAGAAAGAACTCATGGTAATTAGAAATTGATTGCAAAAATGCTGAAGTTCAGAAGAGATTCTATTCTGATCTTAATAGAATATTCAAGAAAAAATTAGAAGACAAATTCTCTGGGTAGTTTGTGAACTTCTTTCTTTCCATACTTCTTTAACTTCCTAGTTTCTTAACAATGATGACTAGAGATGTAAATAGGTAAAACATCTAAATACACCAAAAGGAAAGCAATATATAGAAAACAACCAGAGCTTCCAGGGACTAAACCACTACCCAAAGAGTACACATGAACTGACCCAGGGTTCCAACTGCATATGTAGCAGAGGATGGCCTTGTTGGGCACCAATGGAAGGGGAAGCTCTTGGTTCTGTCAAGGATGGACCCCCCCCCCAGTGTGAGGGAACGTCAGGGGGCAGAAAGGGAGGGTAAATGGGGAGAGGAACACCCTTACTGGAGAGGGGGAAGGAGTAGGGGGCTTACGTTCAGGAAACAGGGAAAGGGAATAACATTTGAAATGTAAATAAAAAAATCTAATAAAAGAAAAATAAAAAAAAGAAAATGACCACATCCTAGGATCTCCTATAGATGGATGAAAATGAAACAGAAAACGAACCAGAAAAAAAATAAAATGCACTGCAAATTATTGTATTGTCATAGGTCAGTTAGGAAGAGTTTCTGATGGAAAATGTGGTCACATGTTCTAAGTGAAACAAAACTCCGAAAAACAAAACAACAAGCAAAAAAGAAAACAAACAAAAACAAACAAACAAAAAACCAAGTGGGTCAAACCGGAACAATTCAAATTGACAACTGAAGAAGTAAGGTGGAGCCATTTATGTGAGAGATCTCAGGAAACTTTAGAAAACGTCTGCTTCACTGCAGGACGTGGTAGCCCGAGAGAGACCAGAGCCTTCAATACCGTTAATCTTAATACAGAAAAGTCTGAGAGCTTTGATAGTCACACAGATGATTAGCTATTCTTTTTTTTCCACTTTCAAATGTAATTCCAACCAACTGTTTAAGAAGCACCTGCTTTTGATTGCCGGCAAACTGACTAAATAATAAATGGCTCCAAGGAGAGCCACCAACTCCATGTGTGATGGGACGAACATTTGTTAATGCTGTCAAAAATGCATTTTTGTTACAGTTGCATCATGTGGCTAAATTTATTTTAATTTATTCAAGATTCTGTAAGGGACTGGAATTATGTTTAAAGTAAAAATTAGATGAACATTTCAACCATCTCTGCGGTGACACTACCTCATTTGTACAGGATTATAGCAGGATTTCCCCTCTTGTAATATACAGATTTATGGATAAGTTCCTCTATTACCAGAATTCATTTTTTTCTTAAAGATGACAGAACCCTACAGCTGTCAATCAGCAATAGGGGTAGTTTTCTTTTGTTAAAAAAAATCACTCTTTAGGGTGTTCCTTTGTAAAATACCAGAGATAAATAAAAATAAATGCATATCTGCAACCAGTCGCTGTGAGACTGTCAAATATTCAGACGGAGATAGATAGATAGATAGATAGATAGATAGATAGATAGATAGATAGATAGATAGATAGATAGATAGATAGATAGATAGATAGATATACAAATATAAATATAGATATATAGACATATAATCTTGTATATATACATATATATCATACACACATTTGAATTAATGAATTAATGTATACAGTTCTGGGGTATCTATGTCTACCAAGGTAAGATCAAAAATCCCTTTTACTGTCATTATCCTTTCAAACCATATCATCATAAAACACATTCAGATGACTTTGTAAGATCTGCATACTCACTCAATACTGTCAGTAGCACTATTTCTGAAAAGCCCTTCAGAGCTTCAGACTTAATGATGAAGAATCAGAGAAGTTGAAAGATGATCTGTCTATCAATTTACTGAAGACTCCCTGTTCTAGAAATCTTTAAGCAATAAACATTTGTGTATTCCATGTTCTGTAGAACAGGCTGAAATTTGCAATTTTCTTTGAGTTTGATATCATAGCAATGAGAAGTTCTAGATTCATTGCCACCACCTATACATGATACCTTTCTTCACTTCCTCTAATGGAAGGACCTAGTTAATATTTAGCAAATTCCACAACTCGTTTATGTCTTGTTCACAGAATCATGTTAACAGCAATGTTCTAAAAGAAATGTGTTGCCCTCAGTTATTGGTGACCTTTTAAGAATAAGAGTTATCACGAGTGTCCATATAGCTATGAATTTTGAAAAAGAAATATCAAAAAACACATGGTATCTCATCTATAGTTCAAAGCCAATCATGAATAATAACAGCTCAGTAAAAATATAAAATAAATAAGTTCATCTCTACAAAATAACTCATTCTCCATCTGTTTCTGATCCACTTTCTGTGACAACTGTGGAAGTTCACTGGCTACATGAAATTGTAGAAACAAGCCAACAAGACTTAAAATCAGAAGATTATTGACTTAAGCTCAAAGTAAACTAAGATGTCAAAATGAACAGAAAGCATTGATGAAGTCTCCTTCCTAAAGGGATGTGCTAGCTGCCTAGCTGATCTGTTCACTATCCAAGCCATGTTGGCTCCTTACAGCCTATATTCATGCTGAAGTGTCCGGATAACAAAGCAGGAAACAATAATTTAATGACTTCAATTTCTCCTGGGTATTTTAAAGAAATAGAATTTGTGTGTGCACAAGGAAGTAGGAAGAGGTGAGATCCAAGAACTTCCTGGTAAGGTAACAAGCACGAATGAATGAGGAAAAGGAAAAGGATGAGTGAGACTGGTCAAACTGTACACAAAGGATGAAGTAGATGTGAGTTGAGTCCTGTCACCCTGGCTGTATAGATAAATGGTGGTCAAATATCAGACTAAACTCAAAATATGAGAGGTTATTTAGAATTTAGATGTGGTCGGAGATATATTATTGTGTATAAGCTTCTATCTGTTGATCTCTTTCTTTCTGCTCTCTCCTGGTCTGTCTACCTCTCTCTGTCCCTCTGTCTCTGTGTGTTTCTGTCTCTCTCTGTCTCTATGTCTCGGTTTTTCTGTGTCTGTCTCTATGTCTCTGTCTCTCTCTGTGTCTCTGTGTCTCTGTCTCTCTCTGTCTCTCTGTCTCCCTCATTCTCTTTCTCTCCATCTACATCTCTCTCCATCTCAAACAAAATTAGGACTCTGGGACATATGGACACAGAAAGAACTGATTATAAGGGTAAACTATACATTAAATACTCTTGGAAGCATAATTCTGCATGTGGAAACCTTTTGTGGAATTTCTTTTGATGACATCATTGCTTCACAACCCTATTGCCCCATTAATTGCTTTTGAAAGCTTATGTATTGCTAATGTCTGGGGAGGTTATTGAGACCCTTTTAGTATTTCCCAAGAGACACTGAAAGCCAGCATCTCAAGATTAACAACCAGATACATAGATCAGGCCACCCTTACTGCACAGTTGTGTCTTGGAAGGCAATTAATGGAGCCACTCACTATGGGTCCTTTCAAAAGTCTTCATGCTGCTTTCAAACATTAGACATATTATAAAGGAATAAAATTTTATTGAAAGCAAAGCTCCACCTCTTCTATATCCTTTCATCAGAAAGTGCTACCCATATTTAGAATAGTTCTTCCCATATTAACCATTGTAATCAAGACAATCCCACACAGACATACCCATAAGCCAATTGTAAGTAAAAAGAGGAAGGGGCATCTGGGGGCCAGATCATGGGGTGCAGTGAGCTCTAATACCCTGGGCAGAAGAATAAACAGAGCCCACCAGTAGAGAGGGGAATGAGGTGGCAGTAGGATTTCATTGTAATATTTCTAATTGGAAGGGGTTACTAAGGAATAACTTGGATAAAATCTGTTATTGTGACTTATTTATAATTTATTTGTAAATCAAAAAACTCCTAACTTTTCTAACTTGTGGTCAGCTTCAGTTTGCTGGTGATGACTAAGCAAATCACAGCTGCCTGCACCACAGTAGGTCAGTGAATTCTAAACAACGTAGAAGCATCCATGAATAATGATTAGGATAAGATACCCAGAAATGCCTATTAGATAAGACTTCTAACAAGTAAGAGAAACGGAAGCCGTGCTTACCTCTATAAATTCTTCTCAATCACAATATCGCAATACTTAGCCATATCATTAATTAATAACATGAGTTGCCTGTGAGCTACTTTTGGAGTTTGCTATCAAGTGCAATAGTTGACCTTGAATATCTCAAATATTCTAATCTACGAAGTGCCAAGTATAAATGTGCTGCTGATTGTAAGTGAATCTGGCAGATAAGGGACCTATGTTTTTGTTTGTATATGTAAATTTCTGAAAATATCAATATTTATGCCGTTTTTATAAGATAACTTTATTTGAGTGGATACTGAATTTGATTTATATGAAAGCCCCATAGTTGGTCAGAAATTTAATACATTCAGCTCAACATTTACTCTTTGATAGAAGTAACAAGGAATGCGTTATGAAATAGAGCTTGCTAACTGCCTTATCATTAAATTGAAATCATACATAGCTTTTTCTAAAAAATGTTATGGATCTATGAGCTATGATATAAAATCTAAGATCTGAAAAATCTAATTGTATTTGTGGGTATGTAGCTCTTTTTTATTATTATTTTGAATGCGTGTAAGGCTTTCAGGTAATGAGTTTCACAATTTCTCTGTAGCTTGCTACCTGCTGTGTAAAACAGCTCCTCCATTTATTTAAAATATCTAAAGCGATGTGAATACTAACCGTTAATCACTTGTATTAGCACAGATACTCAACTGAAATGCCTAAAGTAAAGCAAGTGGGGAGAGCAGCACTGAGCAAAATGCAAGCGAAGAAAATGAGAGTAAAAACCTGCCATCGCTCAGAACCTTCAAGGAGTTGGGAGGAAGAGCTGGGTTTTTCCAGATAGCTAAGATGTTGTCCTGTCAGTAATACAAAAAAAAAAAATCGTAATTGTCTCAAACTTAGTACCTGATGTAGTCATGTGGGCTAAAGGAAATAGAAGAAAGGAAGTGCCAGTCATATATTTCTATACTGATAGCTTTTAATTTTTTTTCCACTTTTTAAAAATTTTTTTCCTTATTAACTTGAGTATTTCTTATTCATATTTCGATTATTATTCCCCTTCCCGGTTTCCGGGCCAACATCCTCCTAACCCCTCCCCCTCCCCTTCTACATGGGTGCTCCCCTCCCCACCCTCCCCCCATTACCGCCCTCCCCCCAACAATCACTATTGATGAACATTGGTATCTTGCCTGCATGTTTGTCTGTATGAGGCTGTCAGATCCCTGGAACAAGAGTTACAGACAGTTGTGAGCTGCCGTGGAAGTACTTGAAATTATTGAACCTGGGTCCTCTGAAAGAACAGTCAGTGCTCTTAACCACTGAGACATCTCTCCAGCCCACCAATAGCATTTATTGAAGTATAATATGGATGAAAAAACTAGAAATTTTAATTATATAAATTGATTAATGTTTAGAATTGTTACCTATAACAAAACATGCAATATTTTTGCCTATCCACAAATATTCTTGGCCAATCAGTTTTTATTGTAGTCCCCCCAACTATGAACTCATTTTTTAATTCTTGAACTTTGATAATATTGGAATCATATAGCATACATATACATACAGGTATGTATTTACATGTATACACATATATAGTTACATTTGTTCCATTTTCTGTTTTCACCATTTACATATATAATAGCAGTATTTTGCTTTTGGTTTCATTTCATTGTCTAACAGCATCCCTCTGTGTGACTATACACAGGCTGCTATAGCATTTTTCTATTGATGGACATTAATGCCATTTCCTGTGTGACGCTGTTCTGATTCAAGTTAATATACACTCTAATATAAGCCTTCTTGTGGTCATATACATTTTCTTCTCTTACTTAAATTAGGAATCCAGTATCTGTGCCAAACTTAACACATAATTTTATAAAACACTGTCAACATGTTTTCTAAAACATTAGTAACCTTTTTATTCCTATTAGCCATATGAGAAATGTTTTAGAATTGATTATAAAGAGGGAAACTATGAATTCAGTATCACTATTCCTTCTAATTTTTTCAATAAATCATAAATTCTAGTTTTTAAGTGACTAGTAAAGATATTTAAATATTACTGTTTAAATTAAATGACCATATGTAGCACAATATATTTGCTACCCAGATGTCCCTATAAGCAACCAGTCTGATAATTGTGGCATGTTACATACTTCTCTTAACTTCTTTTTTTTTTAATTTTTTATTACATATATTTATTTACTTACATTTCTTTTTTTTAATTTTGTAATTATATTTATGTACAGAAAACTTAAGTGTACATTTAACCCAGTTTAGTGGCGAGTTCTTTAGCCTTTACCTTTTCCAGCTTGTCAATGCGAGCCACAGACTTAGGACCCAGGATGTTGCCTCCCCAGTGGCAGTGGATCGTGTCATAAACGAGCTTCTGTCATTATAGCTTCCACCAGCTTAGCCAGAGCACCCTTGTCTTCCGAGTTGAGCTGTGTGAAGGCAACAGTGGTGCACGTCTTCCTGTGGACCAGGTGCCCCAACCTGGCCTTGCCCTTGATGATGCAATAGGGCACCCCCATCTTTCGACAAAGGACAGGCAGGAAAACCACCAGCTCAATGGGGTCTACATCATGGGCAATCACCACCAGCTGAGCCTTCCTGTTCTACAACAAGGTGGTTACTGTACTGACCCCTGCTTGGAGGGCACGTAGTCTCTCAGTTGGGACGTCCCCTTTGCCAGCAGCTTTCTTCTCAGTGCAGGCCAGCAGCCTTTTCTTCTTCTCCTGCTTTGTCTCTGGCCTGTACTTGTGGGCAAGCTTAAGCAGCTGAGTCACTGTTTGCCTGTCCAGGGCCTGGGTGAACTGGTTGATGGCAGAAGGTACTTTGAGTCGCTTATAGAGGATGGCTCTTCGCTGCTGCAGCCTGGTGTAGCTGGGCCATTTGACGAAGCCTGTGAAATCTCTTTTGGGCTGGATGTCCTTGCCCAATGCCGAAGTTCTTAGGCCTCTTCTCAAACAAAGGATTGACCACCTTTTTGGTCTCCTGTTTCTTGACCACGGTGGGGGCCGGGGCCACCTTCTTCCCCTTGGCCTTCTTTCCTTTGGGCATCTTGCTCTGCTGGAGAAGAGAGAAAGAAGAGGGAATTGTGGGTGATAAGTAAGCAGCCACAGAGATCACGAGAGCCTCTTTACTTACATTTCAAACGTTATTCCCCTTCACTGTTTCCTGTCCATAAGTACCCCATTCCCTCTTCTCCCCCCTCCCCCATATGGGTATTCTACCTATACATCCCCTTATTGCCCCTCCCAATATTCTCCTGCACTGGGGGTCTAACCTTGGCAGGACCAAGTGCTTCCCCTTCCACTGGTGCCCCAACAAGGCTATTCTCTGCTACATATGCAGTTGGAGCCCAGGGTCAGTACATGTATAGTCTTTCTGTAGTGGTTTAGTCCCTGGAAGTTCTGGTTGGTTGGCATTGTTGTTTTTATATGGTTGCAAGCTCCTTCAACTCTTTCAATCCTTCCTCTAATTCCCTCCAAGGGGATCCTGTTCTCAGTTCGGTGGTTTGCTGCTAGCATTGGCCTCTGTATTGGACATGCTCTGGATGTGTCTCTCAGGACAGATCTATATTCGGTCCCCTTCAGCATGCATTTTCTAGCTTCATCAATCTTATCTAGTTTTGGTGGCTGTATATATATGGGCCACATGTGGGTCAGGCTCTTAATGGCCATTCCTTGAGTCTAAACTTTGTTTCCATATCCTCTCCTATGGATATTTCCCCCCTTTTTAGACGGAGTGAGAGCATCCGCATTTTGGTCATCCTTCTTCTTGACCTTCTTGTGGTCTGTGGATTGCATCTTGGGTAATTCGAACTTTTTGGCTAGTATCCATTTATCAAGTGTGTTTTTCTGTGATTGAGTAACCTCACTTAGGATATTTTTTAGTTCATTCCATTTGTCCATGAATCATGAAGACATTGTTTTTGATAGCTGAGTAGTACTCCATTCTGTAGATGGACCACAATTTTTTAATCCATTCCTCTGTTGAAGGGCATCTGGTTCTTTCCAGCTTCTGGCTGTTATAAATAAGGCTGCTATGAACATAGTGGAGCATGTGTCTTTGTTCTATGTTGGGGCATCTTTTGGGTATATGCCCAGGAGAGGTATAGGTGGGTCCTCAGTTAGTTAAATGTCCAATTTTCTGAGGAACCTCCAGACTGATTTCCAGAGTGGTTGGACCAGTTTGCAATCCCACCAACAATGGTGGAGTGTTCCTCTTTCTCCACATTCTCGACAGCATCTGCTGTCACCTGAGTTTTTTATCTTAGTCATTCTGATTGGTGTGAGGTACAATCTCAGGGTTGTTTTGATTTGCATTTCCCTACATATTCAATATAGTACTCAAAGTCCTAGCCAAAGCAATCAGACAGCAAAAGGAGGTCAAAGGGATACAAATTGGAAGGGAAGAAATCAAAATATCACTATTTGCAGATGATATGATAGTATACTTAAGTGACCCCAAAAGTTCCACCAGAGAACTACTTAACCTGATAAAAAACTTTAGCAAAGTGTTGGGGTATAAAATGAACTCAAACAAATCAGTAGCTTTCTTCTACTCAAAGGATAAACAGGCTGAGAAAGAAATTAAGGAAATGACACCCTTCACAATAGTCCCAAATAATATAAAATATCTTGGTGTGACTTTAACCAAGCAAATGAAAGATCCGTATGACAAGAACTTCAAGTCTCTGAAGAAAGAAATTGAGGAAGATCTCAGAAGATGAAAAGATCTTCCATGCTCATGGATTGTCAGGATTAATATAGTAAAGATGGCCATTTTGCCAAAAGCAATCTACAGATTCAATGCAATCCTCATCAAAATTCCTACTCAATTCTTTATACAGATAGAAAGAGCAATTTGCAGATTCATTTGGAATAACAAAAAACCCAAGATAGAGAAAACTACACTCAACAATAAAAGAACTTCTGGGGGAATCACCATCCCTGACTTCAAGCAGTAAGACAGAGCAACAGTGATAAAAACTGCGTGGTATTGGTACAGAGACAAACAGATAGACCAGTGGAACAGAATTGAAGACCCAGAAATGAACCCACACACCTATGGTCACTTGATCTAAAGCTAAAACCATCCAATGGAAGACAGATAGCATTTTCAACAAATGGTGCTGGTTCAACTGGAGGTCAGCATGTAGAAGAATGCAAATCGATCCATTCTTTTTTTTATGTCTTTTTTTTTATTAACTTGAATATTTCTTATATACATTTCGAGTGTTATTCCCTTTCCCGGTTTCCGGGCAAACATCCCCTTCCCCCTCCCCTTCTTTATGGGTGTTCCCCTCCCCATCCCCCCCCCCCCTCCCCCCTCCCCCCCACAAACCAGTTCACTGGGGGTTCCGTCTTTGCAGGCCCCCGGGCTTCCCCTTCCCCTGGTGCCCCTTCTAGGGTATTCATTGCTACCCCTGAGGTCAGAGCCCAGGGTCAGTCCATGTATAGTTTTTAGGTAGTGGCTTAGTCCCTGGAAGCTCTGGTTGCTTTGGCATTGTTGTACATATGGGGTCTCGAGCTCCTTCAAGCTCTTCCAGTTCTTTCTCTGATTCCTTCAAGGGGGTCCTATTCTCAGTTCAGTGGTTTGCTGCTGGCATTCGCCTCTGTATTTGCAGTATTCTGGCTGTGTCTCTCAGGAGCGATCTACACTTCTGCACTTCTTTGCTTCATCCATCTTGTCTAATTGGGTGGCTGTATATATATGGGCCACATGTGGGGCAGGCTCTGAATGGGTGTCCCTTCAGTCTCTGTTTTAATCTTTGCCTCTCTCTTCCCTGCCAAGGGTATTCTTGTTCCCCTTTTAAAGAAGGAGTGAAGCATTCACATTTTGATCATACGTCTTGAGTTTCATTTGTTCTAGGCATCTAGGGTAATTCAAGCATTTGGGCTAATAGCCACTTATCAATGAGTGCATACCATGTATGTCTTTCTGTGATTGGGTTAGCTCACTCAGGATGATATTTTCCAGTTCCAACCATTTGCCTACGAATTTCATAAAGTCGTTGTTTTTGATAGCTGTGTAATATTCCATTGTGTACATGTACCACATTTTCTGTATCCATTCCTCTGTTGAAGGGCATCTGGGTTCTTTCCAGCTTCTGGCTATTATAAATAAGGCTGCGATGAACATAATGGAGCACGTGTCTTTTTTATATGTTGGGGCATCTTTTGGGTATATGCCCAAGAGAGGTATAGCTGGAAAATCGATCCATTCTTATCACCATGTACAAAGATTAAGTCCAAGTGGATCAAGGACCTACACATCAAACCAGATAGACTCAAACTAATAGAAGAAAAAGTAGGGAAGAGGCTCAAATACATTGGCACTGGGGAAAATTTCCTGAACAAAACACCAATGGCTTATGCTCTAAGATCAAGAATCAACAAATGGGACCTCATAAAACTGCAAAGCTTTTGTAAAGCAAAAGATACTGTCATTAGGACAAAATGGCAACCAACAGATTGGGAAAAGATTTTTACCAATCCTACATCAGATAGAGGGCTAATATCTAAAATATACAAAGAACTCAAGAAGTTAGACTCCAGAGAGCCAAATCACCCTATTAAATAATGAGGTACAGAGCTAAACAAAACATTCTCAGCTGAAGATTATTGAATGGGAAAAAAGCACCTAAAGAAATCCTCAACATCCTTAGTCATCAGGGAAATGCAATTCTCCTAACTTCTTAAATGAAGAAATATTTAAAATTTTATTTGCTTCTTGATAACTCAGACTAGTGATGTATATTAATTACAAGTTACTGCTAAGAATTTGCAAGCCATTGGACTATACAGCAAAAGGTCTCCCTCAACACAATTCCTTCCTTGGGAATTAATTTGTTGTATCAATTCTGTTTTCTCTAAATTTTTTTGTCTCATTTATTGTCATGAAGACAACAGGTTTCTACTCCACAGATATAGTCATTTTTCTCATTTCTTCTAACTCTTCTTTCTAGTATCTTTACAAGCATCTAAATATTGTCTTTTTCTTAAAGAACTGTGGAGAAAAAGGGGATGACTGAAATAAAAGTGGTGAGTGGCATGATAACCTAGTGAGCAGAGCAGGAGTTATGAAGACACGTATTTTATGACATTGGTCTGTCTGCCTATTTATTTTCTACAATTGGAACACATTCCATAAAGGCAATTACCAAGAAAGCTAAAATTTTCAACAGCTAAAATACAGTCTTTATCAATTAGGAGTTTCTCCAGGCAAAGAGAGACAGAAGAGATATTACTACAATGTAATTTCTTCCAGGAAAAAAGAAAATCTTTCCTACCAGCGTTTGTCTTTCTCTACATAACAGAATTGTATCTCCTGGTATTTATTATGAATATTTTATAATTAAAGATGATATAAACACTGGTATTCAAATAATGCTTGAATTCAGTCTAAGTATGCTTTCGAGTTCTATAATAGAAACAGGAAACAAAAAACAATTATCAGGGAGTAATGAATTTATTTTAGAATTTATCTGTAACCAGGGAAAACCCATTACTCAAGCAGGAACATGGAGGCAGGAACTGAAGCACAGACCATATATGAACACTGCTTACTGGCTGACTGGTTGTCAATGGCTTACTCAGTGTGCTTGGTCACATAACAGATGCCTTTGAGGTCCATTTGTTTTGATAGCCATGCTTGCAGTATATTTATGAGTAGCTGGTACTACAAAAGTTAGTTTAACTCACCACTTGTAGAGCTTAGAAAGAACAATTAGCTTTCAACTGCAGAGAAGAGTCCATTCAGTCATATGTCTTGACCAACTATAAAATCCAGTCTCCTTGAATATAGTGTCTTCATACTTAATCTTGTTGAATTTTACTGGTCTTCATTTTTGATTAAATAAAATATAACAGAGATAAAGCAGGCCCATTGTTTGGAAGGTCAGTTCCTACTGACAGGGTTTTATGAATCCAAATTGGGTTCAAGAGGCTTTGACTGGAACCTGGTCAGAGTGTAGATGGGACCCCTCCGTTCATTTAGCCTTCTCTGTTTCTATGATATGATAGAGACTGTCCTAGCTCACTACAAATCAGATATGAGTAAGAAACATGTTTACAATGCCCTAAGGATTTAACAGCCTCTTCTCTCCTAAAGTGTGAGAGTGGTTAATTTTTAATTGTTAAATTAGCACTAGCTAAAATTACCTGAAAAGTAATTTCTAAGTGTCTCAGCGTGTGCTAATCTTAAGTTGGCCTATGGATATATATATATATATATATATATATATATATATATATATATATAGTTATATGACTCAGTAAGAGGACCTGTTTATGGGTTGGGCCCTAAAAATGCAAAAGAGTGAAAAAACAAACAAACAAACAAACAAAAGAATAAAGCCAAAAAACTAAGTGAGTATCAGCAGAAGTAAGCATGCAACTTGGGAGCATTCACTTTTTCTTTTCCCTTGACTTACAATATTACATGAGTAGCTACTTTGAGATCCTCATGTAGCTTTTCCCCAGTGGTGAACTGTGGGATTGCAACTAAGATAACATAGCCCCCCGTATTGCGTTTCTTTTGAAGATATTTTATCACAAAAACAGAAACAAAATGAAAAGATTGGGAACCATTTTTTTCTTGAAGACAGATTAAAATACAAAATATACAAAAAATATTATTACAAACATAAACAATAAAGATGGAAAATAATGAGAGTAAACGGGTAAAATGGGCACTGGGACCAAAATGATGGCTAAGATGGACAGTGTAGGGGGGATGGAAAAAAAATTAACTAATTCTATGTGAATGGTTCATCAGCTAAAATGGTGATCATGTATGCAAGAGGCCCAGAATACAGACCTCTAGAATCCACAAAAATGTTGAGTAAACAAGGTGGCCTGCATGAAATTCCAACTTTTACTTTTCATCTTTATTGCATATTTTCTTTATCTACATTTCAAATATTATCCCCTTCCCAGTTTCCCCTCCAGAAACCACCTATTCCAAACCCCCACCCCCTGCCTCCATGAAGGTGTTCCCCCACCCACCACCCCACTCCCTCCTACCTCCCTGCCCTGGCATTCAACTATAACCGGGTCATCGAACCTTCACAGGACCAAGGGCCTCTCCTCCCATTGATGACTAAGAAGGCCATCCTTTGTTACATATGCAGTTGGAAACATGGCTCGCTCCATGTGTACTCTTTGGTTGATGGTTTAGTCCCTGGGAGCTCTGGGGTATCTAGTTGATTGATATTGTTGTTCTTCCTATGAGGTTGCAAACCCCCTAAGCTACAAAAATAATCCCAACTTCTGAAAGCCAAGACTGGCTAGTTAGACTACTCATATTGACAAGCTCTAGGCTTGACTGAGAGGCCCCACTTTAAAGAATTAGATGGAAGAATAGTAAGGAGAGTGTAATAGTGAGCACACAAGGACACACTCAACCCTGAACACATTTGTACCCACACATTTGCAAGCATGCAAACTCACAACACATGTACACATACAGACACACAGATAAGTAAATAAATATAAAATTAAAACACATGGTTATACAATAGTGAAGCAGAGTTCAAGATGTTAAATTTAGGCACCCACCTTTGCTTCAGAGTGTCTAGTGAAACTTCCCCTGATTTCTTAAAGTCAGGAACACTCACTTGATTATCTACATAAGCCTTCAAATTGTTACCATTGGTTAAAATGGTTGAGTGAGACCAGAGATAATGATAAGTAATGGAAACAGATAAAATGTTGCTTGCAACGGGAGAACACAGAGTTGAGTTCCATCACTTACAAACATCAGAATTTGGGTCTGGACATGCACAGGAACCTAGAAGGCAGGACGGTTTCAGCCCATTCTCTGTCCAAAGACTCTGCCCTTATTAGGATTTGTCTTTGAGGTTGTTTCACTCAATGACAATATGTTTTGACTAAGTGTTCAGTCTTAGGGCTAATTAAGCATATTTAAGCATATCAAGAGCTTTCAGTTTGATCAGGAGTTATTTTAGTGATTTAGAGAAACCCCACTGTGAGAAGATACAGCTCTTTCCTCTAGTCTTAAACAGGGCCCTATTAAATCCTCTTAGCTGAAGTCCTGAGGAAACTGTATGTGAGCAATGTAATAAGAACATTTTGCTACCGTTTCACTAGGAGATTAATAGATTCTCTGTGGGTGTTCAAGTCTTCAAATGCATTGCATTTTTATACAGAAAACGATTCATAGTCATTGTTTTCCTCCTTAAGGATAAAGCAGACAAAAAACATAGGGCAAGAATTGACACATACTGTTTAATAGTGTCTGAATGGAACAATTCCTTAGAGAAGCAACTGATAATTGTTGAAACATATTGTAGAAATTTGTTTCTCCAGAGGGAGCAAATTTCTGCCCTGTAGAGTGACTCTTCTGAAGTATTCTGATACATTGACAACTGTCATACAAAAATTTTAATCCTATGGTTCTATCATGTATTCTGGCAACTCTGTCCTGCTGGGTCTAAAAAGCACTTCTGTCCATTAAACTGGACATGCTCTCCTCAGAACATACCACTTTTCTTTCTTACCATTACACGATTCCTTGCCAGTTTCCTGTATGACCTTAGAGTCAGCTGTATTTTCAATGACCATCAAGTTGTCCTTCTGAAGTATTCATGGTATAATCCATTTTTACCTCTGAAGTTTCAAAAAGATATAAATTCCTGTCTTCCATTTTGACTAGATGCAGAAAACAATGTAGTGACGTGTGTGAAATTTTTCTGTCTTGAAAACAGTCATCTAAGAAGAAACTGAGCAGCTTGAAGCAAACAGCCTCATACAGGCCCCAAATCTCTGGTAACCCCCTTTGAAATATTCATCTTAAGAACATGCAGTGTGTTCTGAAACAGCACATGGTTTAGAAAATATTTTAGCCATTCTCACCCTCATGCAAAGTGTGGCAGGCAAATTAATATGCAACAAAATCAAGGAACTCCTCAAGGTCAGGTCTTCTTAGGCTTTACAGCATCCTCTGGATCTAATTAGATAATTTTATCTAATGGAAAAAGAGGTTGTCAATAAATAATTATTTGGGGGAAATAATAGCTCCATGCTAGGAAAAGCAAAATCACTATCATCGAAACTCCAGATATCCAGAGAAACTATACTTCTATCACTATTTCAAAGCCCCTTGTGTCAGAGAAGGAATGTAGAAATGCAGTATTGACCGTACATTGTCGATACTGCATCCTATAAGACAGAATGACACCAGGTTATGAAAAGAATAGTCATCATGGTCAATAGAACTTCAGATGAGGGAAACATTTTCTTTGAGATTTTCATGAGAAATCATGCTGTTAAAGTGTTCTCAAAATTATAATCAGATAAATAATCATAATGCAAAAAAGCAGAAAGATGTCTTGAACTGATACTTCTAGCAGTCATTTTAGTTTAGCTAATATCTTGGTTCCATTTCCTATGGCTGTGGTAAAATGACTTGATAAAAGCAACTTTAAATAAGAAGGCATTGATCAGCTTTCATTCTAGGTTGCAAGTCTTTTATTGGGAGAAATTTTGGCATAAACTTGAATAAGTTACTTCCACAGTCAAGAGCAGTGAGAAGTGACTATATACATGCTTACAACTCAGCTTTTACAGAGTGGATTGGGTCTTCCTGAATCAGTTAATGTTATAAAGAAAATCCTCCACAGATATCCTCTGATGCCACTTGTCCTTGACTAGTGGTTCTCATCCTGTGAGTCACAACCCCTTTGGAAAGCCTCTATCTCCAAATTTCTTTATATTATGGTTCATAACAGTAGCAAAATTATAGTCATGAAGTAGCAACAAAAATAATTTTTATGGCATCAGGGTCATTCCAAAATGAAGAACTATATTAAAAGGTCACATAATTACGTAGATTGAGAACCACTAATCTAAATAATGATTAGTAAGATTCTCTTCCCATGTGATCTAGGTTCTATCAAACTGACAAAACTATCCATCACTTCAACAAAATAAAAGGTTTTATCTTAACATCTTCATACATGGGTTTCATTGTACTTTTCCCTCATGGGTCCCCCCATTCAAACTGCCTGCCCACACCCCTTGCTTTTAGAGCTGTCCCCTTCTTGCCTCCCAGTCAGTATTCAAATTGCTTTTTATTTCTCTAATTCAGCATTTCTCAACCCTTGGGTCACAATTCCTATGGAAAACATTTATCTCGAAGATTATTACATAAGAAAAATTATGGTTCTGATAGAGCAATGAAAATAATTTTCTGGTTGGAGTCATCACAACTTGAGGAATTTTATTAAAGGGTCACATCATTAGGAAAATTGAGAATCACTGCTTCATTCTTAATAAGTTTTAATTTCATAGCTTTTGAACAGAGTTGTGCTGTGGTTTATTAAAATATTTTTTCATGCCATCATGGCGGTGACTATGTATAAGATACCAGATGCCTTTGGAATTTTGTTGGTTGATGATTTTCTTTTGGGTAAGTGTTGTATTTCTATCTGTGCAGGTATACTTGTATGTGTGTATATATGAGGTGGGGCACCCATGACTGTGTGTACAAATGCTTGGAAGTCCAAAAGATAATCACACTTATCACCATTCAGGCATCCTGGTCTCTTTAACTTACTAAATTTGTCCTTTCACATATATACATATATGTAATTCATTCTAATTACTCTCAACCCCCAATCTCTCTTGCCTCTTTGCTACTCCTGGCAATGCCCCTCTTCTGCCCAAGATTCTTCTCATAGTCTCTTTCTGTTTGTTTTGTAAACCACAGAGTTTAACCGGAGGTATCTGTGTGACCATGGGTTTAGATCAATCATTTGGATCTTGAGGAGCTTACCAGTGGGTAAAAAACACAGAAGTCAATTACTGCCTGTCTCATCTCCTACAGGCCATCCATAGTCAAGGAGCTCCTCCCTAGATCCAAGCTTGACTTTTGATAGGGCCAGATTTTTTTTAGGCTTAGTGTAGGTAATTGCAGATGCTGAGACTATGGTTGCAATGGCTGTGCCATGCCCAAGACAGTATTTGGTGAGCTTCTCCATATCTTCCTGCCTTTTCATTTTTTCCAGATCCTCTTGCTCAAGATTTTCTTAGTCAAAGAAGAAGTATATATTATTTTCAGGATTGAGTACTCTACAATGCCTTATCCCCAATACCTTGGAGAGCCATACCATTCATTACAAAGTACATTCCTCTAAGACTGAGTAGCATTTTTTTATGTGTGTATAAACATAAGTAATTTGAAGGCACTATGCTAATACTTTTAAAGAGCAGTAATAAGATCTCTCCTCCCTAGAGCCTATCACCTCTCTATTTGGGGGCTTTTGGCCAGGAGTATAGTGTAGTTATGAATTCTATGCTGTAAATAAAAGCCTCAAATCCAATTATAAAATGGTTGGTTGTCAGCATAAGTTATGTTACTATTACACTAGTGAGCATATCTTGACTAGTAACTTGGTGCTATAGTTCATCAGGTTCACAGCTGTTGAATAAGGTTGGTGAATTTTCTCCCACAATGCCCTGCAGAGCAACATGCAGCACTGTGGAGGAAGCTAGCCAGCAAGAAGGAAGGTCCCAGCTTAGGTCCAACTTATTACCCTATAACTTGCAACCAAAGTATATGTTGTTTTCAACAATAGGGTTTTATCATGTAGTTCTGGTAGGCAAAAAAGAAATGACCGAAGTCAGTATTGTTTCTGGGGGTGCTCCAGAGTCCCTCTGTCCAACAACTCATAAGAAGCTATCTCCCACCGAGCACTGGGACTTCCATTTAATACTCCATACCTTCTAAAAGCAGCTTTTTTTCAGCTATGCCAGGTATCTCCCTTCTAACTTGTTTATTTTATTTTGCTTATTTGTTTGTTTGTGTGTTTCTTTGTTTATTGTCTGTTCAGGAAGCATTTTATTGTTGCTCCATGTATAAGAACTTTTACAGGTGATGGAGCCTTTAAAGCAATTCCCATATGGCCTAACTGTGCTTCTAAATAGAGGTCTTCGCAAGCATCAACGATTGCTTCCCAATTCTCTGCAATGAGCAACCATGTCATCCATGATTAATGGGTCAGTCTTAACGTCAACTTTCAATACTTGGCCTTGACTTGGGAGGCTCTCTAAGCACTGTCATTAACGCAAAGAGAACAGCTTCATCTAAAGGAGAAGATGTGGTCACCATGCTACTCATTTTTCCAGGGTAAACACTCATGATGGTGAAAAAGCAGAGATGACTCCCTGGTTGCTTACGGGACCATTTTCAGCTAATAAATTCACCTTTTACCTTATTGTGATGTCATTCGGGGATTTCACTTTGATGCAGTGCTTAATGTGAGAACTCAGAAGAGTAAGAGACACCTTGGCATCCTTCAGGAGTTGTCTTAGTAGCAACCATTACTTTCTATTTGGTCTAACTTATTCTGTATAGATGCAGCAGAAAAAAAGCAAACTGGTACAGCGACCTTCAATGCCATATTTCTAAACAGGGGGCCTCATAAGCTTGGCAAAGGGCCTGACAACAGATGTACTGAAGCTCTGCATCTGTTGGGACAGACTGGACACTGCTGGGGTGGCCATCTTTTCCTAAATTATAATTTTTAATTGACTAACAAGTAGTAGGTCTTCATGTAAGTATCTTCTGTACTTCCTAGTTTTTAACTTCATGGGTTTGTAGTAATAAATAATACCAGCAACTTCCATTAAATAAGTTAAACAAACATAAATATCTGCTCACCATTTTCCATTGATATGGGTTCACTTGATTTTAAGTTTTGAAATAAGTTTTGAATATTTTTTATTTTTATTTAATTATTTTTTACACTCCAGATTTTATCCCCCTCTCGGCCCACCCACTAACTGTTCTATGTCCCATACCTCCTCTTCCCCCTACCCAAGTCTGCACAAGAATGTCCCCCCACCCCCCACCCCATCCCCACCCACCAGACCTCCCCACTCCCTGAGGCATCCAGTCTCTTAAGAGTTAGGTGCATCTTCTCTGACAGAAGCCAGACCCAGCAGTCCCCTGCTGTATATGTGTTGGGGGCCTCATCTCAGCTGGTGCATGCCTGGTTGGTGATCCAGTGTCTGAGAGATCTCAGGGGTCCAGGTTAATTGAGACTGGTGGTCCTCCTACTGAGGGGTCCTCCTTCTCAGTTTCTTCCAGCTTTTACCTAATTCAACCACATGGGTCAGCAGCTTCTGTCCCTTGGTTGGGTGTAAATATCTACATCTGACTTTTTCAGCTGCTCGTTGGATCTTTCAGAGGGCGGTCATGATAGGTCCCTTTTGTGAGCACTCAATAGCCTTAGTAATATCGCCAGGCCTTGGGGCCAACTCTTGAGCTGGATGCCAATTTGGGTCTGTCACTGGACCTCCTTTTCCTCAGGCTCTTCTACATCTTTATCCCGGTGGTTCTTTCAGACAGAAAAAATTATGGGTCAGAGTTTTTGCCTGTGGTATGGCAACCCTATCCCTCACTTGATGCCCTGTCTTTCTGCTGGAGGTAAGTTCTACAACACTCTCAGAACTCAAAGGGAGGGACCTTAGATTAAAAGCCCTACAGTGGGGAGAGGGAACTTGTATTTTAAAATAAACCTCTTTCTTTTATATGTTTTTGCATTTGCTGTATATGCCTGCATATATACATAATTTTTAGTGCACAGGTACACATAGCTATGTGCCCACATTCATGCGGAGCCGTAAAATTACCAGTAGTTACTTTCACTATTTTTTCACCATCTGTATTGAAGGATAGTATCTCTGAGTACAGTAACTCAGCTACTATAGCTAGCAATCTTACCTCAGGAAGCCCACAGTTCAGCTCCAGAGTCCTAAGACAGTTATATAAAAACCTACTTATAAGTCAATTAAAATATAATTGAGGAAAAGGATTATAGTTGGGATAGCATTCCCAACCAGTATTCATGTGAGTATGAGGACTTGAACTCCAGTCCTCATGCTTCGACTACAAGTCTCTCTATCCAATGAGAAACCTACCCAGCCACCCACATAATTCTTATGAAGACTAACATGTATACTTTCCACATGAAGATATTATATCTCAGTTTGCATGTTAAACTGTCTTAAATGCTGAAGATGAATAAAAATCCCAAAGGATTATACACAGTGAAGAAGTACAGAATCCTGGTTTCTTCCTTAATAGAACATGTAACCTACGTTTCAACCAGGACTCCCAAATTCTCTGCTTATCTTACTGGACTGCTTTTGGAAAGTTCTAGAAGCTGGAGCAGGCCACCTAATTGAAATACTAAGATAATTGTTTATTCAATCCTACGTGCACACCTGGCTATAGGGAAAGTAGCAATGCCCCATGTTCTTTGCTTTAGGAGCAGTAGGTCTGTAAGGAGGACATTCTTGTGCACAAGATGAACAGGACACCCTGGAGCCGTTCCAACACACTCCCTACTCAAGAAGACCAGGAACATGGATATGGTGAGGAATGCAAAGATATTCAGCGCCAGCATATACTGGTACTTTATGATATATTCCTGGCACTCCAGTGGCCTGCTCAGCTTCTATCATGCGTGTCACATGACCAGAGATTACAGTGTGATTGAGCTAGGAAGGATCTAGCATTTGCAGTTCTCAGAAGGTATTCCTACCAGTGAGCTAGAAAAATCTCATTTGTCATTTCTTTTCTAGGATTCTTTTAACCAGTCCTAAATTACTTGGTACCATGTGTAGACAGTAAAAGTGCCAGTTAAAGAGACATAGTGTAGAAAGGAGGGGCAAGAGAAGAGTATAAACTCCTATAGTATGAGAAGCAGAGGTCTGAGAAGCCATTTAGGTACTAGCTATAAAGGATTTAGAGACTATACATGGACTGACCCTGGACTCTGACCTCATGGTAGCAATGAATATCCTAGTAAGAGCACCAGTGGAAGGGGAAGCCCTGGGTCCTGCTAAGACTGAACCCCCAGTGAACTAGACTGTTGGGGGGAGGGCGGCAAGGGGGGGAGAATGGGGAGGGGAACACCCATAAGGAAGGGGAGGGGGGAGGGGATGTTTGCCTGGAAACGGGAAAGGAATAACACTCGAAATGTATATAAGAAATACTCAAGTTAAAAAAAAAAAAAAAAGAAGAAGAAAAAAAAAAGAACTGAAGACAAAAAAAATAAAGGATTTAGAGTGAAAATACCAAAATTATTTTAGATTATTACTCTTGGGCATCCCTAGTCAATTTAAAAGAGTAAAGTTTCAAGTTTAGTAACATTTGACAAGATCATTTGGTTTAATTGATAATGATTTTCATAAATAAAAATCAAAGGGTGTTAACAATTTCATGGTGTCCTGACTGGCAATTACATTCCATTGATCGTTATAAGCCGCTGTTAGTACATTGCCTTTAAGCAACTTTAGATTATCAATAATATATAGAAGTATAATTTCCAGTTTATCACTATTTATATATAATTATAAGACTAATTTCTATGTAACTTTAAGATAAGACTCAAATGTATGCTTGATAACTCCTGAATATATTGGTTAAAATAGCTGATCAGTTATAGATTTTTTTTAATGATACATTCCATGTGTTTAATCTGGTGGTGGGATTTCAAATTCATGTCTTTGGTCTCGATTTCCCTGCGAGGTAACCAATTTAAGTGAAATAAAGCGATTTTTAATGGAATAGACTGTTCAAATGACCCTATTTCCTGAAGAGGGCATTTTCATGAATATTTATTTAATCTCTTTTACTTTTCTCAGGTTTTATTTTAAATTATGTTCACCACTATAACCTCGGGAGTTGAAAAATCTATTTTTTTCATGAAGGCTCTGAATAATAAACATGTACCTGTTGCATAAGTTTCTAAAAGGTCCTATAACTTGCTGATAAAATATTCATCTGCTTCTGTCCCACCACAAATAACAGATATTCCTCTCTTTTCCTTTAAACATTTAAAGAAGGATATAAAAAAAAAAAACAGCATACACAGAAATGATCTAATAGAGAGCTAAAACCACATAACTTTAATCCTCACAAATGCAAACTTGATATGCAGGAAAAATGAAGTGAGGATTACACAAACACAGAATTCAAAATGTGTTTCCCCAAAATTCAAGAGTATATTCAGTCTGCATAGAAAGCTTGAGCCCATCTATATTTTTAATAACGGGCAAAACTAACTCACTTAAATTTTTTCTCCTTTCTGAGTGTTTTAACCAGAAAAATTACAGCACTTTTTAATATCTTAATTTGTATTTTGAATTACTGAAAATAACCAGTGAACAAGTTTGGCCTGTGAGATATGTGAATCTTCATCAAAGATCAAGATTACTTGAATTAATTAGAAAGAAAAAACTGTTCCTAAGAAACATTCTATTCTGATGTTTGTGTGGTTTCTGAGTCCTAACAAAAAAAAGAGCTATTCCTGCAGAATACTCCTACTCCTTGCATTCATGCTTAGAATCACAACTAACTTGTCCTCTCCAGAAACAATGGTAAAACTGATTTTTGAGAGCAGACTATGTGCAGTGACCAGGAGGCTAACCCCAGTGTTAACACTGGAACCACTCCAAGCTTTAAAGCAAACTGGGCAAACCTGTCAAATACCAGCACATTGTTTGAGGCCTGCTACCTTACTCACGTTTTATTTTCTTATTTCCATGCTTGCCCTCTAGAGACTGAATGAAATATCAAACTCATGGGACATGAGAGATGCTTCAGGCAGTTGGCTCTCTCTCCCACTTTCATCATCTTTCCCACCATCCAGAGTTTATTATTCTGTGTAAGTACCGATGGCTTGAGATGTAGGTCCTTATAGTAAATAATCCATCGCCATTTTAAATGTTAGAGTTAGGAAACTCAAACTCGCATCTTTGAGACATTGTCTAATGTGTGTGTGTGTGTGTGTGTGTGTGTGTGTGTGTGTGTGTGAGAGAGAGAGAGAGAGAGAGAGAGAGAGAGAGAGAGAAATATACCCATTTTCCTTATCAGTAAGCTGAAAAAAAATGTGGGCCCCATAGAGCTGGAATAAAAATCAACTTAGGCAATACACATGAAAATGGTGGGGCCACCATAATCATGTATACGGCATGCTAATTCTATGTTGAGGTAAATATCTCCTACTGCCTCCCTAGAACATTCAACAGAATAAATAAGAACAAAAACAAATATTAAGAACCAAAAATAGAAATGACTATCTTGATCCAGTTACAGAATTTATATAATGCTTTCTCCAGAAAACCAGATGTTGAAAGAACAGTACGAAGGCTAATCCATTAATGTCCAAACCCAAAAAAACTCTCTCTTCTCTCTCTCTCTCTCTCTCTCTCTCTCTCTCTCTCTCTCTCTCTCTCAGATTGTTTCTCTCTCTCTCTCTCTCTCTCTCTTCTCCTTGTTTTTTGTTTAGCATTTTGATAAAGGCCAAATGTATTAAGCACATGTTAGATTTTTCTATCACCTTCAAAAGAACAAAAACACAGCGAGAGCTGAGCTTATTTTTTTTTTCATGGGTATAAAAGCACAATATAACTGATTTAGCCCTGCATGGGGAAAGTCCTGAGGCTTTTAGTTAACTGTCAATTCAATATAGTCTTACTCTGTGAAACATCTACAAATAGTACCAATAACAACCAACACCAATGACAATGGCAATACAATCATATCTCTGGATGCCTCAGTTATCTTGAGAAAGCAAGCATTTTCGTACAAAAGCAGAGCCGATAGTCACTCTTGTGACCGATTATCTTGCAATAACAGCAGTTAAACTTTACAATATCAGTCAATTACAGGAATAGTCTTCAGGCTTCTGGGATAGAGGGAAGGAAGCTGGTAGGGTACAGCTTGTGCAAGCTAACTGCTTACAAGCTAAAGCAAGGAATGTGAGGATTCTTTAAGCACAACTGTCTTCACATTTGAAATACAATGCTAACCATAAAACATAATGTGGATCATCACAGGACTGTTTTAAATGAGAAAGATGAGTGATTTATAAAATAAAGCATTATGTGAATGAAGAACAATTAGTTTAAGAACTGAATAAAGAAGGCAGTGAAGGGAACTGATGTCGTAGACATGGGCAGAGGCAGTTTAGGACATATTTGAAAACCGGGTGGAACAGGTAGATCTGTCAACATGGCAGCTTCAGGATCTACTCTCAGAAGTACTCTCTAACTTTTGGTCCAGAATGACTGTGAGTGCTGTCTTGGGGCCAAGCAGAGTAGAAGACTCTAGGGGCACAAATCTTCATGATTTATGTCTCTCTGATCATTCCAGTTCTTATACCTAACTTACCTTAATAAGTCCTCCCTCTCCTCTGACCTAGATTGATCTATCAGGCTAAGAAATACTTACCTGACATATTTTTTCCTTCCACCTCTTCCTTTCCACTCCCTTCCATTACCTTTCCCCCCTTTCCACTACCCTCCCCGCCCTTGCTGCCCCTGCCACCCCTACTTCCTCCTCTCACTCCCCGGCTTTTCCATCCCCTCTCCCTACTTCTTAGACCCAAGACTCTAACCACCTGGAACAAGTCCTCCATCTGTAGCCACAACCTCACTTCTTCCTTACCTGATGCACTGTCTGTCTCTAAGTCTATAGTTTGCTCGAGTGACTGAATGATTTATCTTTTTCTTAAGGCATGTTTTTCTAAGGTTTTCCCCAGCCTGAAAAATAAAATCCACATAACTGACTCTGCCTCCTGACACTTTGTCTCTGTATACTTCTAGAGCACTTCTGCCCTTATTACACTTCAGACACATGCCTTCAAATATGGCTTCATTTGCATTAAAACCAGCAGTTCTATGAGACCCTTCTCTTCCCAAGGGTTGTTCTATCGCCCACCCTATTTCATGACTTCTTTTCAATATTCAATGGACAATTTAGCCATCTCTTCTTATGCTCAAATTCAATATTTCTTTAAATTGATTTAACAACATACTGTATGCCTTCAATTACTATCCTTACTGCACTACCACGATTCCTTGTTAACCCAAGTTCCTGTCGGTCTCAAGATTATGGCCATTCCAGCAACTGAAGTTATCTTTATATCTATCCAGCTGCCTTTCATACATCAGACTATCTTAGGCATAGCAAGTACTTAAGAACTAGGTGTGTAGTGTGTGTGTGTGTGTGTGTGTGTGTGTGTGTGTGTGTGTGTATGAGATGAATCTAAGTCCTCAAATATGATAGGAAATCATTCAATCTCTGTGTTAAACCCACAGTCTGATAACAATTTTGGAAAAAAAACAATAAAGATTTCTATTCTGGTACAGTTGAATCCTGTTTTTCAACTATAGATGATCTAATCTTATTTGTCTTCCCCGTTTATTATAAAACCTCTGAGGTTAAGGAATGTATTTTATAGTCCTTATATGCCTGTGACTTGCAGGTTGGTTTTAATGTGGTAGAAACTGAGCACATTTCTGCTAAGTGAATAAATGACTAAAAGTCACTGGTTCCACACAATGACATCCCCAGAAACTCTATGCAGTGGTTAAGTTACCTGATGCTTTGGTAAATCATACATGAACCTTGTTGTATAAAATATAAGTAGGCATAATTCAGAGTGATTTATATTACAAATGTCTCCCTCTACTCTAAGCAGTTCAGCCTAGCAAGACCCTTCCCTGCAGTTTTAAATGTCTCTGAAACCACTCTTTACAGTGAAACTTGATTAGTTTCCTATTTTATTCTTTGGGCTAAGACAGTGTTCCCTGTAGGATGGTTCCTATAAGTACTCTGGGGCCAGAAGCATGGAGTCTATTCCTACAGAAACGTCACATTTCAAAGTGCGTGAGTCACAAAGCACCAGGACAAAAGAATAAAGACTGTCTCACTCATGCTGACCCCAAAGCCTCACTCCCTGTAATGTACCAAAAGCTAAAGTCACCCTCAGCAGAGTCATAGCCATTGCTGTTCTCCAGGATGTCTATTTTAGGATCTGAACATATTTCAATTACCCTAGAAAAATTTATAAAAATAAATAAAAGTTGCAAGCCTTAGGAACTCTCAATATAAAAGTCCCTCTTTAGTCTCTAGATCTAACACATTTTTGACATAACTTAGTAATGCATGGCCTCTTTAGCACATTTTTGCAATTATTTAGTAATGCATGGCCCCTTTGCAGGGACAGAATTGATCCCTGAGAGAACACAAAGCTTATGCTGAGAAGAAGGTGTACCTACTGTTGATGTTTGTCCACATATAGAGAAATGCAGCTGATGCTCAACAAAATGCAGACTAATGGATCACATAAATAAATAAATAAATAAATTAACAAACAAACATAATTTATTCACAATTCCATATAAAGTAGTGTGGAATTTTCTTTTAAGACCCACCATTTATAATACTCACTTCTAAAATAGCCCTATTTTATGAGTATATATATATATATATATGTATATATATATATATATATTTATACTAAGACCAACTTTAAGAACTTTGTGTGTGAGATTCATTTATACATCAGTCAGACAAACTTTGCCTAAGAAAGGCAGTTTTACTCCTTTTTTTTTTTTTGGTTGAAGAAATTGTAAGGAGAACTGCTTTGATATTGAGGAATGGATGAACTGCAAAACTTGTATCTAGTTAAGTAAGGGGGAACATGACTAGAATTCACTCCTCACAAGTAAAGGAAGGATCGGGAGTTCAAGGCAAGACTCCTTTAACTAGATAGTGAATTTGGGATCTGTCTGAAATGCAGGAAACCCTGTCTTAACTAAAAACAGAGAAGGGGAAAAGCGTGTATCACATATTGAGTAACTGAGAATATTTCACATTCATTGTATGAGTCAATATTCTCTTAATTCCATGCAAATAGTAGAAATGGTCTCCATTTACTTCAACAAGAAGGCAATCTATTCAGATGATATTAAGATAGAGGACCCACAAAAAAAAAAAAAAAACAAAGATAGAGAACCCACAGGTTTTAAGGAAGAGATGGTAAAAACACTGGTCCTTTAGCAGGTGAAGGTCAGAAATAGGCTATGGGATACCAGTAGCAAGTAATACCAACATCACTACATACTGTAAACCAAGAGCTCGGCTTTGTGTTCCCACACTCAAAACCTAAAATTACAGTGTTTATTGACCTCTTCCAGCATGCTTGCATTAAAAATAAAGATTTCTATTTCACAGAAACATTACATCTAAAATTAACAGAAGTAAGGGTAAGGTATTTGGCATATACAAAACCAGCAAGGTATTTATAGTGAGCATCTGATGGGAATTTTAAAAATTAATTAGAAAAACAGAAATCCCAATAGCATTAAAAAAAAAAAAACTACGTGAGTAAGCAACAAATATTTCAAAAAAGGAAAAACTCCATGGTGGGGCAGTATAACAAGAAAAGCTATGGCCTTCCAATAATCAAAGAAATTAAATTATGTAGAAGGGAAAGCCTTGAAAGAACTGTGGCCACCAACTGTGGGGAGGGATTTCGTCCATGAGCAGCTGAGTGGCTGATGGGAAGGAGACAAGGGCAAGATTTCAGAGGTTGCCTTCCAGAATCACGGATTCCCAGGGTTGGCTTGGGAATCTCAGATGACAGCAGTGGGAGAAGTGAGCAACCACATGGACCCAAAGAACCCGCATCTCTGCTTTATTCAAAGACACTGTCCTGGGAGAAGCCTCCAGAGTCTCGATGCCCGCCCAGGCCTGAGAAGTGGGGTCTACAGTGTTTGTTTAAGACTGGAAAACCAGCAAATTCACTTGTGTTGGGCCCCGTGATCCATGACAGAGCTTGGCCTAGAGTGGCTTGCCTGTCCTACTTTTGTACACTTCTTCCCACTCACTGTCCCAATCCTCTGTGCAAATTCCACCACAATGCACGGTATCGTTCTCAGCTGAAGTCAGGTCCCCAGGTGTCAATGTATCCGGTTGGAATCAGTTTCCATTTCTGCCCAATCTGGAAAGGATTATACTCTTGGGCCTTTGGCTAGTTTGGATGGGTTTGGCAAGTTAGCACCATTCCTGTCCAGCTTAGTCTTCATATTATTTTATGAATGTCATCTCCAGGATTCAGAGGACAGCTCTGCCTCAGTGGCTAGCGGATGTGCTGAGAAGTGATAAGCACTGCAGTGTGTCTCTGTGGGCTCTCATTGGGGACAGGAGCCATATTGAGAAAACATTGCCCTGGACTGCAGAGTTCTAGGCCTTTCACTGTGTGCCTTGCTGGACCAGGAAAGAGGGGAGAAGCCAAGACCATCCCTGTTGCCTCTGTTGGTGTCAGGAGTAGGAAGCCGAGACAGAAGTGTCTCTGCAGTCCGTCAGTCCTCACTCACAGGAAACAGAGCACCGCACTTCAAAGCTGACTTCCACAGCCCAGGCCGTGGAGGTCTCCTGAGACGTCCTAAGACAATTTGGTAGTTGGGAGGTGGGGTGGGGGTTAAGCTAGTCAGAGAATGAGGTAGCACCAGGGCCAGGCAAATTTAGAAAAGACATGGGGTAAAGAATTGCCTATGCATGGCTTTTCAAGAGTCAGTGACAACCATGATTAATCCCTTTAGCAACACTTCGAGAGACATACACTAAATGAGAACAACAGAGTCCCAACGTTTTGACTCCATAAAACACGTCCTTAATTATCTAGGTTTGTCTATTTGTCAGAAGCCTTTGAAGTATATTTTTATTTAAAGCCAAGCCCAGAATGATAATATATGACAATAATCTTTGGACATGGAAGGCCATGTCAGAAGGAGTGAGAGTTTGAGAACATCCTGCACATGGTAGTAAGACCTGTCTCAAAAGAACACAAAAAAGGCTGCAGATGTAACTCTTCGGTAACCATCGCATTCTTATTCACATGCATGGTCTCATTTTTCACTAATTGTTATTGCATGTACATGCATATGTATGTATATATGCATGAATATGCACGTAATATATATGTATTACATGGACTGTTAAGTGTCTGAAATAAAAGAGCAGCTTTGAATAGACTGGAAATGATACTGCATTATGTCATAGAATACATTCATGCAGTCATTTCATGCCTATACTCCAGGCCTTCCACTTCAGACATGAATCTTAATCCCTTCATTTCTGAGATATGTTGCTTCTATATTTGTTACATTGTTTAGTATTTTTTGAGTCATTTCTCTTCCTTCTGGTGTGGGTATAGTTTGTCCTGTGTTGAAAACAACTTTTACACTGAAATTGTCTCTTCCATCTCATGCCTCTCTCTTTCAGGTCTTTTAAGATGCCCAGGATATGCCTTAAATGATGTGCTTAAGTCCAGAGCACTTTGGACTAGAACTTCATATTTTGGCTCTAGTTATCCACTTAACCTTACCAACTACAACAGCACTCTCCAACACGTGGGGTTACACACAATTGATTTTTTTAGACAGAAGGAAATTTCTTTCTTGCAATGTTAGAAATAATTATGTTCACTTAGGATATGCCCGTCCCAGGGGAAAAGACTAGGACATACAATTATTTACGAAATTTGCTCAGGTAATTTCCACAGCTTCCTAGCTAGATTCCAAATGTCTACTGCTCTGTTCTTCAACCTTTAATTATTCAGAAACAACAGCAAGTTTGTTTCATTTCCTAGAATACAAATCTCCTCTTCTCATCATGGAACATATTACTGCAGCATGGCATATAAATCTATTTCAGAAATATATCCCCCAGATCCTCTCAAAGTTTTGTCTCCCACCAGAATCCTTCTTTCTGTCATTGTGTTCCTTACGTTTATGGTGCTACGACTGAATGCCTAAAAGATGAAATTTAGATCCATTTTAGCTCATGGTATTAAGAGGTATCTGTCCATCATAGCAAAGGAGGGTGTGGCAACCAAGCTAACTCAATACATGCGATGGGAGTTCACTGCTAATAACCTAGCCAGAACTGGCAGGGAGCAAAGAGGCCAGCTGAGAATGCCCATTCTCTATCAGATAAATTTTTGCACAGTCTGAAGCTCATAGCCAGATATTATCTTCCCCACAGCCATTAACACCAATTCACTTTCTTTATCTTCTTCTGACCTGCCATTAGTATTCTTTATTTCTATTATATAACATCCATTATACTTTATAATCAGAACCTACGGAATAACATTTTTGTACTACTACAGTACAAGTAGAGACAATTATCTTATTCACTAGAATCCAAGCTGCTATTTTTTATAAAAAAAACAAAATAAAATAAAAACAAAAACAAAACACCAAAACACCTTTTCATGTGTGCAAAGAGGTTTATTGGATTGACTTACAAATTACAGACTGGCTCATCCAACAATGGTTGTCTGTATACTGAAAAGGCAAGGAAACCCATAGCTATTCAGTCTTAGAAACTGAAAATTGGAACACTGAAGAGCTAGAAGCTCTATGAAGTGTTGCTTATGTTGGGTCCATGATGAAAGGCAGAAGAGGCTGAAGTCTATGAAAGATGAGGGCAGACTTAGAGGAACTCACTCAGATTGAAAGGAGCTACGCTGTCTAGCTGTCCATGTACGCTGACTAGCTTCCTTTTGCAGCAATTTCCATCTGAACTCTCAGCCAGTGAAGGGTACTACCAACTTTCAGAGCATGTCTTCCTCTCAGTTACTCTTCTATATGCCAATCTGAGCTAAAATTGCTACTACACACACACTCAGAGTTGCTGTACACAGTTTCAGACAATGCTCAACCTGGTTAAATTGACAACTGCCACCCAGCACTCTTGTGTAGTAAAAGCAGGATTTGAGCACAGGCAATCTGCCTTTGGAATGTTGACCTTGACTGTTAGGCTGTACTGTCAGTCTATATTATTATGTGGCAAAACCTTTTCTAAGGAAATTCTTGACTATACAATGGAATGAAAAGTCTTAAAGATGCATGGAATAAATAGAAAATTATGTGATTGAATTAGTTTTATTCATCTTCCAATAACTTCCATTTCATCCAACACCCACGATTATTCCAAAGCAGTACATAATGCTCAATACATTGGTCCTTGGTGTATAAACTATCAAATTAGTAAAAATCTCCCACATTCCATACTATGTTATTAAAAACTGCTCCCCATTGATTTTGATTTTCTATTAGCAATAAAAATAATAACAGACTAACTAAACTTTTAATTTTATATGTCTCCTTCATATTCAAGTATGTGCTAAGCACTGCTAAAATATATTTACAAATATATTCTATGATGGAATTTTTTATTTGTTAATTCATTTTTAATTATTTTAGACAATGTCATTATAAAAGCCAGGCCAACTTCAAACTCTTGGCCTCAGCTTCCCACATAATGGTAGAGGCTTTTTTTTGGGGGGGGAGGGTTTGGTTTTCTTAATCTAGTATTTTATTTTATTTTTTACATTTTTTCTTTTCTTGAAGATATTCTTTTCTCATACAATGTGTCCTAATTACAGTTTCTCCTTGCTCTACTCCTCCGAGCTTTTCCCCACCTCACCTCCCATCTGGATCCTCTCCATTTCTGCCTCTCAGAAAAGAATAGGCTTCCCAGACATAACAACAAAACATAAAATAAAAATTAAGTATAAGAAGGTAAAACAACAACTATCCCATAGAAGTTGACCAAGGCAAACCAACAGAAGGAAGAGTCCCAGAAGAAGGAAGAGGAATCAGAGACCTCTCACTCACACACTCGGGAGTTCCATAAAATTACTAAACTGCAAACTATAATATGTATGCATAGGACCTGGTACAGACCCAGGCAAGTCTTCCGCTTTCTAAGGCAGTCTTTGTGAATTCACATGAGCTTTGCTGAGTTGATTTAGAGGTTCAATTCTCCTGCTGTTTTCCATCCTCTCTGACTTTTAAATTCTTTCCGCCTCCTCTTCATCGGGGTTCCCTGGGCTCTAAGGGGGGAGATCTGACTGAAATATTCCATTTAGACGTGTGAGGTGTGTATTCCAAGGTGTCTCTCTATACACACTGTCTGGTTGTGAGTCTTTGTATTAGCTCCCATCTACTACAGGAGGAAGCTTCTCTGATGGTGACTGAATAAGGCAGTTATCTATGTTTATAGCGGAATGTTATTAGACTCAGTTTCTTGATAGTTTTTTTTAATTTAGCACAGAGAAAAATATTTTATTGCAATGATTAGTTTATAAACATTGAAATTGTTGGTCATTAATATCCTTTCTATTTTTGTGTCTCTGTGTGTGTCTTTACCTCTGTGAACTTTGTGTGTGTGTGTGTGTGTGTATGTATGTAATATGTATGTCTTTACCTCTATGAAGTGAAAAGACTTCTGTGAATTCATCAGCCCACCTAAGAATAAATATTTACCAATGATATTTACATTTTTGCTCAATAACTCCCATCTAAAGCGACTGCTATATTGATTTATTTAGTATGTCTTTGTTACTTTGTTTCATTATATGTCCATGTAGAGATGATTTTGAACTGAAGAAAACATGATAAACAGTGCATTGTTATACTGGGAACTCTTTCTCCCTTGAGTATTATATGACAAAAAATCAGCCAATGTCTGTTTTTCCAGGAACTGTAATGTTCTTCGAGAACAGTTGAGATCTACTATGTCATGATGGTATTGTCATTTTAGGAGACAGGCGCCTCCTCTCTGAGTAGTCTGGGTTTTTCAGATTTCTGAATACTCATACAGTGATAAAATTAGTATATTTTTAGATTGAAACATTTTAAATGGATATAGCTAAACTCTAAGCACATTGCCCATTGATTTATTTTTAATAGGGCATAAAATTTCATGCATGTGAGTCTATGGCTAACTACTGGAATATCTTGGGGATCTCTCTCTCTCTCTCTCTCTCTCTCTCTCTCTCTCACACACACACACACACACACACACACACACACACTTATAGCCCTCCAGTCTCTTCTTGTCTGGGTTCCTTCTTCAATAGCATTGTCTTAATCTACCTACTATTTGTATGGCAATGATTAAAATACCAGCTATCACCTTTGTTTGTTTATTTTCAAGACATCTTTTATTAACTAATCACAAGGGAAATGAACTCTGTTTATCCAGAACTCAATGACATTGGTTATCATATAGTTTTCAGCAGACAACCAAACATGACATTATATAGACCTAAATAGAGAAAGCAGTGGTATATTGTAGTAACGTGGAATGGCAATATCTGCAAAGGGGAAAGGGATGCCACAGAAGCAATGAATGACACCAACGTTGGTTGCTGGCTAGGTCTATTGATTGGTCTCTGAGCAAATTACTTCAAGTCACTGATCCTGCTTGCTCCTCTAATTAAAGAAATTAACAGTTGCACCTACTTTACAGGGTTGCTATGAAGACTAAATGATTTTATATTTAAAGAGTTATTAGAAAAACATCTGTCACGTAGTACAAGCAAACAAAAGTATTTGATAAACAGTTGATTTTGCTGATATTTTATGCAATATTTACCATATCTACTTACTTTTAATTCTAGTTTCATTATGAAAAGAATCACAATAATCTATTCACACTGGTTTTGCGAAAATGTATTCTGTTGGAAACTATAAAATACAACAATTCTAGCAGGAGACCTGCTCTTTAATATTACGGTCTGTAATTTCATTCTGCAGATGTCTTAGTTATATTTTGCTGCTGAGATAAGGCACAACGATGAAGGAAACTTCTAGAAGAAATCCTTTGATTTGAGGCACACAGTTACAGAACATAATAGAGCTCAATGCCATCATGGCAGGAAACATGGCAGAAGTCTAGCAAACATGACATGTGAGCAGTACCTGGAAGGTCACATGTTGAGACAACAACTCTGAGGAGAAAGAAAGACAACTGGAATGGCCTGTGATTCTACACCTCGAAACCCACCCCCAAGAGAAACACCTCATAATTCCCACACAGTTCCACCAACAGAGGATCAAGCATTCAAACGTATGAGCCCACAGCGCCATTTTCATTCAAACTACTACTGTATGCAAATTCCAAGTGAGGATATTGCTCTGACCTACTTCACTCTGCAATGAATATTTATTGATCTTTTACTTTATGCAAAGAACCATATATTAGAGTTGGAGGGAATTTAAAAATAAATCAGACACAAAATGATTTTGAGCTGCCTACCACTGAATAGTAATGAGGTTCTATACATATGAAGCTAAGAGTAGGTATATTCTTATGGGTGGTGTCAATGACTTGTGAGGAAGTTGCTATTTTGGTGAATCATGATGAAGAAGGATAACATGAAGAAGAAGATTTCTCCAATGTGAGGGAAGCGGATGAAAAGGAAGTTAGTCAAATTTGTCTTTAGGGAAATTAAGGCCAGATAATAGTCAATCATAATTGATAATATGTAATGTTTTAGATACCATACTTATTTGGGTAAATGTAGTAGAATATTATTCCTCACAATAACTCCATACAGATACTGACATCATCCCATTTTACAGATGAACATACTGACGATCAAAGAAGTTAGGCGTGATTTCTACATGCCCAGACTAGTTACTATCTGTCTAAGATCTCATTTGAAGACTATACTCATTCAAGTTGAAATTAACATAGAATTGTGAATAATTTAAGGTATTTTATTTTAATATTTTCTTCTGTGTTAAAAATGAAGCGTAAGTAGAGATTTGAGTCCTAAATAAATGTTAAAATTCACACTGATATCTGAATAATGTCCTGAGCCCTGAAAAAAATGGTTAGAGACATTTCATTGCTTCAATTCCTTGAAGACAGAAGAATTTCATGTAAGGCATCATGACAGAGGTAGTTTGTTTATTTCAATGCTCATAGAAAAAAGATGAGATTAAGAAAGATTAGACATAAAAAAAAGTGTTTTATGAATCCTCAGACTACCTCATTGAGAGCTCGGCCACTGTAATCACTCCTTAGAGATCTCCTCAGGAAAATGAGGGTTCCAGCCCTTCCAATAGCATGCTTATAAGTCATTGGAAGAAAGACAAGTCTATAAGATGATGACTTTAGACAGACAGAGATTATTTAGTCTAGTGATTTTGAGGGTGGTTGAAAAATAATGGGTTCTCTACTGACTCCTCTCATAAAAATAAGTTCTTCACTTTAATGAGTGGACTTCAAAAAAAATAATAAATAAAATAAAAGGATCGTCACAGTTTCTACCACAAACATTAAGCCCTAAGTTCACATAATCAAAGTTCATTTATTCCACACATAAATAGGTGTTGGCCATCTAAGATATCGTTATCTTCTGGTCCCTTCAGGATTAAAAATAATAACAATAATAATAATTCACAGACCACATGAAGCTCAAGAAGAAAGATGACCAAAGTGTGGATGCTTCAGTCCTTCTTAGAAGAGGGAACAAAAATACTCACAAGATGAAATATGGAGACAAAATGTAGAGCAGAGACTGAAGGAAAGGCCATCCTGAGACTGCCCCACCTGAGGATTCATCCCATATACAGACATCAAACCCAGACAGTATTTTGGATGCCAAGAAGTGAATGCTGACAGGAATCTGATATAGCTGTCTCCTGAGAGGCTCTGCTAGAGCCTGACAAATACAGAGGAGGATGCTTGCAGCTAACCAATGAACAGAGAATGGGATCCCCAATGGAGGAATTGGAGAAAGGACTGAAGGAGTTTAAGGGGTTTGTAACCCCATAAGAAGAACAACAGTATCAATGAACCAGAACCCCCAGAGCTCCCAGTGACTAAACCACCATCCCAAGAATACACATGAAGAGACCCATGGCTCCAGTCACATATGTAGCAAAGGATGGCCTTGTAGGTCATCAATGGGAGGAGAGGTCCTTGGTCCTGTCAAGGCTTGATGCTCCAGTGTAGGGTAGTATCAGGGTAGGAGGGAGTGGGTGGGTGGGGGAACACCCTCATAGAAGGAGAGGGAGATGACAGGTTTCTGGACGGGAAAGCAAAAAAGGGAATAACATTTAAAATGTAATTTTAAAATGTCAAGGAATAATAATAATAATAATAATAATAATAACAACAACAACAGTAATGTTTCTCTAGATCTGGCTCTTTATCTTTGAGGCTTTATCATACTTTTCATTCATGAACAGAAAGGAAAGGAAATGATAAAGAATCTCACAGGAGACTCCATGACCCAAGACTGAAGAAGAAGATATTACTCTTACCCCTGTTCAGGGGGGAAAACTTCAGTAATATGGCAAGACTAACTAGAAAGAGAAAATAAACAGCCTGAACATTCAGAAAGACAAACATTTCTTTGTAAACCAGTTCACAGAAATTTTTAAATACCAATGTATACCCTAATCTGTTAATGTGCTCTGTAATAATGAATGAAATATCTGAGATGAAGTAGACATAACAGGCGATGTAGACAAATGTAAGAATTTCTAGTTGCAGAAAAGTAGGGTCAAAATGATTGACAAAATCCTCATCTTAATTGTTATTTTTTAACCTTGTCAATATTTTTTCTCCAAACTATCATTTTTTCTAAATTATACTTTAAGCTTTTTTATCTATTTCATTAATATTCTTTTACAAAATATTGTTCTTTTTTGGGGTTTTGTTTTGTTTTTGTTTGGGGGGCAATGTTTGTTTGTTTGTTTTAATTCTTTAATTCTTTTTTACAGTTCAAACTTTATCCCCATCCTGGTCTGCCCCCTGACCGATCCTCATCCCATATCTCTTCACCCCACCCCATCCCCAAGAGAATGTCCCCATACCCCACACCCACCCAACCATGACTCCCCTCTCCTTAGGGCCCCAAGTCACTGGAGGGTTAGGTGTATCTTATCTTCTCTCAGTGAGGCCAGACTAGGCAGTCTTCTCCTGAATATAAGTTGAGGGCCTCGTATCTGCTGGTGTATGCTGCCTGGTTCATGGCTCAGTGTCTGAGAGATCTCAGAGGTTCAGGTCAGTTGGCCTTCCTTTAGGGTCATCCTTCTCCTCAGTTTCTTCCACCTTTTCCCCAATTCAAAGACAGGGTCCCTGGCTTCTGTCCATTGGTTGTATACTAGTATCTGCATCTGAGTCTTTCAGTTGCTCGTTGGGCCTCTCAGAGGGCAGCCATGCTAGACTCCTGTCTGCAAGCACACCACAGCATCAGTGACAGTGTCAGGGCCCCAGGCCCCCCATTGAACTGTGGCCAATTTGGGCCTGTCACTGTTCTTTCTCTCAGGTTCTTTTCCATTTTCATCCTGGAAGTTCCTTCAGACAGGAACAATTCTGGGTCACAGCTTAGACTGTGAGATGGCAACTCCATCCCTCCACTTGATGTCCTGCCCCTCAACTAGAGGCAGACTCTAGAAATTCCCCCCTCCCGACTGTAGAACACTTCATCCAATGTCACTCCCTTTGACTCCTCAGTGTCTCTCACCTTCCAGGCCTCTAGTACATTCTAGAGGGTCCACCCATGTCCTACTTTCTGAGGTTCCCTGTAGTCATTCTTTCTGCTGGACCTCGGGGCTTCAGTCCTGTTTCCCTTCCCCTCAATATCTGATCATGTTTCTCCTTTCCCATCCCTGTCCCCTTACTCACCCAGGCCTCTGCCTCCTTGTTCCCCCCTGACTGCTTTCTTCTCACTCCCAAGTGAGATTGAGGTATCCACAAACAGGTTCTTTAGCTTATTAACCTTCTTGAGTTCTGTGCATTGTGTCCTTGGCATTCTGTAATTTTTGGCTAATATCCACCTACACCAAAAAAAATACAAGATATGAATCTCCTCATAGCAAAGCCAAAAACATGCACATAACAACAAACACAACAAGAACTAACAATCATCTGTCTTTAATATCTCTCAATATCAATTCCCTTATAAAAAGTTATAAGCTAACAGACTGGATGCACAAACAGGATCCAGCATTTTGCTGCACACATGAAACACACTTCAATAACAAAGACAGACACTACCTCAGAGTAAATGGCTGAAAAAAAAGGCTCCCAAGCAAATGGTCTCAAGAAAGAAGCTGGAGTTGTAATCCTAATATCCAGTAAAATAGACTTTGAACCAAAAGTTATCAAGCAAGATGAGGAAGGACACTTCATATTCATCAAAGGAAAAAATCTACCAGGAAAAAGTCTCAATTTTGAACATGTATACTCCAAATGCAAGTGTACCCACATTCATAAAAGAAACTTTACTAAAGCTCAAAACACACATTGAACCCCATACAATAATAGTGGGAGACTTCAACACTCCACTCTCTCTAATGGACAGGTCATTGAAACAGAAACTAAACAGAGACACAGTGAAACTAATCGAGGTTATGACCCAAATGAATTTAACAGACATCTAAAGAACATTTCACCCTAAAACAAAAGAATACACCTTCTCCTCAGCATCTCATAGTACTTTTTCCAAAACTGGCCATAGAATTGGTCACAAAACAAGCCTCAACTGATACAAGAAGATTGAAATAATCCCATGCATCCTATCAAATATAGTTTCTTTTTTATTGGATATTTTCTTTATTTTCATTTCAAATGTTGTCCCTTTTTCTGGTTTCCCTTCTAGAAACCCCCTGTCCCATCCCCCTCCCCCTGTTTCTATGAGAGTGTGCCACCACCCACCCACTTTCACTTCCCTGCCCTGGCATTCTCCTACACTGGGGCATCAAGCCTTTACAGGACCAAGGGCCTCTCCTCCGACTGATGTCCTATAAGACCATCCTCTGCTACATATGCAGCTGGAGCAGTGGGTCCCTCCATATGTAGTCTTTGGTTGATGGTTTAGTTTCTGGGAGCTCTGTGGGGGTCTGGTTGGTTGATATTGTTGTTCTTCCTCTAGGTTGCAAACCCCTTCAGTTCCTTCAGTGCTTTCTCTAACTCCTCCACTGGGGACCCCATGCTCAGTACAATGGTTGGCTGTGAGCACCCACCTTTATATTTGTCAGGCTCTGGCAGATCCTCTCAGCAGACAGCTATATCAGGCTTCTGTCAGCATGCAATTCCTGGCATCCACAATCGTTTCTGGGTTTGATGTCTGAATATGATATGGATCCCCAGGTGTGACAGTCTCTGGATGGCCTTTCCTTCAGTCTCTGCTCCACACTTTGTCTTTGTATTTCCTCCTTTGAGTATTTCGTTCCTCCTTCTAAGAAGGACTGAAGCATCCACACTTTGGTCTTCCTTCTTCCTTCTTCTTGAGCTTCATGCGGCCTGTGAATTTTATCTTGGGTATTCTGAGCTTTTAGGCTTATCAGTGAGTGCACACCATGTGTGTTCTTTTGTGACTTGTGTTACCTCACTCAGAATGATATTTTCTAGTTCCATCTATTTGCCTAAGAATTTCATGAAGACATTGTTTTTAATTGCTAAGTGGTACTCCATTGTGTAAATGTACCACATTCTGTATCTATTCCTCCACTGAAGAATATATGGGTTGTTTTCAGCTTCTGTCTATTATAAACAAGGCTGCTATGAACATTTATTATTATTATTATTATTATTATTATTATTATTATTATTATTATTTCACTTAGACACCTTAGTTTTTGTGGCAAGATAGCTAGAGGAAAATTTGAATGAACTTGAAATCTTGCTTAACCTATTTCAGAGAGCTCTTCAGTACCAACAAGATAGAGATGTGTTTTATGGCACAAATATCATAACTTTGTGTTCATGAAATTCCAAAATTTAAACATTTACTCTAAATGTAACATTTGTAAAAGGAACACAGCTTCCTTTTTGGCTTGTGTATAGATCAGATGGGGTGGCTATACGATGACATACCATGCTGGCGTGCTTATTTTCTCAGCCTTCTGTCCCTAAACATCCTTATGTGTCTAACATAATACGTTGACACTTTCTATCCTCCATTGTGTCATTCCAGTATGCTCTTGTTCCAGCGAGAGTCTGAGATACAAACAATCACATATAAGACATCTAGGGGCTATTTCTTTATAGGTGCCAGAAATACCAAAAAGAAACTGGAAAAACTTAAAAGCTATTACTTATCTTTCTGCCTAGATAGATTCCTATGCCCTGTGAATAGAGATAAGCCATTCTACTTCTGCATCCTTTATTCTTCTCATCTGTAGAGCAAGAGTGATGAAACTCACCAAACAGAGTGGTTGGGAATGATTATTCATTGGCACAAATATGACTGATGCTTGTTTTAGGGACTCGCCCATCTAATTCTTATGTACTTAAACTGTATGGTGTGAGAATAGTTGTCCACCTGCCTTCTATTCTACAAGCAAGAAAAGTGGTTTATAAAAATGTTAAATATATCAAAGTCCATAATGATAGTATTATGAGCAAGGGTAGGATTGTGTGTTGGCTAGTTTTATGTCAACTTGACATAAACTAGAGTTATCTGAAAGGAGATAGCATCATTAAGGAAATGGCTTCACATGATATAGCTGTAAGAGATTTTATTAATTAGTGATGGATGTGGAGAGCAGCCCATTGTGTGTAGTGCCATCCCTGTGCTTGTTGTCCTTGAATCTATAAGAAAGCAGACTGAGCAAGTCATGAGGATCAAAGCAATAAGCACCATTCCTACATGGCTTCTGCGTTAGCTCCTGCCTCCATGTTCATGCCCTGTTTGAGTATCTTCCCCTGACTTTTCTCAGTGATGGACTATTACCTGGGAGTATAAGCTAAAACAATTCTCCTCCCAAAAGCTCTTTGATCATTGACTTTCATCATAGGAATAGAAACCCTAGTCAAAACAAATATGAATTCTATTGCCCATGCCATAGAAATTATAGTTTACAATATAGTGACAATTGAAGATGATAGAGTCAAGATCATTTAAGATATTCCTGTCACACACAGATCATTGTGCATGATGAATGGGAACCTAAATGAGATTCACAAACAGCTTTTCCAGACCTGTGTATGCAGTACTTGGTTATCTGAGGTCTATCAGCAACAACTAATCTATTTGTTCAAAAGTCGCTTGCCTTTTTCAACATTGATATTCAGAACAGTAATAACTTATACAACTAAAATTATATCAACACACTCAACTTAGTGCAGCATTTTTTTCAATCTGTGAGTCACAACCTCTTTGGGGGTCAAACAAGCCTTTCACAGGGTTTGCCCAGCAGATGTTCTGATATCAGATATTTACATTACAATCCATAACAGAAGCAAGATTATAGCTATGAAGTAGTAACAAAATAATTTTCTGGTTGGTGGTTACTACAACAGGAGGAACTGTCTCGAAGGGTCACAACATTAGGAAAGATGAGAACCACTGACTGAGTATATTAATTATTCTGCACAAGCCCACTGATAAGCATTAAAATGAATTAATAGAAACTAAACACCATTGATGCTGCAAAGGTTAATCAAATAAATTACATTTGAATTACATTTAAAAAATAATTCCTAGGAGATTAAGTTTTCAATAAAAGAGTTATATTATCAAAATATAATTTTATTTTGTAAGTAATCTCTAAAAAGTGAAGATTAACATTCAAAAACTTTCACTTGGAAACATAAGAAATTAGGGTCACATTATATTTTTATTCTTAAATATATCACTTGATAAAATTTTCATATTTATCTATCTCCCAAATCTAATAGTCAAAGTAAAATACCCATTATAATAAATGATTCATGAAACAGAGCTTAAATGTAGGAGGGAAAAGTATTTAAATTTAGAATTTCATTGTTTAAAAAAATGCAGTGACTCAAGAACTGGTTTCATGGTAGTTCTGAAAACTCGAGAATAGAATATTATAAAGCAGTCATTTATTTGTAGGAAGAAAGTATAATTCTGTTTGCTTTCTTTCCGTTCAAGATTGCCTATGTCGGCTCCTCTTGGTGCCCTTTTCTTTGTACTGGGTTGCCTCCTCTAGGCTTTGTATGAGAATCTGTGCCTGATCCTAATTGTGTCTTCTTATACTATGTTTGACTGATATCCCTCTGAGGCCTGCTCTTTTCTAAAGGGAAATAGAGAAGTGTATCTGCGGAAGAAGGTAGGTGGGGACCTGTTGAAATTGAACTGCTGCTGCTATGTATTCAAATCCTAAATTCTCTACTCCTAGATCTTGTTGCCCTAAGAACCAATTCTCACAAGCACTAGCTTTCATTGTAAAAATCTTGCTCCTCAAGTTAGTCAATAAAAGGCTAACATCTGTGATTGGACAGTAGAGAGCGATAGGCAGGACTTCTTGGGAGGGAGAAAAGAACTCTGAGAAAAAGAAAGAGGAAGGTTCTTTCACCAGAGGACATCAGAGGAGACAGACTTGACTGAAGACCTGGAAGGTCTAGCTAGCCGTGTGGCTGGATGGGTCTAACTGGTCTGGTTAGCAGAGGGGCTGGTAGAGAGTCTACCTAGCTCAAGTCTAAGCTTTGAAATATTAAAACGTCTTTGTGGAGTTATTTGGAGAACTAGCTGGTCAAGGAGTAATTGCCACTATACTAATTTCCAGCATGAGTTAATACATCAGAATATTAATTTTATTTTACAGAGAATGGTGTTATAAGGAATGGAGGGAGAAGACGTGTATTTGGGATGTACTGTATGAAAATGGAATAAATAAAAAGGAAAAAATGTTACCTCATTATAGGACAGTTTAAGGGAGGATGCCTAACCTATCTTACACACAGTGACTCACCACACTCTCTAACTACTACTATCCTTTTCGGCCACAGAGAAATTCTTTTCCTGTCTTCGGGAATTCCATATCATTATGACTCCTTATAGTAACTTGTCATTCTATAACTGTTCTTGTGTCTTATCTTTTCTTATCTGCTGGGTTGGAAGTTCTTTAGGGAAATGAAGCCTGTCTATGTTCTCATCCTCAGCGCTGTAGATTCACATCATTTGCTGAATGATTGAATGTAAGATAGATGGGCTGTGCATTTGTAGATGTTGGTATCCTCTGCAATTCTACTCTGGACAAGTCTCATTGATCTCTGTGAAGTCCTCATATTCAATGGATGTAGACTTTGAATCCATTTCTGAAAGCACTCCCTGGCAACCAACTACTGACTCATTATTTTGTGTTAGGCAGCATCTAGATAGTGGCCACAATTTTAATTATCAGAGAAACTTACAAAGTAAGAGTATTATCCCCATCTCACTAATGGGAAAGTGCTCCAAAGAGGTTGTGTAGCTTGTATATACACAACTAGTAAATAGTAACTGTGGCCCTAAATGCAAAGCCTATAGTCTGAAAAGGGCATTTTAAATAATCAGTATTGTCTCAAGTACATTACTAGTATTATGAAATTTTCCAGCTCCTAAAACAAGATGTATAGTGCATGCACAATGGCATACTTGCCGATAACAGGGAATTAGTGTTCCATCACTGCAAACCATTCCGTTCCTGTCACCAGTTGTTTTGATTCTTCTCAAATTTGTTATTTTATTTAATATTCTATTTCTCGGAAATTAGTGTCACTTATCCCCATATATATTCTCACAGAAATATATTCAGTGATTTTTTTTACTGCCATAGAAGAAAACAAGGTTAAATTATCATATTATCTTCTACAAACTATTTTGATCAACCATGCTGTAGAATGAGACAGCCCTGTGGGTGATAAGAGATCATTTCCTCTCCCTTGACCAGAAACAAGGTTTAAAGAAAGACTCAATGTAGCCATCTGCCATGGTCAAGACAAGAGCAGGCATGCAGAGTGAACTGAAGTCATGTTTCTATCAAGGTGTAATTCCTTTAAACTAATGAAAAAGCCTGCCAGTCAGGGATCAGGAACTGAAAGGGGCCTTTGGAATCAATGCGCTATGCATGGAAATGCCCCACTCTTAACATTAGACCAGTGATCTGCTCGGAACCAAAGTTTCTTGATGACTCATTATGAAGATTAGAGGAGAAGGAGGCAGAGAAGGAGTTGTGGCTTTGATTCCAGTTGACTCGGAATTTGTCACTTGTTAAGAGTTTAGCAAACATTTGCTTTTGTTGATGATGTGTTTAAACTTTCCAACAACAGTACATCAAAATGAACACTTTTTTCAATAAGAGAAACATCTGATCACTTTCATTCAAATAGACATCTTTGCAGTTGCATAACTAATTGAAGAAAATAAGCAGTTTTCCCTAGGTCTCTCGCTTATTTAGCAGATAACTGTTGTCTAAATTTTCTCCATTCTCAAAGGTGGACAATAGGTCCTGTCTGAACAACATAGAATGAAGATGGATCCAGATGGAGGTTTTACAATCTGCAGTCCCATGGAATAGGTGCTGATGAATGTAAATAGATTCTACCAATAGGGGTTTTCTGTAGACATGTTCTCCATGACCAAGGTGTGTTTATTAATAACCAATTTTCTCCTACTCCCTCTACTCTCCTCTTACCCTCAGTTTTCTTATGCAAATGGAATATTCATTTCTTCCCATTCCTATGCCAAATGTTTCCAGCTGTTTTCAGCTCCATTATGAAACAGGCCTAGGCATAGGTTAAAACTGCCTCCCACAAAATGAGAGCAGTAAGAGATCAGGTAGATATCACCAGAGAGTACATGTCCAATAATGACTGAATCCATCCATCTCCAAATAGTCCAACACCACCTAAATCAGCCAATAAAATATCCACATAACCTCTATCTAAGTCTCATTAATTAATTTTCAGCTAATAATAGATACTGAAGTTCTTTCCTTGGCACAACTGTAAATTTTTAATCCAAAAACTAATTATTAGGACGGTATTTTTGAAATGAACCAGTTCTTATGAAGTAAAGAGTACTGAGAAGGATACAGATATACTTGTCAGGTGGGAGAAAAGGAAAGCAGGTATACAAACATATCATAAAAAGTGTTAAAGAAGAGACGCAGACACAAAAACAATTCTCATCAAGAACTGATACGAGAAAACACAGTCAGAAACTGGTATCGCTTCACATGTGCAGTCAGAAATGGCTCCAAGTAGCTTTTTGGCTGCTTCGGAAAGGATGGATTGGATTTCAACAGGATGAAATATCCACTCCGTGATGCAATTAAATAAATAATAAGCACAGTTTGTTAGGAAATGGCCAGAATATTAACCAAAGTAGAGGGATTGTGGTGAGAGGTCGTGAGCGCTGAAGCGAGAATGAGAACAACCTGAAAACCTATCAGGCTTCATCCACATCTAACCTCGTGCATCACATACAAGGAAACTCAGCCACACAGAGATTAAGCCCCTGCCCCATGTCACATAGATAATGGCTGAGCCGAGATGCCCTGAGCTCTTCAACTTCCTAGGTTGATTCACTTTACATTACATAAGATTTGGAGGTAGATAATGGGTGAAATTGAACACTGCACTAAGGTTCTTGTTTTTTCTCTATAAAGAGTGATTTGGCACTAAAAACCTCTGAGCAGCAGAGGATGATAGTGAGAGATATAGAAATATGACTTTAAAAGCTTTATAGAGAGAACTGAGGATGGAAGGAGCTGAGGTAGAATAAATGGAGGTGTGACCACCATACCTGGATGTAGGGTAGTAGGGTTTGATGCCTGGATAGGGAAGATAGAAAGATTAGCAAAACAAGGACCACAGAAGACAATTGAGAGACAAAATGTGAAACAGGACCCAAAAGGCTCTGCAAATGCAATGCTATCGAGAGCCCCTTCTGCCAGATAAAGATATTAATTGCTATACTCCATCATACTATGCCTCTTCAAACCGATGGCATTATCATTTTCCTTGCAGATGTTAAAAGAAATAAAACACAATTTAGAGAGAGAGAGCACGGTTTGGTCCAGATCTGCATCTGACTCCCTCGTGGGACTTACTGAGTCATTTTTCTGATTTCTCTTTGTTCCATAATATAACTAACAGGGAGCATTACCTGGTAACGTCAATGATCCTTTTATCTCTCATGACTGTGGATGTAAATCAGAGATATAAGAGGGCACACAAAGGCCAAAGGCTTCCACGTAAAAAGAAAAGTCAACCTAGTACAGGACTCATGTGCATAGCTTTGGAGTTGAAAGGGCATGGCTTTAGAGAAGAGCTTCTTCCAGCTGAGCTCAAGGAGAAATCTGCTTGGCTGTTCTTCCCTGAGCTCTGATGCTAAACACATGGCCTCTGAGGGTATTAAAAATGACTCCACAAAGATATGATTTAGCAATGTACTCCTATACCCAAAGGTCCAGAAATAGCAAACTAGAGGCAGGGGACTGCCGTGACGCATGTCCTTCTTGATAGTGTGCTCAGCAAGTCACCAAGAATTCAGCTCCTATAGGCTGCATGGCAGGAAGTCAATCAGGGGATTGCCTCTAGCCTGTAAGTACCTCATTGACAGTAATACTTCTGAGAAGGCCTTTTTCTTTTTCACCCCATCATCAGAGCTTTATGACAAATATCTGTGGATAATCAAGGCGTTATAACAATCCTCATACACCACATTCCTCCATTAACTGAGTCACCCGCCAGAGCTCCAAACAGAAAAATCTTCTCAGTAATTTTTTGGTTTTGTTTGTTTGTCTGTTTTTGAGCCAATGCAATGCAGCATGGAACAATATGATGACTACATCTTTCAGTATCAAATAATCAATTATGCAGAATGGTTCATTAACAATAACCACTGAAGTCAGTGGCCGGGGTCATCACAATGCAGCTCATCTGGGCTTGAATGCACTGACCCCACCCACTCTCCTTGTCAAGAGATATGAAGGAACAGATTTATCAGGAGTAATGGCCAGATGTTTGCTTGTTAATGGTCCTCCCAGAATCACAAACGTGGTGAGCATGGGGCATTTCATCTTGTCAATTTCTGTGACAGAAAACATGCTTAATTTACCATAAGCCTTGCATAAATCAGAGCTCTTATTTGAACAAATCAAACCAGAAAATAGGATGTGGTCTCTTTGCACAATGAGTCGAACAGGATCTTTGTAGAGCATTATGAACGTCTGTTTCTGAGGTCATTATAATAGTGTTGGGAACTAAAGCAAGCATCTCCCAGACTACACCCCAACTTCTCAGAAAAAATAAGAAGTCTATAAGTGATCAGTAATAGGATATGTCTTCATTCTTTCAGTGTGGCCTTGAGTTCCTCCATACCATGGCCCTCTCTTACCTACTTCTCAACAGGTTCTGCCACTTTCAATGTTCCTAACTATCTTTGCATTTTACTCATGTTCCCTGGCACCCCAAGTGCCCTAGATTATGGATCATTAAAATGATAAGGGATGAGAATGCATGTCTGCAAGGTTGTATCTCTCTCTCTCTCTCTCTCTCTCTCTCTCTCTCTCTCTCTCTCTCTCTCTCTCTCTCTCTCTCTCTGTGTGTGTGTGTGTGTTCCTAGCCAACACTAGCCATAATATCCTATTCCTCTCTAACTATGATGTGCCTTGAGTCTGCGTCAAGCACAACTGTGCTGCAAGCTCGTGTTCTTGTGACTTCTACTTCCTATCACCTCAACCATGTCAAGCGTGCTAAATATGTCAGTCTTCCAATGATCTTAGGTGATCCCTGTAAAAGGGTCGTTTGACACCCGAGGAGGTTGAAACCTATAGGTTGAGAACCACTGATAGTTCCCTGTTTAAAGTTAAAATTCCTCAGAATACTCCAGTCACTGCTAAGAACACTGACCTGAAGCAAGAGTGGAGCATTATGTGTCTGTACATTTGCCCCTCAGTAAGAGATTAACGCTGCCTGCAAGGTCCCAGCATTTCCTACCTTCTGCAGAAGCACTTACTTCCCAACTGCCCAAGTCTAACAGGATCAATCAATGGGTGTCTCCTCTCTCCCTAAATTTCATGCATCATGGTCTGGTGCTGGTGTGTGCCTAATGTTTCTGTTTCATCCTCTCACTGACTGACCATACTCATGGCTGCTATTATGGAAAAAAAAACCAAGAAGTAATAACATGATGTAAGAGATGGGGATGGAAGAAGATGAAGATAAGAAAAAATAAAACAGGAAAAACACTTAAGTAAATATATATAATAAATTATATATAACCATAAACACAGAAATTGTAGCAGAAGAGCCTAACAGTGAGAAAATTTTGCACACCTATTTATTTGGCAAGTTATGGCAAAATGTCATTATAAAATTTTTGACTGTGCATTCTTAAATGTAAACTTATAATGCTGGCACTAAATGGCATTATCCTGTTTATATAATCAAACAGCAATCCTTAATGGAGTTCTACAAACCTCATCTAACACAGTGCTATTAACTGGATTGGATCATCAAAAATTGGCACCTGTGTCTACACACTGGCTCAAACCGAGCTCTTGGTCAGTCAGGTGGAGTGCTGACGGGCACATTCTCGGTCTCAGTCAGTGTGGCTCATCACCAGCTGCTCCAAACAGAGCTGAAATGCATTTAGCCTGCCTGGAGTTCTGCAATCCACTTCTCAACTCTGCCATCTTCACTCTCTGCTCATCCAGTCCCAACCCATGGGTCTTGCAGTTCTGGCTTGTATGTGTCCTTCTCAAGAGACACCACCCCTGATCCAAGTCTTGTTTAAGGTCCCTGTTAGATTCTTTCATGACATCATTATTTTGACTTTAGAGTACTTGCAAACGCCTATTCCATAGCTTTTTGTGTAATTATTCACATGTGCCTTATTCACCATCTGTCCCTAAGCAATCCAAAGGCAGTGAATGCCCTTTTCCCTCGCCACTACATCCCCAAGACTACTATAATATTCAAAAAGATATTAATGATTTGGTGAACTAATTGATTGGTAAATTCTATTACTCTTCCTTATCTGAGCAGATATTTCCATATAGCTGTACCTCTTTATTAATCAATGTCTTTTTAAGACATTTATTATATTTCAGTCTTTGTGACAACCATTCCACACACCTGATCTTTATGGCAACATTATAAGATAATAGAGTCATAATCACTGCCCCATTTTACAAATAAGGAAACTAAGCAGCTGGTGATACAGCTCAGTTGGCACAGTGCTTGCCAGGCATATATAAAGTCCTAGATTCATTTTCCAGTACCACAAAAACATAACATGATGGCTCGGTCCTGTAATCCCAGCATTGAGGAGGGAAAGGTAGAAGAATCAGAAGTTCAAAGTCATCCTCAACTGTGTGGTGAGTTTGAGGATATCTGGGCTACATAAGACACTGTCTCTAAACAGACAGGCAACAGATGTGACTATATCTTTTACTTTCCTGATGTAATTGTTGTCCCCGAGGCTTACTGTATCTGTCTATTCACCTACACTTAGACCTAGTACTGGAAGCTTCTAGCCTCTATACAATCTTACCTGGGCCTAGAATGTTTCTGCCTCTGAGACTTACTGTTGAATAAGCTCACCTTTTCTAGCTCTTTCTGCATTCCGACTGCCTATTTCAATTCAGCTATTCTGGCTCAAACTCCTCTCCAAGCTGACTGATTCAATCTGGTTTCTCTCAGCTTCTGATTGAATTGTTCTACGTGGCCCCATACTAACTCTAGCAATCTATTCTAATCTTCTGCAACCTTCTCCCTCTCTGTCTTCACCTGTGGCTAGCTTGTAAAACCCATCTCTCCTGATGAAATTACTCTCTCTCCCCCACTGATTCTTAAAGAGCTTCTCTTTCCTCTGGAATAGTTGAAAGTTCAGCACATCCTATTCTGTCAAATCTTTCTCTGATTTATCACTTTTTCTGCTACTCAATTAGGCATCAGGGGGTCCTTCATTCTACACAACTTTACCTTCACTGTTCAAGACTAACGGTGTGTACTAAGGGCATGTCTGTATTTCAGCCAAAGGGACTAAAGGTGTATTCTAAGAGTGAACCATTCTGCAACTTGAAACAGATTTTTTTCCAGTAAATATCGTAATCTTGGGGTTTATTATGTGATCAAATATCCTGCAGACAAAGGAAACACTGCCACTAATGATGATATTTTGGAAAATTGAGCTTCAAGGTAAATATTTCAAGATTCTTGAAAAGGCCCCTGTACTGTTGCCTGTATGAGATGAGTGGAACTGTGTGGGGTTAGTCAGGAGAAAGGAAGAATGCTTGTTCTGTCAACTCTGCCACATATGCTGTTCATGCTTCCTGTATTAACCCAAGGAAGCAGGTTCTCTCTGATTTGTCCTTTCCCCTGGCCATTTGTTTTCCAACCCCATGCAGAAGAAGGGGAACTATACTAGTTTCTGTAGCATAAACCATGGGTGAGGATGAGTCTCTGTCTACAGCTGTTTGAGTTTATTTACTAGTTTGTTTGTTCGTCTTTAATGGAAACACAGAAGATTTCTCCTTTGCTGTCTGTAAGAGTGGATTCCTTTCTTGGCAGCCCTGCACACTAGCAGTTCTGGATGTCAGAAACAGCTATGTGTGTGTGTGTGTGCCAGGATTCACACCAGAGAACAGGAAACAGTGAAGTTTCCAAGGGAAATTAAATACATTCTGCTTTGGCTTGAATTCAAATAGCAAATGATGTTTAATTACATTTTTAAAGGGCACCCAACTCTCTAACGGTAGAATTGGCTTAATCTGAAACCTCACCTATTAAGAATCCGGCAACAACCAAGTGCTCTGTCTTATAAATACACCTGCAGGCCTTTGCTCCTCCAAAACTGTTCCCTTGGTGACAAGTCTGTTCCCTGGGAGACAAGTGATGCATTTCCTCCTCATGTCACTCATGTCACTGACTTGAATCAGAAGGAAATCTTCCACTCCTCCACTGGTATAAAAAGCAGGACACAATCGCAACTTTCCCGGGGGTGGAAGACAGGTTTGTTTTGAAAGCTAAGCAAAGTCCTATTGGTACTAAAATGATAAAAATCTAAGCAGGTTTCAGTGGAAGCATGTCTCCATGCTCTTGTCCATTTGGGCTGGTTCTTTGCTGTGTCTACACTCTGAGTAAGGAGGAGTGGAATGAATGCTGTGCACAGAAATGTCACCAGTGAGGGCAATTCACTTAGCTTCCCTTCTTTCCTGAGGGGACAGTTTTTAACAGTCCTGGGGAGAACCTTAACCTCACATATTCTGCTTAGCCAGTTTGTGGAATCAAAACTTCTTTTTTATATTAATCTACTTATGTAGGATGGCTTAACTGCAGTCTATAATATCCTTTAGTATTTATTGCTTCTTTATTTAAAATATTCTCCGGCTCTGGGTTTTTTATGCTTATAGGGTGTCAGGCATTTCAAGGGGCAAAATAAGCAATTAGAAACTTTGAAGTCACCAAAATAATCTTTACAGTACAGTTATTCTTTCTCAGCTTTCCTACAGATGATAAAATGATTGGACCTGTAGGGTATGGGAAACAAAATTGATGTCTATCTAAGACCACATAACTTTTTAGCCAGAATTATTAGAAAGAAAAGACACATCTCAGCTTACTTTGGCCATGTTCTGTAAGCTGTGCATTTCTGTACAGCTCGTTTTAGGTAGGCACCTGGGACATATGTCAGCTTTCTAAATTAATCATGCCTTTCCAACACCACAGATGAGGATCATTTTAATTTTAACAGTGCATTTTTGATGCCTTGATATAGCTCATTTTAATCACCGAAGCCACTGAAACACAGGATTTTGAAACTCAGCATGAACCGGATAAGAACACTGATCTTGGTTACTGAACACCTAGTAAACTTAATTATTCGGGGTGCTATGTGGGAGAGGTTTCAGACTTCCTTCCCATTTGCAGATCAACCTTGTACAGTCATCAGATCTTTTCCAAATTTCTGTCATGAGTAGCCACCTGTGAGTTTTTCTTCATATCTTCTACATGAATAGTGCAGGGGTAAGTAAAGAGTGGACATTGTCACATGATGAGACTTGGAAATCCAAGAAGAAGTGCAGGAATAGAAATCCTCATCCAGGATCCAATTCTTTCTTGGGGATCCCATGTACTGCACCCAGGTACTCAGGCAGAAAGGACCAGGACTCCATCCCTGTGCTATGTGACTAGTCTGTTTATACAGCTATACTGAGCCCTCAGGACCTACGTCTGCTCAAGTTGTATCCCAGAATCTATTGCAGCCTCCCTGCCCGGTTCTCTGGAGTAGTAAATACTAATGTAGCAGACAAATCTCCCATAGTGACATCAGTGACATAGAAACCATGTTTTGATCATTCTATCTTGAGGAGAAACAGTGTGTTATCTAGGTTTTCATTCTATAGCTACCTACCAAAGTCACAACAGTTGTTAATAGTCAAGTATGATGGGGTCAAAGTAATGCAAGGGCAAAACTATTTTGACCATTTTTGTTTGTAAATGACATCCTCATTTGCTGATCATTGCAATAGATGTGCAATAGATAAATGTGAAAATAAAATCAACTCCAGTAGCTTTTGTCTTTGGGAAGAATGGCATAAATGCAAATTCTCTTTAGAATTTTAGCAAACATATTGTTAGATCATTTAGTCATAAGAGGAAACAGAGAGAGAGAGAGAGAGAGAGAGAGAGAGAGAGAGAGAGAGAGAGGATAATAAACCCTCAAAGATAATTAATGTAAATAAACTTCTCTTCTCCTCATAGTTAAGTTCAGAGTTGTGTGGTTTTGAAAGGATCAGCAGAGGCAGTGGATTTCCAGAGAGAGAAAGAGACATGCTCAACAAAGCATGAAGACAGCTACCCTCCAGGGCCAGCTCTTGCGAACAGTCCAGAGACTAAAAATGGAGTAAAATCTCACAACTTTAACATGTTTGCTCTGGGTTACACTGTGAGTCAATGTAAATGATAATCACAGAGTGTGGATCTCAGGCCATGGAACACAAGGGACTCAGACTGTTATCTGGTTGTATGGAGTCCCTGGAAAGCACATTTGTGGTGGTAAGAGAATTCACAGCTGGATAAATGCAAGAAAAACAGAAACCCAGAGCTGAGGACAATGAAAGAATGGACACCATCCAAGTGAGCCTGTAGAAACAGAGACAGACTTTCAGATGTAATTCATGCTACAGGTTGCGCAGGCATTATGAACTGTATTTCAGTTCAATATGGTTCTTGTAAATATTGGTTAGGTTGAGTCATGTGGACCACACACACGGAGAATGAAGTTCAGGAAAAGAACATTTCGTTGGTGCTGCTCATATCTGCAGGTTTTCTATTATCTTCTGCCTTGGGTAGTAACTCAATACTTTTTGCTTGAGTTTTAGAAAAGTCACTCTGTGTTCTCTTGGGGCCTTAGAGTAGCCCATTCAGTAGACGTTTGTTCATCATTTCAAAGTTATAAAAACCTGTGAGCTGAAAGTCAACCAAAGAGCCAAATTGATATTAAGAGCTGAAGTTGAGACCATGCCTGCCTGGCTCTGTGGCCTCTCGTTTTGATGACTTTTGAATGAGCACACAGGAGAACGGGGGGAAAAAAGCAAGAAAAGCAATGATTTACCCCTTAAGTCTGTCAGATGATGAGAGGAAGTTAGTCTGTATAAGAGGGCATTGCACATAGTTGTCTTCTGAGGAAAATCTGTGAGCCTGAGTGGGCAGAGGAATAAGAGAATTCTCAGGCTTTCCTTAAAGGCCTGGAGTCACCAAACAAGCTAGGGCAGTTCCAATACCCACAGGACAGGTAGAGTGCAGCAATCCAGTAAAACATATTGAGGATCACCGGTTCAAACTGCTAGCCTGGGTTCCGATCGCACAGTCTCATTCATGTCTCCGTGTCTTCATTTTCTTCATCTGAAAGGTAGCCTCCTCACAGTGTCTGCTTCTTAGACTCATGAGAACTAAATTGACAGCTCAGATTGCCTGGCATCTACAAGTAAACTCAGCCACTTACAAAGAGAAAGACAGACACAACCACTCCTGCAGGTGAAATGAACAAAAATGCTTTTGAGTCCCTGTATGAAGCCTTCCGAGAGGTTACAGTAATGAACCCAAAGCATGACTTTTATAGGTGTTGCTGTATTCTAATTAAAGCCCCTCCTGGTATGCCAGATTCGGGGTCTTTGCACACAGGAAACAAAGCTTTCCAGTATGAATTTTGCCTCAGTGTTTTTGGTGATCCCTAAAGGCAAAGGTACTGGTTATGTTCATCACTGGTGTGGTAAAATGCCCTAAGAAATCAACTTCAGGGAGGAAGGATTCATTTGATCTTGTACAGGGTACGATCCATCTTGGCAGGAGATTTGAAAGTAGAATATGAGTCTTCTGGTGATCTAGTCACATTGAATTCACAATCAAGAAGCAGAGAAAAGTGAACGCTCCTACTCAGCTCATAGTCTCCTTTCTCATCTGTCCAGGACTCCAGCCAACAAAATATGCTACCTAGAAGTTAATGGTGAGTCTTCCCACTCAGCTAAGAGAATCTAGATAATCCCTCACAGGCATGCCCAGAACCCTGTAACTTAATTGACTCTATACCTTTTCAAGTAAACAGCCAATGTTAACCATCACAGCATGAGAATCAAACAAAGTTAATATCCTTTTACACCATGGATGTGATAACAACACAAGAATCAGGTGATTTAAATAACACAACCACTTGGTTCTAAACACAAAAGCACCCTAAGGACCAGAAACATACAAAGAATTGTTTTCCAATTGACAAACATTTTTGAGAGTTCTTTGTAACCCTGAAAAAATCATAGCAAAAATCCAAGCTAATTAACGTAAAATGCATTAATTAATATCTCCATATAGGTCATGAGAAGGGTGAGGAAATGCTACTCAGTCTCCGTCTAACTGATAAAGGTACTTAACAGAAAAAAACAGAAGTAACAAGAACACCACTGGCTTCTAGGTGTGCTGAGCTAATTGGAGCAACACTGAATATTGAATAGATTGCTCTGTCCGCTGAGGGCCATATTTTGACACCCAGGAATATAGCTGCTAATGTGAATTCTGGCATGAAGAGCAGACTTACTTCAGTCACTTGAGGAAAAGATAAAAGAGAGAGGAAGGTACAGTCCAACTTCTTGACAGACTGATTCTGATAGAGCCATCCAAAGGATTAAGCAGCAGTGACATGATGAAGGGGATAAAAAAAATCGCCCAGGAAATAATTAGTTTTCACTGCTGCATGGTACTTCCAAAGGTTGCTTCTGTAATAAAATCAGGATGTCACTTTATTATTACAGTGGAAGTAATTTTATTTACTTTTTTTCAGTTAACACATACGCACAGGGCGGCGAGAGCAATCAGCCGCTGCACTTGTTAGCTCACTGATTAAATGTGTTGTCGCCTAACTCTGAACTAATTAAAGGGAATTGAAGCTGTTTGTGCGTTATCCAACATGGCATTAACTCTGTTAACTTAGGTTTGGGGCTTGCTTACTCTTTTCTCTCCTGTATATTTTTAAAATTACTTTCCTTGTCCTTCACAATTTTACCCGTGTTAGAATATCCTGTTAGGAACCATCTTTGAATCTTTGGGCTGTGTTATTTATATTAGAAGCAATTTGCATTTCTTGCCATTTGACTGTGGAATAAAACCATTATAGGAAGCACTAGGAAACTGTAGAAGTCAGAGATGTAAAATTAAGTCATATAAATTTTAATTAATTTCTCCTACAAGATGCTCCTATCTGTGGATGTGCTGCTATGTGTACTAAATTATAAATGATGTAATCCAGGAAACATTATCACCACCTCCTAGTAGGAAGTACCCTGGACTTAACGCTAACCTTTACAACCTCCTATGTGCCTAAATCTGTCCAACTCTCTAGATATTGTAAACTGAATAAGCAGAATTTTTTATCTCCAAAGACGCGCAGATGTCATTAGGCATCTTTCTATAATGCACTAGGTCAGAAACATATTTTTATGCCTTATGTTAGTGGAAAACCAACTTTAAGTGTTCAGTGGTATAGAAAAGAAACTCTGGGCATACTTAAAAGAGGAAGGAAAGGAGAGGGGGAAAGGAAGCACAGAAAGGAGTAGGGGAAAGGGGGAGAAGAAGGCAGGGAGGAGGAATGGAGTCCTAGAACAAGGACTGAACAGCCTTCCTGTATGGAGTTTATTGTACTGAGTGTGTTGTTGTTGTTGTTGTTGTTGTTCTTGTTGTTGTTCTTGTTCTTGTTCTTGTTGTTCTTGTTTGGACTTGAGTTTTTCCCCAAATGTTTCTTTAAAAAAAAAGCAATGACAATATCAGTCTTTGCATTGGAGAGTGTTCTTAATGCTTTCAATATTTCTATGCTATCCAGAAGCTAGTTTTGATAAAGGGAGGGTCATAAGGAAGTCTGGAATTTTAGGACCTCCAAGTGAAAATGGCTTCCATTTTAGAGAAGGGCTAAGTTCTCAATGCCTCAGGTTGAGCCACTTAGAGTATTGGGAAAAGGGGTAAGGGAAACCTGTGCATTAAATGATTGGAATAGAGTTATTAAATAGGACGGATGTACGAGAATGAGATGCATCTACTTTTAGGCAAGGTTGATTTAGTTTCACAGCACAAACCAGCCAATTGCTTTTTCAACCCTGCTGCTCATATTGACTTCAGCTCATATAAGATTTGAAAATTACAATCCCTTCAACTAAACAACCTTGACTAAAAATTGGGCTTAATTCTGGTGGATTACAAGCCCCCCCCCCACACACACACACAATGAGCTTGGAGATGTGAAATGGAATAAGTGGGAAATAAACGTTGCTCAGACATCGGTAAACATATTCACAGCACTGGCTTTTTTCTTCTTTAATCTTTTTCCTACTGAGACATATTTCTACATTTTTACAGGGTAACTGTAATTTGATTGATACAGAAATGCAATGTGTAATAATCACATCAGAGTAACAAGCATATTTACCCAGCCAAGCAGTAATCATTTTGTGCTGGGAATTCAGTATGCTTCATTTCCAATTCTTCTGAAATACTGATTGTTTTCAATTATTGTAAAATTAAATACCATGGTAAATACCATGGTGAAGAAAAAAATCAGAATTAAGCCTCCTCTGTATGTTGTTGTTGTTGTTGTTGTTGTTGTTGTTGTTGTTGTTGTTGTTTTATAGGACTGGTCTTCTTGCTCAAACTAAGCAAATGCTCTACCACTGAGCTCAGACTCTCCTCTTTCTGTCGATTCCATCCCTGATTTTCAGTCATAGTCACCACTATTCTAATATGCCCTCTTATGAGATTGACTTATAAGTCTGAAGGCAGCCAGAGTTACATAGTGAGACCTCGACTGGAAAGAAAATTATTTGAAAATGTAGTGAGCCACTCCATGTGATATTCTTGGAAAGGGCCAAAGTTAACATTGGAAAATATACCTTGCTACAATAATCATCCTGCAATACCATGTAATCATTCCATATCCCTCTCTGTATTATACATTGCATAGTATATTATGAGTACTAATAAACGCAAGGGAAATAAAAAAGCTATGAGAAAAAGTGTAGAGGATTGAAGACAAGAGTTGTTTACCATGAGATATCTAAAGAATTCCATCCTGAAATACAGCAAATACAATGAAACCTTAAGACCTTTGCTGGAACTTGTTTTGATAAGTATTAGTAACATGCATTTTCCACAGTGCTCTACCTGTTGGAAAAAATGCAACAGATCCTGGAAAAACAGCTGTTAGTTTAGGAGAAAGAAAGTGGAGGGGGGAGGAGAGGAGCAGAGGAAAGAACAAGGGGTAAGAATAAGGGACGGGTGGTGAAATGGGGGAGGGAAATAAAAGCCATGGTAATTGAGAAACATCGAATCCATAGACGACATTCAGCTGACAGCTACTGTCCAAGCACGAGGGGAAAAGGATAAAACTAGAAAAAGCACAAACTGTTTTTTTAAAGTCTTACAGATCTCCATTTAGACCTTCTGCTAACTAATAATATAACTTTGAGCAAAACTTCTCTATGGTCCCTCCCAGCAAGAGTAGATTATAATGAACATCTTGAAATTTTACTTTTGTGGCTTCTCCAACCCCAGAAATGTGTCCTTGTTTATACTGTCATTGCGACTCATCAACAGAAAACACAATATGAGTAAGTGAGATAACTCAGACCCAAAAGGACATGCATGGTATATACTCACTAATAGGTGGATATTAAACAAAGAAAAAAGTACAGAATACCCAAGATACAGTCCACAGAACTCAAAAAGGTCAACTAGCTAAAGGGCCCAAGTGAGCACTGGTCAGTCCCACTTGGGAGGGAGAAGACAGCAAACACTGAGGGTGGAGGGTGGGGAAGGATCTGAAAGGGAAAGGGGATGGGGATGGGGGTTGGGAAGGAGAGGCACATGATTCAGTACTGTGGGACTGAAGCCCTGAGGGCCAGCAGAAAAATGGAAACAAGCAACCTCAGGAGGTAGGAGGTTGTGGGGGAACCTCCAGAATGCACCAGAGACCTGGAGGTGAGAGACTCTGAGGACTCAAAGGGAGGAACCCCTACAGTGGGGAGAGGGAACTTGTAGAGCCTACCTCCAGCAGAAAGACAGGGCATCAGTGTAGGGATGGGGTTGTCATCCCACAGTCAAAACTCTGACCCATAATTGTTCCTGTCAGAAAGAACTGCAGGGATGGAAATAGAGAGGAGCCTAAGAAAAAGAAGGTCCAGTGACAGGCCCAAAGTGGGATCCAGCTCAAGGGGAGGCCCCTAGACCTGAAACTTACTGAGGCTATGGAGCGCTCACAAAAAGGAACCTAGCATGACTGACTGCCCTTCGAAAGACCCAACAAGAAGCCGAGTCAGATGCAGATATTTGCACCCAACCAATGGACAGAAGCTGCTGAGCACTATGTCTGACTTAGAGAAAAACTGGAAGAAGCTGAGGAGGGCCACTCAGTAGGAGGACCAGCAGTCTCAGTTAACCTGGACCCCCAAGATCCGTCAAACACCAGATCACCAACCAGGCAGCATACACCAGCTGATATGAGGCCCAACACATATATAGCAGAGGACTGCCCGGTCTGAGTTCAGTCAGAAAAGATGCACCTACCCTAAAGAGACTGGAGGCCCCAAGGAGTTTAGCGGTCTGGTGGGATTGGGGTTTGGGGGAAGAGGGTGAGGACATCCTCTTGGAGACCTGGGGGGCGGGAAGGAAGGAGGAGATAGGATGTGGAACAGTCAGAGGGTGGAGCAGGAAGGGAATAAAATCTGGAGTGTAAAAAAGAATTAAATTAAAAGAAGGGAATAAAAACCTTAAAAGGGAAATAGGCACTTCTCAGAGGTCCTCAAATGTGTTTGTATGCTTCGATAGAATATTCGATGTCTTGGAATTTTCCAGAAGCTTCCAGTCCCAGTCCTACTCCACACTGGTGGCTGGGCCTTGCTGTCTGCCAGCTTACTCCGTCAAGTTCTTAAACGGAAAGCCTTGGAGAGCTGAGGCAGCCAAAGACATTGGACTCTCCCAGCAACAGTACCACGGAGGAGACATCCCCTCAATAGCCGTGGAGACAGGGCGCAGATTGCTTTTTCACTAAAAGGATGTAATTGCTAATGTAGTTATTGACTTGATGGATCTGTCCCAGCTCTGCTTATTTCATTACAGCTGTGCCCTCAGCCATTTTAGGATAAAATTTCCTAGGTATCTAACTACAAAGAAGACTCTGTCTCCCCGCACCCCCACCCCATGTCGTTATAATTGATTTAAATTTGTCAAGGGTTCACAGTGTCCTGAGTACTCTAGAGTACACAGTCGCGATTCCTCAGCAGTTTCTATTCTAAATACGCTCTACTTGTGAACACAAAACAGCCTCTGTCTCCGTGATCCCTAAGATGCCTGCGAAAAGCTTTGCTGCCTTCATGACTCAGTTATTTTCCACCACTTATGCTTCATTGATCCTCTTAAACAGTTGCTTCATCATTTCCGTGTTCATCCAAGTAGGGACAAGGTTGCCAAAGAGGCAGTTCTAGCCAGAAGCTTTGGGTTTCCCTGTGGTAGCAGATGAATCTTCAAGTCATTTCTCAGTTTCAGAGAAGGAGCAACCCTACTACCCCACTGTAATGTGTCAGCCAAAGACATATTCCCAGAAAGCGAGTCTTCACACACACCTTCCACACTCAGGTCTGAAGCGTCTATCATGGGAAAGTTGACTGGTTGACAGATAGCACACGGCTTTGAGCTCGATGTGAGGAAGAAAGTATTTGCTATAAAACTAAAGAGACTATTGGAAGGGGACAAGAATTTTAAGAACAAAACCGTGTGCAAACTTGATGACTTCGAAGTAAATGTTTTCAGAATTGAGCTACCACGTCAGCAAGCAAAGTTGGACAGGAATGAGGACATTAACCCATGCCTATGGCCACAGCCCTAGCCATGCTGTAATTATAGAGGGGTCAACCTTCCTCTAGAAATCACTGGTATGATTTTTTAGAGGTTTATGACTCAACCGTAAAAAGAATCACTCCAGGCTGAAAACTGGCACAAGGCGGTGGAACTTGAGAACATGCTTTTTATAGAACAAAATCATTTCAGCTTTTTTAAGATTAGAGAAACTATTTTTTCATTTTCATGCTCACAATGAAAATAAATCTGCTTTATATATACAAATTTTCTATGAGTATATTGAGTTTCAATAATCTCTGATGTTTAAAGCACTGAAGTATTATTTTTATTTCCTCCCTGCTTTTGAATAGATGCCTTTGATGCGACAGGCATTGAGACTCTGGTAAATTTGGGCTAGAATAAACCACAAGAGGACCTCTTTCCTTTCCTTTCTTTCTTTTTGCTATTCTTTTTTTCTATCTTCCTTCCTTCCTTCCTTTCTTTCTTTTTAAACCGGAGGAAGGTTTAACCCAGGGTCTCCCACATATTAGGTAAATGCTCTACCACTAAGTTATTTCCCCAGTGCTAGCTGGGTTTTTATTTGTTTGTTGTTGTTTGTTTGTTTGTTTATCCCATGTTGAGGTCTCACTAAATTGTGCTGACTGTCCATTCACTATATAACCATGCCAGCAATCCTTCTCTGTCAGCCTCAGAAGTAGGCTTGCATTGTGTAATACTAGGCCAAAGCTTCTTCCCAATTTGCTCTGTACATTCCTAATATATTAATGCTCACTTAGTCTTTAAATTTGTCAAGAATTCTTTCTAAAATATGCAACACTTTCAGGGGAGGTGTGACATCTATACTAGCTAAAATTAAGAGAATTGGTTTTAGTATTTACAGAAGAATCTATGCCCAAGGAAGCATAGTAATTGCACTAGAGGTGCTGATGCCAAGAGTCGGTTCAGCCATCCTGAGCAGTACTTAGCATTCACCCTTGGGTGTTGAAGTTCTGAAGCCATGGGATCAGGGAAACTGGTGGATTTCTAGGGAATACAAACTATTTCTTATTTTAATTTATCTAAAACCTCACTTAAACCATACTTTACTAAATGGCATTTGCTTTAAGAAGACCATTAAATGGGGACAAGAAAGATGTCTCACAAGGTAAAGACACTCACTATAGAAGCTTGACAACATGGATTCTATCCCAGCAACCCATATGAGCAGGAAGAAACTGACTCTAAAAGTTGTCTTCTGACCTCTTCATAGGTGTGTTGGCATACACACATGCACACACACACACACACACACACACACACACACAGCACACCACAACCACTATCATCATCATATAATAATAGCAATAATAATAATAGCAATAATAATAATAATAATGCACTTCAAAGACCTTCAAATGTATGGGAATAGCACTTACAGACTCAATATATCCAAACCAATTTCATATCTGATCAATTCTATATCTTTCTTTATCAGGCAGTCTGCATAGTATTTGACTCCCATTGAAGAGATTGAACTCAGTGCCTTATGCATGCAAGTCCTTAAGAATCCTACTTTAATTAACTATTTTAAAATCAGGAGAAGCTAAAAGGCATAATATGGGACTTATTAAGAGAAAAACATCTTGTTTCAAAAGGGGAATGGATCAGAAGACGCAAAGTCACTATTTAATCAGCATCTTCGGAAGTCAAGCATCTTTGGAAGCAATTCATGTTCATGTCCTAAACTTAAGGAGGGGAAAAATTTTTTCATTTGAATCTGATGCCCCAAGAAGTTGTATTATGGTAAGAGATGAGTAAGGGAAGAAAAAAAATCCTATTTTAGAGTAAAACTCACTATTGACTCTAGAAAATACCCTTGCCAATTTTGTGAGTTCACGGGTGTGTGCACCGTGTCCACAGGCACTTCCTTCCTAGGAGACTATGTGGAGAATATGAGCCACTTGCTGAGTCAAGCAAGCTAGAGCTTTGCAGTCATTTATAACCCCTGATGAGTTTGGCCTCAATGAAGGAAAAGTGCTCTTGCAGCTGCCTCCTTGTTAAAGCCCAGCATCTTCAAATGGCAGGCCTCCATCTGGCTGCCTATTAAAAAAAAAAAAAAGCTAAACTTACTCTCCCAAGAAAAGAATGGAATATTCCAGGTGATCGGAAAGCTAGAAGACACTTAAAGAGATTTGGCTTGTGTTACAGCAGGCAAGAAAAATGTTTCCAATGACCCAATTTAAAAGCCTATAACCTTGCCCAGCACAGAGAAGACATAGCAGCCTGTAGGACAGGAGGAGTTCTGTGATCAGAGGTGAAGCAATTCAGTATGACATGGCTGTGACTTTGAGGCCAAGACCACCCACGGAGCCTGCCTGGCAGCCTGCACTTAGAATCCTTGCTCAAAGGACATTGCACTGGAATTAGAACACAAATACTGCTGATTGGCTGCTGGGAGTTTTAGCCTCATCAGCATACTCAGGAAGGAACACCATCAACTCTAAGTGCAGTGGGCAGGGACAGAAAGTGAATGTACTTGGTAAAAAGTCCTTCCCCGTGAGCAGCTTTTGAATACAAAAATATAGTTCTTAGGATTAGTTGTTGGCCTGTCTTTGTTTGGTATTTGTGACGCATTCACATGGATTTATCAGTGAATGGGCAGCCTCTTTGATTTCCTTTTAATATTATACTAAAAAGTTCTCAGCCATAGGCTGTGGTTTGAGTACTTTCTGAATTCATTTCACACTAAACATTTGCAAAACAACAAAAAAAGCAAACCCCAAAACAAATGAAAATAAATAAAACAGAGGCACACATCTGGTGTCCATGAAACGTAGACATCCATCATCTTAGAATTTCCAGCTTTTACAAGGATATTGTTTCTTAAAAAATATGTGAAGAATACATCGAATATTACAAACATCAGTCTTTTACTTATGAAAAACTTTAAATTAGAGTTCATTATTTATTATTTGACGTTTATAACATAATTTGTTATAAACATAATGGTGTTTATAACAGAAAGTTATAGATGGGTCTTTAAGAGATACTGAACTACGTGTGAGTCAAAGCAAGAAGAAATCCTTTTAATTATTTAAACCTGGAACTACTTAGTCCATTTTTCCTACAATATCTGCCTAGATTCTTTAGCCATCTACTAACTGAACTACCCAAAGCCTAACCCTCCTCTCTACTTGCAAGCGGATGAATGTGCAGTTAGGAACGCCATGCTTCCCTCCGCCTTCTTAATATGTGTGTTACTCACTTCTAGACTAAGCGTTGGAACTGCAAACCTTCTCTCTATCAAAAATAACACAACACACTGCATTGCTCTGACTTACGGCAAAGAACTCAGATCCAACAAGGTTCGGGATTTTTATTCCTTAGATTTATCTTATTTTATATGTATGAGTGTTTTGCCTGCATATATGAAGTGTACCACATGTGTGACTACTGCCCCTAGTAGCAAGAAGAGGCTCGGATCTCCTAGAACTGGAATTATGGTGGTTGCAAGTCAACACTTGAGTACTGGGAACTGAACCAAGTCCCTTGCAAGAGCAGCAAGTGCTACGAATCACTGAACTCTCTCTCGACTCCCTCCAACCTGATTCTTTATGGTGGTTTCTTTTGACAACCCTTACTGAAAAGTATTCTTCAAGGCATTCCCTTTTAAAAGACCATCAAGTAAATAACAGTGTAGCTTAGGTTTGCCCTTCCTGTCTCTAACTAAAGGCCATCACAGATGAGCCTTGTCTAACACTTCACATTGAATGGTATCCTGGCTGGTACCTTTCTCCTTCGTAAGAGTTACAATTAAAGTCATTATATAACTGTGTAATTGTGTCTAATATTAATTGTGCCTAAGAATTATCCTTCCATCTGCCCATAAGTCATCTAAGAAAAAGAACTTGACCCAGTATCATTCTGTGGCACAGTGCCTGGGAGGTGGTAACATTCATCACTGATGATCAATGGCAACCTAAGGTAGTACAACCTACATGAGATATCTGATTTACAGATCAACTAGGGAATCATGTCTATTGGCCTTCTTCGCCTAGAAGAATCAATAACTCTGGGAGGTAGGTTGTCATCCTTATAAATATTTTTTCGTTGCCCCTCCTCAAGGGTGGGTTTAAATAGAAGTTTGTCTAATTCCTAACTCTGTACCAGTGCACCTCACTCCTTGAACTCATAGAAGATAAAGTCTGTGATAGAATGCATACATCTCTTTCAGATCCCTCATTTGAATTGTTTCAATCCCAAGTTACTATGTTACTTATGGTATGAAGGCTTGCCTTCCCTCTTGCTAAAATACCTTCTTTATACATTAGCTGAAGTAACTTTAAAGGATAAAGGAACTTTCCATGCCTGGCTCCTGACCTGACTCCCTCGGGTTCACCAATACACTTCGAATAAACTCCCTCTTCTTTGCATTGGCTGGCAAGACCTTCTGTGCTATGCTGACACATTTTCTCATCTGTCCAAGTCAGCTCAGCTTTTAACTCATTCATATTCCCATGCTGGAAAGTTATTCATTCAGTACATATATTAATGGAAATTCATGTTGGGCTTTAGGGGTCCACTAGGATTAGATAGTGCCTAGACTCAGATGAATTTGGAGACTTTATTAGGAATTCAGATCAGAGCTAGCAAGCTTGCTTGATCTCAGTCTCACGGTGTGATAGCCTCCATATTGTGATGTAGCAAGAAGGCTAGATACTGGTGCCACCCTCTTGAACTTTCCACCTCCACAACTGTAAAACTAACTCCTATTCTTTATGAATTACCCAGTCTTTGGTGTTTAGTTATAACAGCAGGAAGTGAACTAAGATATAACCTGCAGCCTGACTATAACTTCCTTAGGAAAGCCATCTCTGAAATTTCAGAGTGTAGAAATCCTATAGTCGTAAAGCTAAAAAATAATCAATTTTCCTAAGTGTGTAATTAAACATCAATGTTCATTTGGTATGTAAGTAATATCATTTTATATATTTTGTGTGAGTTTTCATAACCATTAATGTAAATGTAAGCACTGCAGGATAAGGATCTCATGGGTGTGGTTTATTTTATAGAAATATTGCCCAAAGATAAGACATTCTTTCTTATGCTATTTATAGTATATGACAGATTTTAGGTAGTGAATTGAAAGTGTGATAAATGTTATTAAAGAACAAACAGAAGCTGGCATATGCAGAATACACAGGCACCTCTTCCAGACAGGGGAAAGAAGAAAGTGAAGACCTCTCAACCAGGAGCTGATTAAACTGGGATCCAAAGTATAAGTTGAAGCAAAATCAGGCATGAGCTGGAATGAGGTCACATGGCAGGTGCAGGGTCTAAGAAAGCATCAGGCATCTAGAAGCACGTTTACCCCATAACTTTTTGCTCAACACCCCCTCATGCTCTACCCCATTATCTGACTCTTCTTAAAGAACTTATCATCATTGTCAACTACAGAATATCTGTTTGTTTATGATCTGTCTCCTATAGGGCAAGGACTTCATTGGCGTTGCATTTAACACTGTATCTCAGCTTTTAGAATTGTGTTTAGCACCTAGAAAGGGATTCATAAATAACCTTAAAATAAATTTGCAAGGGTCTTAAAGCAGTGAAAAGAAGGCTCCAAAAGGAAAAAAAGACTGTGATTTAATATGAAGGGAGAAAATAGAAAGAACTATCTGAGCTTAGAGTCTGAGGTAGATAAGCAGAGAGCAGGACCAGAGAATGTGTTAAGGAAATTGCACTGCACCCAAAAGTTACTAAGTTTAAGCACCTATGTTAAGTGATTTTAAAGCACCACCCAAGCTCAAGTGTGTTGGAGAGGTTGAGTGTCGTGGGAAACAGGTGGTCATTATTCAGAAGTTTCACAGTTGTACATGAGAGAAATGACATGTTAGGCCAAGGTGAAGGCCTGGACAATAGAGAAGATGAATTTGACTTTACAAAGATGTAAGTGACAGAATTAAACTGATGGAATGGATAATTACATAGAGCAAGAAAGAAAAGGTAAGACTACATGCTAACTAAGCATAGGCCTTAGATAAGTGATGGATATATTACCCGAGCAGCACAGTCACTGAGGGACAAGAAGTTTCAGTGCACAGACGACAATTCAGTTTAGATACATGAATCGCAGTAGATTATGGGTAAGCCCAGGGGACAGCCAGTATTGTTATTTACCTTTATAAAAGTATCTGCACAGAATTCTTTTGAAGATGATGTAGAAAAGCAGCAAGATTCATTACCATAACCAGTGTAAACTGCTCCTTTAATAAAATGCTAGCTATAACCAACTCTTATTAACCATTTTAACATTCATAAAGCCTACCAAACCCAGGGGCTTTTGTTAAAGAGTGAATAGATCATTCAAAGTCAACATGCTCACAGGTTAAACTAGTGCCATCTGCATCTAAATTCAGATTTATGAGGATTCTATTTTTAAGCTACTGCCTTTCATTGCAACAGCAATTACTGACACCATTTTTTTTTACCTATCAACTCTATATCATATTTTTTCAGTTGTTCATATTCTACTTCTGTTACTCTGACAAGGAATTACCCTAGTACAATGTATCTGATGTCAGTACACAGGCTGTGAATTAAAGGTGCATACTCACCATCTGTCGTAAGTATTTTTCTAACTAACAATGAGAAGGCACCCTAAGCATCAGGTATATATTGAAATCAACAATCAAATTGTTTTCCCCTTCTATGGATAACACATGCTACATGTCTACAAATATAAGCAACCTTGGCAGCTGTGATGGTTAATCTTCATCTCGATTAGTTTTAGAAGCTCCCAAGAGACTGGCCTCCAGCATTCCTTCAAGGAATCATCTTGATTACATTAATTATGTAATAATAATGTAATAATAATGGGGTATAGAAAGCCCCATTCACTGTGGATGGCATCATTCCCTGGGATGGAATCTTGGACTCTATAAATGTGAAAGTTAGCTGAGCACAAACATTCATTACAGGCTGGCTCTACAGTGTGGCTACAACATAACCCACAGGATCAAGGCCCTGCTGCTGAGACTTCCCTACCATAATGGACTAGAACTGTGAATGAGATAGGAAATAAGCTCTTTCTCTATTAAGATGCTGTCGGTGGTGTGCTTCATTACAGCAATTATAGAACAACTGAGACACCAACTTTCACTGTCTTGCTTCCTTACATCTACAATACAACACCATGAAATGGAGTCTTAGCATTAAGGAGAGATAGAAATAGAGTTCATTGTGTTCACAAACATACACACATGCATACGTTAAAAATAAGCTCAAATGAAATGTGAATTATAAAAATTAATTTAGGGAGAAAAGTTTTCTTCAAGGAAAATACCCAAAGTAGCCCACATATCTGTGCTTCTAAGCCTCAATTAGTGTATCCGAGGCCCAAAGTGGTGTTCCGAAATTCATAAGCTGGAACGGCAATACAGGACCGTCTCCAGAACCCTGATTTTCCTTCATCCCAATGTACATAGTCAACAGATTCACTCCTGCACTTCACTGTGAACCATTTCTAATGGGACCCCGGATGTGTTTGTGGTCTGTAGCCTTTCACAATCTCCACTGCTAGAGTGAGCAGATGAACCTTAGCAAAATTCTCTGTATTGTCTTTATTTACCCATCTAATTTTGGTGCTAAAAAATAAATAACCCAGTATAGATAATTAAAGGATTGATACTGCAAGTCATTGTCTACAGAAGATTTGAAAATAAGGCTGGCATCTGTTCCAGAGAAGGATTAATTAGGTATTACTTTAAATGATGAATCCTGGCTCCTTTTCCCATGAGAACAGTTGGTAAATGTACTGTTCTAATTAGGGATTTGGCTCAAAATATCATTTTATTCTAATCAGGAAGCCTATTAAGATTTTTATTAATACTATCAGTTTTACTAACTATGTACACCACACATGTCATATGACACACAGAAGCACTTTTCCTACAGTGAGAAGAATATCTTATTAGCTGCTTCATGTTTACAATGGAGGCTATGATTTCAGGGTGAATTTTCTGATTTCTGATTTCCATTGCTTCCGTCCTATGAGCATTGCTAGCGACTTGTAGCGTTGCTGCAACAAAATATGTGGAAGAAGCAAAGTAAGAAAGGAAGGGATTACTTTGACCTGGAGTTCATCATGGTGGGGAGGATATGGTGGCATGAACAGCAGGCATTTGACCACATTCTCCCACAGTCAGGAGTTAGAAAACCAGGAAAGCTGTAGCTCATCCCCTTCTCTCCCTTTCATTCGGCCCTGGACCCCGGCACATGGAATAGAGCTCCCCACCTAGATGATAGGTCTTCTCGCCTACATTACTCTAATCTAGAAAATCCCTCACAGACACTCCCAGAGATTTGTTTCCATGGTGATTCTAAATCCCATTAACTTGACAATCAAGTTCAACCATAATAATAAGCTTTCTTCATGATGTGCTGTCAAAGATATGATATTAAACATCTCATTTTAAAAATTCTATAAGTTACAGGAAAAGCAGGGATCTGCTAAGAGGATAGGAGACACATTTTATTTTAAATCACAGTACTGTGCTCTGTAAGAAAAAGCGATCTTCCAAAGCTGTTTCCAAAGCACCTTACAGCACCCCCAGATTTTAGTTTCTATCTTCCCATTTTCACTTCAATCTACCCTTATATATTGCTAGCTCTGATGTTCTGTCCTAGAGAAAGAAGAACAAAAGTATGTGAATGGGCACTGACATTACCGCCTGATTTTTCGACTTCATTATTTTTGACTCCTTACTTGAGTTCCTATATTCTTCATATCTTAATTTTTCATGTGTAGCATGAACATGATCATAATGATACCATAAGCTTCTCAAGTGTTAGTGTCAGGATTAAGTGAGATGACATGTAGAAGAATGACATGGCTTATTCGATAGTTTTCAAGTATCTCTCTCCATACCTATGAAGCCGTCTTACAATTTCTGAAAGTACACTAAACCACCAGAGCTGGGATAAGAACATAGAAAAAATACAAATGCTTACATGTATGATTTAAAATAGCATTAAATTCATTATAGTTTTTACAGAAAATGCACAGATTTCTATAATTGTTTGATTACTATGTATATAGGTAGGGTGGGATTACTCATAGAAAAGATCTACCTTAATCTCAGATAAATCATTTTTTTCTGTATGCATGTATACATGTTTGTGAATACACTGAATTCTATTTCTATCTCTCCTTAATGCTAAGACTCCATTTCATGGAGTTGTACTATAGTTGTGCCTTAGTATAGATGTAAGGAAGCAAGACAGTGAAAGTTGGTGTTTCTGTTGCAGCAAAAGGCAACTACCACTCTGTGTAATATTTCTGTTGTGTTTTAAAAAGGAGGAAATTATTTAAAACACACAATTAAGTTATAGATACTTGGACAGGCTATTTGTACGAGATGGCTGTCCTGTTATAAATGCCTTTGCAATGTCCAGATCATGGCATTACCTGGTCAGAGGACAAAAACATCATTATGATTGAAATAGAGTTCACATCTGCAGCTAAGATGAAATAGGGCATTGGCTCAATGCATTTCTACAGGTAGAAAGGCAGCAGTCTTGAATGAGCAGCATATGTACATACATGTTTGTACAAGTGGGCCATTGAAAGTCCATCATGAAGGGGCTAGTGAATGTATTTGTGGAAAACTGGATGTTCATCAGAAAACTGTTACTGCAATTAATGTAGAAAATTAGACTCTCCATAAACCTGAGCACAGCTAAATATGACCACACCTGAGCAAGTGGTCATATTTAAAAATATATATTCTTAAACAACTTGAGAAAACACCCCATCAGGAAGCTATCCATCATATCAAGTAACAAGGAAGTTTCTAAAGGAAAGCAAACATAAAAATGTCTTTATTATTTGAAATAATAAAAGCAAAGGTGCTTGTTCTGATCCGGTACTGTAACCCCAGCACTTAGGAGACAAAGACAGAAGAGCTACAGTTCAAGGAAAACCTGAGATACATGGTGAGGACAAGGTTCAACAGAAGAGAAACTAAGCATAAGGCAGAAGTGAGCACAGTAGCCTCAAAGCCATTGTCCACTCTTCCTAGGAAACGGTTATTTGGTTAGCTTGTTGTGTTATTTTAAAATAGGATGTTAACTTTGAGTAGCCTTGAATATAAAATTCCCCTGCCTCAACCTCCCTTCAAAGGGTTAGGGATGCAGGTGTGGACTACTACTCTGACGTAACAGCCACCACACACTACTGTCTCAGTAGTGAGCTGGCATGATTCCATGAAAAACAATCTAGAAATAAATTTTTAAAAGATGTTTACTGGGCTAGTGACATGGCTTAGGGAGTTAGGTACTTTTAGCTAAGCCCAGTGACCTGAGTTTGATCACGACAGTGTGCAAGATCGAAGGAGAGAACCCCAGACCTCCCCATATACATGTGTCATGGTACATATGCACTTCACACACGCACAGGAGCACACACACACATGTAATTTAAAACATTTACCATGCAGGGTTTAGTATTTAAATTGAAAATAAACTTTAAGCAGCCTTAAATATATTTATTCTTACAACTTAAAGTTATTAAAGAGAAGGATGCCAATGAGAAAGAAGTGACTATATGTTTTTCCATTGATATATTTTTATTAATTCTTTGAGAATTTCATACAATTTTATCTTGGCCATAAACCTTCCACTCCTCCCTCAAACTCCTCACAGAGCCATTCCAACCTCTCTATCCCTCTCTACCCCCCTCTACATCTTTCATTTTCTTACTAGATGACAGGATCTTACAACAAATATCCTGGTCCTCTGAATCTTAGAATCTTCCCAACCCCTCTTCTGTGGTGTGCCCTGTCTGTAGGGGTTGCATTATCCATTTACTAGGTGCAGTAGGCACCCTAAGGTTAATTGATCTCTGCGTATGAGCAGTTGTGGTTTCTGTAATGATCTCTGCCTACACATTGTTTTCTATCAAAATATTCATATCTGAACATGCTTCAAATATAGCAAAAAAATAAAATAACAAACTCTTGTAAGTTTAGTGTGAAATATTTTTGCAATTATACTTATTTTTTTTCTTGCAAGTATGGCTCAACATTAGCAACATATTGAACCGAGAAGACACTCATAGCTCTGTCTTAAGTTGGGTTACCATGGCTGTGGTAAAACACCATAATCAAAAGCAACCTGGGGAGGAAGTGGTTTATTTGGTTTATATACCCAAGTCACAGCAAATTCAGGGAAGACCAGGCAGGAACTCAAACCAGGCAGGAACCTGGAGGAAGGAGCCGATGCAAATGCCATGCAGGAGCAATGCAAACTGGCTTGCTCAGCCTGCTTCCCTGTAGAGCATGGCCAGAGGTGGGGACTTCCCCTATCAATCACCAGCTCAGAAAATGCCGTAAAGCAGTCCTGCAGCCAGGCATTATGGACACATCTTTTCAGTTGACGCGCCCTCCTTTCAGATGACTCCAGCTTATGTCAAGATGACGTAACACTAAACAGCAGAAGCACCGAGTAGCAATACTGACTGACGAGATCCTGCTGAGGAACTCCATCGTATGCTTGAGTCATCTCCATCGTTCCCACTAGCTACCTCTCAGCTACCCAGAACCACCAATCTCTAGCCCCAGTTCCCACACAGTGACTAGGTGGACAGTGTCTGCAAGGAAGAATGGGAGGACACTTTGGATTGTGGATTCACTCTACTTTCTGAGTGGTTCTATCATAGAAATTTTGCCCAAACAGACTTTATATTAATCTGTCTTGAAGGTTGGAAACATGTAATTATGCCATCATTTAAACTTTTGTATATCACAACAGGAAGGAAAGTCAGATGACCTTGAGGCTACTTAAGTCTTTGCAAAAACGCCTAGTCTTCAAAGGTAATGATTAAGCTATGAAGCCAAGGCCACTTGTTGCTAGCATTGCATCCTCAGAACTGATATGAGCTTCTGTGCGCCTTAGCCTCTGTGGAGGAAAGAAAATGTACCTTCAGCCACCATCCAAATATAAACCATTCTTAACAAACGCATCTCATTTGCTTAACTGTTTTTTTCTTAATTCATACAGTTTTAACATATCTTTACAAAATTAGGCTGTAGCGTTCAAGTTACTATATTCAGAAAATTCAGTTTCTACTATTAAGAGTGTGGCCAAAGGAAATTTGCTAAATATACAGAAATCATAGCAAAATCCAAAATGAGCATTTCAGTACCCTCGTGGAACACAATTTCAGATTCTTGATGTGCTTGGACTCTATCCCAAACCGCTAATTACTTCTCAGCTCAAATGGGCAAAATCATTAGCAATTTACATTGAAATAGGTGAACAGATATGTTTCTTTCTTTCTATTCCCTGTAGAAAACAGTCTGCACCATACTGCAACGCTGGGAAAGTTTATTCTTAGCAGCATGTCTCCCCAGACGGTTTCCAACAGCGTGGGGGATATTAAATATATGATTAATAAATAATCACAACCCTATGTCCAATCCCCAGCTCACATTCAAAGGGAGCCATGATTATATAAGACATCTCAGAGACGTTCTGAAAAGAATATTTATACATTTTAATTTAGATTTATTCCAGAATTAATGTACACATATTTACATATCCCATGCATATTTACATATGAAATTATTTTAACCATTATCAGTATATAGCTACCTCCAGGGAGAAATGCAGTAAAGAACTTAGCAGCCGGAAAACCCAGTGAAGAACAATTTAGAACAGAAGGTAGAGAGGATCATAAACAAAGAGAATCTGAAATTAGAGAAGGAATTTTTAATTACGTGGAATTTGATCACTCAGCTGGAATTTGTGATCCTGGAACTAGAATTGCTTTGTTGTGGTGGAAAATGCTTTCGGATATTTCATTAACAGACCAAGTAGAAAATTTCATTTCAGTCTTCCACATTGCTTTTCTCTCTCTTTCTAGAGAGTGTGATGCAATGTGAACCAGCTTGTTCATTGCTGTACATAAAAGGCGGTATGGTTACTTACTTAAGTGTGGTATGCATAACCTAGGTCTTGGATTTTGTGGGGCAGCCCCAAATTCCTGCTTGGCCAGTGTTATGTTAAATTCCAAAGCTATAATCATTGTGGCTACAAACAACAACAACAAAGATGTGCATGGGTAAGGGAGTATGTCTAGTTCCAGATGCACCATTCTCTGTGTGCCAAGAGATGTCTGAGAAGCCTATGGTGACAGTCCCTATCCTTCTTTATGCAAAATTATGAACTAAAATGCCAGACAGCCCTCTCATTCCCAGGCTTAAGTAGGATTAAACAGAATGGCATAGCAATTAAAAACACAGACTGGTATCAGTGTGCTTGGATTTGAATCCCAGATCTGCTAATCCCAGCTTTGTGTGACCCTGGGCAGGCTATTTAAGGACTTCGTGCCTCAATTATCCTGTAAAATAAGCTGGATAATTATCTTTCACATAGCTGTTACATGCATGTGTATGTGTATGTATATGTAAAACCACCTAAAATAACAAAACAGGAAATGTGATCCATATATTTACCAAATAAACACATATTATATGTGGCAGTTTATGAGTTATAATCTGGTAAGAAGTTGTTATTCATTGTTTTTTTACTCTATCTTACAATAATAACTATAGGCATGGGTCTTATTCTATATGGCTATGAACAAAACTCTCACCAAGTGACTCCCACTATTAAAATCCTTCTACATCTGATTTCAGACCTGTGATCATTGAACTCTAGTTCTCTGAGATTGTTCACAGTTTTCCAGCTTTGTTATTACCCTACCTCTGAAGCTCTTAGTCACAAGCTCATAGTGTATAAAACTGTGTAAGAAGCCTGATGTTTGAACCAAATACAATCAGAAACCAAGCCCTATATCTTCCTTTAATTCTGTAAAGAGCATCAGTTAAAGAATCAGGCTGCCTGTGATCATTGTGTCCCAATGATCTGGCTCATTGGGTGGTCAAAGTTCTCAATAGTCAATGACTAAAGAGGAAAAGAAAAAGGACTCTCCAAACCTTTGTAGTTGTGAAAGTTTGCTGTGTGTTTTTAAAGAGTATAGAGTTCTCAGTATAGAATGCAGGGTTATGTTGATTTTTATATTCATAAATAGAATCCTAAATGAAAGCATCCCCTTCAGGTAGTATAGAGGAGAATTATTGATTGAACTGCCTAGACCCTGCTCAGCCACTGGACTTGAGATTCTAGTGCTGAGAGTGTGCAAACTAAAAAGCCCTTAAAGCATGCCCTCTTTCAAAGCTTTATATCAGGTTCTCTCCTTGACTTTTTCTTGGTAGGGTTTTTGTTAGCCATTCACTTTCTCTTTGTTTTCAGCAGTGGGAAGAACTTGGACAGATTTGTTGAGAAACTGACTGGCTGGGTCACTAAGAGGATTGTAGATTTTAATAGACTCTCTCTGTCCTGACCGCACAGCCAGCTATTTCTTAAAACTCTAAGTATGAAGAGTTTGAATCAGAACTTTAAATATTATAGAGCTGAATCATCAAAGGCTTTTAAACCCGAGGCTGGGTTAATGGAGGACAGAAAAAGAAATCTGGTGTAGTGAATCCTTAGCTGTTAACAATGGTTCCCCTGAAGCGGAACAGAGGGAAAGCGGAAAAGAAATGCTTAATTGAACCAAAATAGGGTGCTACAACATACATGGAAATCAAAGCTTTCGAACAGCAAATTAAAATTAAGAGTGAAGAAGTGAAGATGAATATCTTTTTATCTTTCTTTTCTGCTAATGTAATGACGCTGGATGCTGGGAAAGGTGCTGGGACAGGCATAGTTGACAGTCCCCTGGAAAGTGAGGACAAAGTGCTGCCTTTCCCCATTAAGCTTAATTTATTCAATTTAAAGAAATATTCTCTATTCTGGTAGTGTGTTGTGTCTCCGTGGTTTTTTTTTTTCCTTAAAATATTCTCTCTTTGAAAGAAATGATAATAATAATATATGATCCCTCTTTGTTGCTTTTTATTTGTGGTTCTTTGCTCTTACTGATAGCATTAAAGGTCAGCAATTCCATGTTGTCCCCACAAAGAAAAGAAAAATGCTTTGTCCCCAGAACACAAAAGTCTGAGACCCAGCAATTTGTCAGTTCTCTTCAAGGTGGTGAAAGCAGTTGCAAGATATATGCTGCCTCTACTCTTTGTGAGCTCTCAAGAAGAAATACAGAAGGAAGGAAGGAAGGAAGATGTGCATATTAAGCCAAGAATCTACTACAGACATCGACAACCACTGCTCCCCATAGGGAACAGCCAAGTATCATCCTTGCAAGACCCAAACCTTTTCTTCATTTTATATTTTTTCTTGAATTCATTCACCTTTGTGGACAGGAGAGTAGTTTATAATGGATTTTCCAAAATGAGATGAATAATATTTCAGGAGACAAGCTTCTGTGCTCCACATAAAAAAGATCTTTGAAGGAGAAACTTCAAGCAAATGACAGTTCTTTTCATGAAGAAATCATAATATTCAGGCTCTAGGGATATAACAAATATATTCTTGACTACAGTGCAAAGCTAAATAAAATCCTTTAGCTAATTCTAATAGAAAAGTTTCTACACACAAACCAAGTAAGTAGGCATAATCTATAAATATATATTCCTTGAGCTCTCAAGAGCTATGTGGAGAAATGAAAAAACCAATACCCAAGCTATATGAAATGGATGAATATGTAAAAGCAAATCCAGACCTCTTAAAAATGTTTAAGGTATTGGAATAAAAAGGAGGTGGCTCAACTGGTAAACTGCATGCGACTGAAGCATGAGGAACTGTTTGAAGCCCTCACACCTACATAATAAAGTAGAAACTATCGTATTCATCAGTAAAACTAGCACAGGGGAACAGACACAGATGGGTCCATTAAGTTCACAGGACAGTCAATCAAGCTGATCACCTAATGCCAGGTACCTTGTTAAATGACATTATCTCAAAAGACAAGAATCCATTCAGGAAGACAGCAAACATTAAGCATCAACCTCTGACTCCCACAGGCCCCACACTTTTGTAACACATGCACACACACACACACATACACACACACACACACACGCACACATGTGCACACATACACACATACACACACACGCATACATGTGCACACACACACACACACACACACACACACACAGAGAGAGAGAGAAAGAGATTAAAATATTGAATTTCTGTCCACTCTTAATAGACATTAAACTATCTTTTGTTTCAACTAAGGTGATTTGCTGACTATGTATAGGTGTTTGTGTGTGAGTGTGAGTGTGTGTGTATGTGAGTGTGTGTGTTTGTGAGTGTGTATGTGAGTGTGTGTGTGTCTGTCTACAATAGTTTTCTATAAAAATATTTGCTTCCTTGTAATAAGGTTATTTTGACTGATAGTTCATCCATCCCATTTCCTCCTCCCCCATGTCTCTTCACTCACATGTGAGAAAACTGCTTCCAAATCCTACTCATTCTTCAATACCTAATGTTTTTGGGGGTTGGAGTTTTGGTTTTTTGGATTTTGTTTTTTGTTTTTTGTTTTGTTTTGTTTTTGTTGTTTTTTGTAAACACTGAACATGAAGCATGTACTAGGAACTTGATTTTCCCAAAATGCCTCGAAAAGCAATTATAGGTTTTAAGTAGATGTGTGCTTTAGAATAGAGATAATAGCATGAAATGTGACTTGGAAGAAATCCTTAACTGAATCAGGCCGGTCCATTAAATGACTCTTGTAATAAGCTATGATGGTGATTGTCAAAGAGTGGTCCTGAAATCAACAAAATCAGAATCATCTGGATACTTGTCCAAAACACAAAATTGTTCATACATTTCCAGATGTGCCAAATTGCTAACTGTAGGCTCTATTAAAATACCTTCCATTTTAACATTCATTATGCTTGATACCTAAGGCATATTATAGTTGTTGAAGCACTAACTTAGAAGGCCACTGAGGAGTGACAAAACTGCTGTCTGTGGGTTCACAGATCAGGAAATGTCTTCAGACATTCTGGAAATAGGAGAGATGATAACTGCTTCCATAACAAAGAAAAATGAAATATATTTTGAAGTTTATGTTTTGTGAGAATCATGCCTAATAAAGTATCTCAGAAATATAGAGACACCAACTAAATTAGGTTTAGCAGGGTTAGCTAGAAATGTATGTTAATTTTACATAGAAATGTATTCAGTATACAACCAGAGATGTCCATAAAAATTGTTGAATAGAGACATCACAAAACAAGAAAATGATTAAAGTGTGTAATTAAGGTTCTCTGGGAATACAAAAATTAATGGACTATGTACCTAAATAGATGATTGAGGATTTATTAGCAAAATTGGTTCATATGATCATGGCAGCTGAAAATTGATACTTGGCCGTTTTGTCAGTAGCATAGCTGAGTTTAAGTCTGAACACCTCAGAGAACATGGAAGCCAAAAATACAGGTAAAGCCCAGATTAAGGCTGAAACTTGAAAAGCAAGTCAATGACCCATGTCCTAGAATCTAAAGACCAGAAAGCCTGGAATTCCAATGTTCATGACAGATCATGGCACAGTCTAGCTCTCTGAGATTGATATAAACTGAACAGTCCTTACTGTCTCAGGAATGCAGTCACTTAGATAGTGCAGGTACACACTGAAAGCTGGTGTTCCCCACCCAGGGTGCTCAGATGCATGTGATTGTTATATCTGGAAGCAACCTCACATACACATACACAATAAAGTTTTCACAGAATTTACAGTCCTACATACTTTGGATATTCCTAAACCAATCAACTTGACACTTAAAATTAATCACCACAGGATAAGAATAATTTTTTAAATTGTCAGAGGTTTGGGGTTTTGCTTGTTTGTTTGGATGTTTGTTGTTTGTGATATACACAGCAAGTTCTACAGCCCAGCTGACCCCAAACTCAAACTCAATATATAGTCAAAGTTGGACTTGAAGATGCTGGACCTCTTACTGCCACTTCCTAAGTGCTAAGACCATAAACAGAAATGGCTTAAGGGTAATTGAAGTAAAGAAAACACAGGAATTCCCTGAAAAGGATAAAAGAAAATAAATATCACTAAAGGTAGAAGTCAAATGCATTAGTATTTAAAACTAGAGGTGGAATAAGTTGGCCAGAGTAGGATCCTACAGAAGTCACTTCCACGTGGCTGTAAATTGGATAGCACAATGTGAACAAGGGCTAAAGTAGGAAAGTGACAGGCCATAGTGACTCAGTTTCATACAGCAGTAAGAAAAGATGTAGTGCACAAGGAAGAAATAGGCTGTCTGTGTCACCTGTTACTAAGGTAGAACCTAGTACTGGGCAGAGTCTTACAACCCCTTTCCCAAGGCCAGTGCTGTATAAACCATATCTGGAACTGATTTAACCCCATAGTCAAAAAAATCATCTCCAGCACACATTCTTTGAATTCACACATTCAATTTAGAAGGCTTTTCTCTCTGGGCACACACACACACACACACACACACACACACACAGAGAGAGAGAGAGAGAGAGAGAGAGAGAGAGAGAGAGAGAGAGAGAGAGAGAGAGTTTGGAGAGCAGTGAAATCCACCACACAGTACAGCTAGGGAGGAGGAAGACAGACAGAGACCTGAGTGAGGACTGTCATTCTATCCACAGACTTGTCATAGACACTTGCTTGACACCATGCTCCACACTCAGGGGCTTGCCAGTAGCCATCCTTCTGTGGGAGCTAACACAATGTGTAATATCAGAAGCCATCTAGGAAAGACTATGGCAAGCAAGTGAGTTTTCTGAAGATGGCCCACCATTTTGCGTGGTTGAGACAGGTGCACTCTGAGATGCAGAGTCCTTAGAGACATCATCCCAGGATTGCTTCTCACTTCTGAAATGCATCTCCTAATTCATGGTCGTCAGCCTACTCTATTGAGTACTTTCATGTAGTAAGGCTATATAGATGAATTGATGATTTCATAATTCCTGATCTATTATAGAACTAATAAATTGATACAACTAATCTCAAGCCCCATATATAATAAAATCAACATAAAAAGCTCTGTAAACCTTCGTGTGTCATGGGCTAATTGCACTAGGAAAAGAAAACAGGCTTGAAAAACAAATTAAAAATCAAAGAAAACATTCTTTTTAGGTAAGAAAGGGGGCCACTATCTGGTAACTGAAGACCATAACTAAGAATGGGTAATTTATTGCAGATACAAGGACAGAAAATATATAATGGAGTAGTTTATCTATGTAAGATTCAAAATAATAAGACACAAGGCAGATGATTTGTCTCTTGACAAAACTGTGCTAACATGTGGCATAAAAACTATTGCTTTAACTCATAATGAACTTATGAAGCTTGAAACTATATAATGAATGCTTAGTCAGGTCCTAGTCTTAATGGAAAGGCATGTAAACAATTCTGCTGTAATTCCTTAAGCCTTATTAACCTATGATATGAAAAACTAATTTAAACTTACCATGAGCTTATGAAATGTAAAAATACTTTTAAAAACAATGTGATCAATTATCCTGAGAAGGTATAAAAACCAAGAACAACAATAAAGTAACAGTGTAGCCCTTTTCTGCTTCATCCAGGGTACATTTTTCTGTGTGTATGCCTGACTTTATTTATTTATCCTTCCTTCTTTCTTGTTTTTCTCTTTCTTTACTTTTGTTTTCTCTCTGACTCATCAGCCTCTCTGGTGGCCACTCTTTGTTTTGTTTTATTTTGCTCTGGTTTGTTTTGTTTGAGTTGAAAACATTTAGACTCTACTTTGAATTCTTTATCTGTAAGCTTTTTCCAAGTCTTTTAGATTGGGTACCATTATTATGGCATTACTTATTTGTGGAGGAGACAAATTGTCTAGTTTTTCTATTGTTTCTGTTTCTGTGCTAAATCTTGTATATCTTGAGGTATATCTTTTTCCTTTTTATACTTTTATATTTTTAATCAAGTTTCTACTTTTCATTCAGTGGTACATTGAAATGTTCAGTAGTAAGTAGTAAAGTTAAGGCATTATTTCCCAGTGTGGGACCTGTTTTTAAAGTCAAAATCTCTACCTAAATTCTGAAGGTCAAATATTGTTTTTGTCAGCTTGAAATTTCTGACTGGCTATTCAGCTCTGGGACACTCTATGTGACTGAGGATATTACCAGAAATATATTTGGTTACCAGCCTAGAGCTACAACTTCTGTTGAAGCTACTCTAAGACATGGTCAGTCAAAATCCCAGTATGAATGGGATTCATGAAATTCCACTCCTAACAGAGAAATTACTGGCATTTGATGGCTTCTTGTGGAAAATCAACTTTCTTTGAGCTTACCCATGCTACAGTGAATGGTCCTATATCCATGTGTATACGGGTACCAGTAAGAAGACTCAATGATGTTCTAAACAGAGAACATGAGTTTTGGGGGAAATGTGATAGAGCAAATAGAAAACAGATTAGAAATTTGGGAAAGTAAAAACAAAAATTGAAAATATATACATTAAAGCATTTTTTGAGCTGCAGTCTAATGATCCCAGTCTAATCATAGAGATGTGAATCAAGCAACTGTAGTGAGGTGGCATTCTACATTACATCTGTTAGTAAGCCTTAAACACTATATTTACAATGTCACAAACAAGGAAAGTCTAAGGAACTATCAAAATCAGGAGGTGCCCAAAAAGACATGTATAAGCCATTGTAAAACATCATCCTGGTGATCTTGGCACAGAAAAAAAAGATAAGAAAATGAATCTGAATAAAATCCAAAATCTATTTAATAGGAATGTATCAAGATTTGCTCGTGAACTATTAATGTGAGATATCAGCAATGGTAGAAATTGTAGAGTATTTATTTATTTATTTATTTATTTATTTATTTATTTATTTATTTGTGTTAGTTGTTTAATATATTTAAGACTGACATGAATTATTTGATGCACTACCTTGTCACTTCGGTTATGTTAACTCCCACCTTTTCACCCTTTTGCATTACAACCCTTTTGTCCCTCAGTCCATGGGTCAGAAGCTAGCATACTCCATAGCTTCTGCATAATAACAAATCTTTAACTAGCATGATGGTTTATTGCAATTATTAAGTTATTGAGATTTGGAATATCTTTGGCATGAGTCTATGGGTTTGTCTGTGAAAGAATTTATATATTAGCTTAACTGGGGTGAGAAGATTCATGCATTGTGGATTGTAACTGAGTATCAAGTTCATTTCCTCCTGCCAACTGACAGCAGGTGCAATTTGACTATAATTTCCCATAAAGCTGTAAGCCAAAATAAATCCTTCCTTAAGTTTCTTTATGCAAAATAGTTATTCCAGTATTAAGTAAAGTAACTAATACAGAAAAGTGGTACCAAAATATTTGTTATTATAAATCTGGGTACATGATCTTAGGTCTTCTGAGGTGGAATGCAGAAGAAATATGGAAGGGTTTGCAGTTACAGGCTAGAAAAGTCCTTAAATGCTGTTAGCAGTTACTTAATGGGCTATTTTGGTGGGAGTTTGGCAGACTGGATACAAAGAAAAGGTAGACTTATAAGATTTTGTTTATGAAATCTCTGAGAAGAGGAAAAAAATATCAGGAACTAGCTAGAGACCAGTCTTATTTCAATCCCAAAGAGACTACCTGTGTTCTGCCAATGCCCAGAGAACTTGTGCAAGGTATAATTAAAAACTAATAGATGGAGCAGAGACTGAATGAAAGGCCATCCAGAGACTACCGCACATGGGGATCCATCCCATATACAGTCACCAAACCCAGTCATTATTAAGGATGCCAAGAGGAACATGCTGACAGGAGCCTGAATAGCTGTCTCCTAAGAGGCTCTGCCAGAGCCTGACAAATACAGAAGTGGATGCCCATGGCCAACCATTGGACTGAGAACAGGGTCCCCGATGCAAGAGTTAAAGAAAGGTAACTGAGGGGCTTTGCAACCCCATAGAAAGAACAACAATATCAACCCAGAGCTCCCAGGGACTAAACCACCAACCAAAGAGTACACATGGAGGGACCCATGGCTCCAGCTGCACATGTAGCAGAAGATGGGCCTTTTGGGCATCACTGGGAGGAGAGGCCATTGGTCCTGTGAAAGCTCAATGCCCCAGTGTAGGGGAATGCCAGGACAGGGAGTGGGTGAGTGGGTAGGGGAGCACTCTCATGGAGTAAGGAATGGGGAGATGGGATGGGGGGTGTCCAGAGGGGAAACCAGGAAAAGGGGATAACACTTGAAATGTAAATAAAGAAAATATCCAATAAAAAATAAAATAGTTGATAGATGAACATCTTTGACACAGAAAAGTCAAAACAGTCCAGCATTCATGCTATGACAGGCAAGATTCTTACTCACTACTATCATTAAGATTTAAAGTGAGAGGCAGAAGAAATTTTTAGTAGTTCAGGAAATGTGCTGCTCTTGCAGAGGGTCTGGGTTCATTTTCTATCACCCACGTGGCGACTGATGAACCTCTATTATTACTACAGATCCATAAGATTTGACAGCATTCTCTGGAATCCATGGTACTAAGAAGATAGAACACCCATATGCAGAAGATAATTTTTAATTTAAAATGTGAGAGAGCAGAAAGGCATTAAAATTTTAAGTTTCTCAAGGAACACTGTATGAACACATTTAAATCTGCATACAAAAAGAGTATATAAAACTGAACTTCCTTAATTATTAAAGTGAAATTCATTCTCTTATTTAGGTCAAAACAAAGGTAAAATGAAGGCAAGACATACCCATCAAAAGTTCCAACTTGTAAAGAAAAATCTCATTTGAAATTCAGGAGAAGGTCTGAATTGAAAATACCACAGAAGGGATTCCCTGTTCCTCAAAAGCAACAGCCTAGGAAAGTGGGGCTACAGACCCAGCCTCCAAAGCGCAGAGGCTACTGTAACTGGGGTTCAAGGATGCAAGCCTACATCTTAAACGGTCAACAAAACATGGCTATATATCCATGTGGTACTGCTCTTTCCTCCATATATAATGGTGATTGAGGTAGTATGTCACTCGCTCTATGTCCAGACAGTGGATGAGGCAAGGTGATAAGTAGCAGAATCTCCAAGAAACCACTATGTAAAGTCCTAATGGTGAATCCTAAGTTGCAGTGAAAACACCATATTGTTTGATGTGCCAAGATCATGGCATATCCACTGGGAAAAAGCTGCAGAAATGCAATAAAGATGGTCAAAATCGTGGATATGTGTCCTAGTCAACAGAACTACGGGGATAAACTACTCAAGCCCTTTGGAGTCCTCAGGATTCAACCAAGGACTCCAAACATCAAATATAGAAGTATTTGGTGTATGCTCTGTTTTTTCAGTCTTGCTTTAGCCCCAACAGTTTTCTCTTATATCCTTATTTACTTCTTTGGGAATTACACTGTATATTGGAAGTGTATCGTTTGATATTTTATACCATAGGGGATCACAGTTAAAAGTGTGCTTTAAGTCTCAGAAGAAATTCAGGCTTTGAACATAATGCAACATTGGAAATTTAGACTATGGGGACTTTTGAAGATGAATTGAATTCATTTTGAATTAAGAAATGGAGGAATATTAAGGTTTAAAAGGAGACTTGTTTGTGGTTATCAAGTTGATGAGAAGTAATGCAATATTAATTTCAATTGTCAACTTTATCTGATTTGGGGTCACCATGGAAATGAGCCTTTGGGTTTATCTCTGAATGGGTTTCCAGTTTAGGGTATTTGAGTGAGAAGGTCCACTTGAAATGTGGATGCTACTATGCTGTGAACAGACACCTTGGTCTGAATAAAAAAGATAAAAAGAATGAAGTACTACCCTCAATCACCTTCTGCTTCCTGGTGGTGGATGCAGTGTGACAAACTGCTACAATCTCTGGCTGTCATGAATTTTGCCATGATAATTTACTGAACCCTAGAACTGCAAACCAACATAAACTGTTTTCATGTTATTGCTTCTCTCTGAGTGTTTTGTAATAATAACATAATCCAAAAAGAAGGCTTTGGGAATAACATGAATATTTTGTTACAAAGGTAGAGTCTTCGGATTCCTGATGGGTTTTTTGTTGTTGTTGTTGTTGTTGTTTGTTTTTGGGGTTGTTGTTGTTGTTGTTGTCGTCGTCGTAGTCGTCGTCGTCATCATCATCATCATCATCATCATCATCATCGTCTGTTTGTTTAATTTTTTATATTTATTTGTTTTTACACTCCAGATTTTATTCCCCACCCAGTCCAACCCCTGACTGATCCACATTACGTACCTCCTTGCCTCCCACTCTCCAGGCTTCATACGGATGTCCCCATCTGACCTACCACACAAGTACTCTAAACCTCCAGTCTCTTGAGGGTTAGGTGCATCTTCTCTGACTGAACTCAGACCCAGCAGCCCTCTGCTGTATATGTGTTGGGGGCCTCATCTCAGCTGGTGCATGCTGCCTGGTTGATGATTCAGTATCTGAGAGATCTCAGGGATCCAGGTTAATTGAGACTGCTAGACCTCCTACAGGGTCACCCTCCTCCTTAGCTTCCTCCAGCTTTTCCCTAATTCAACCACAGTGGTCAGCAGCTTCTGTCCACTGGTTGGGTGCAAATATCAACATCTGACATCTTTCAGCTGCTTATTGGGTCTTTTGGAGGGCAGTCATGATAGGTCCCTTTTTGTGAACGCATCATAGCCTTAGTAATGTTGTCAGGTCTTGAGACCTGCCTGTGAGCTGGATCCTACTTTGGGCCTGTTGCTGGACCTTCTTTTCCTCAGCTCTTCTCCATTTCCATCCCTTCAGTTCTTTCTGACAAGAACAATTATGGGTCAGAGCTTTGACTGTGGAATAGCAACTCGTTCCCTCACTTGATGCCCTGTCTTTCTGCTGAAGGTGGATTCAATAAGTTCCCTCTCCCCACTGTAGGGCATTTCACCTAGGGTCCCCCCGTTTGAGTCCTGAGGATCTCTCACTTCCCAGGTCTCTAGTACATTATAGAGTGTCCTCCCAACCATTTTCCTCCTGAGGTTGCCTGTTTCCGTTCTTTCTGCTGGCTCTCAGGGCTTCAGTCCTTTTCCCCCACCCAATTCCGACCATGTTCCTCACTCCCCCACCCACTTCCCTTTTCCCTCCACTGTCCTCCCTCTCCCCTTTCTTCTCCTACCCAAGTGGGACTGAAATACCCTCACTTGGGCCCTTGAGCTTGTTGACCTTTCTGAGTTCTGTGGACTGCATCTTGGGTATTCTGTACATTTTTTACCCCAGTTATTAGTGAGAACATACCACACATGTTCTTTTGGGTCTGAGTTACCTCACTCAGGATATTTTCTAGTTCCATCTATTTACCTGCAAAACTCAGGATGTCCTTGTCCTTAATAGCTGAGTAGTATTCCACTGCATAAATGAACCACATTTTTCTTTATCCATTCTTCTGTTGTGGGATATCTGGGTTGTTTTCAGCTTCTGGTTATCACAAACAAGGCTGCTATGAACATAGCAGAACATGTGCCCCTGTGGCATAGTGGGGCATCTTTTGGGTATAATTCCAAGAGTGGAATTGCTAGGTCTATTTCCAATTTTTCTGAGGAACCTCCAAATTGATTTCCAGAGTCGTTGTACCAGTTTGCAACCCCACCAGCAATGGAGAAGAGTTCTTCTTTCTCCACAACCTCACCAACATGTGTTGTCACCTGAGGTTTTGATCTTAGCCATTCCATTCTGTAAGGTAGAATCTCAGGTCGCTTTTGATTGCTGATCACTAAGGTAGAATCTCAAGGTCCAAAAATTTTGATTGGCATTTCTAAAGATGATCACTAAAGGACTGAACATTTTTGGACCCACCATGGCCAAGATAAGGAAACCCATCTTACCACACCTTTTAGTGAATTTTCTTCCAAAATTATCCTTTCTCTTGTGTTGAGCTCCACTCACCTTTTAGCTTCTTCCTCTCATGTTTTTTTCAAATAAAGATGATCACTGTCTTTCCATCATTACAACTTTTCAAAGCATCCAACTGGACAGACCCAATTTTTTGATTGGGTTGTTTGGTTTTTTGATGGACCCTTTATGTATTTTGAATTCTATCAGATGTGGGGTTAGTGGGAAGATTTTTTCCCAATAGGTTGCCAATTTGGTAGTTGAATATAAATACCAGTTTCATGTGTCCCATTTAAACTTGATCTTAGAGCCTGAGGAGAGTTTGGAAATTTCTGTTGGGCCAATGACCTTTCTCTTCTAATTGATTCAGTTTATCTGATTTTATGTTGAGGTTCTTGATCCATTTGGACTTGAGCTTTGTGCATGGTGACAAATATGGGTCTATTTTCATTTTTCTACATACAGACATCCAGTCAGACCAGCACCATTTATTGAAGATGCTTTCTTTTTTCCAATGTGTATTTTTGGCTTCTTTGTCAAAGATCAAGTGCGCATAAAAGTGTGAGTTTATTTCTGGGTCTTCAATTCTATTCCATTGATCAACCTGTCTGTCTCTGTACCAATACCATGCACTTTATCACAATTGCTCTATAATAGAGCTTGAAGTCAGGAATGGTTGAACTGAGAACAGGACCCCCGTTGAAGGAATCAGAGAAAGAACTGGAAGAGCTTGAAGGAGCTCGAGACCCCATATGTACAGCAACGCCAATTCCAGGTTTACCCAAAGACTATACATGGACTGACCCTGGACTCTGACCTCATAGGTAGCAATGAATATCCTAGTAAGAGCACCAGTGGAAGGGGAAGCCCTGGGTCCTTAAGACTTTAGACTGTTGGGGAGAGGGCAGCAATGGGGGAGGGTTGGGAGGAACACCCACAAGGAAGGGAGGGGGGGGATTTTTCCGGAAAGGGAATAACACTTGAAATGTATATAAGATTTTAAAAAAAAAAAGAAGTCAGGAATGGTGATTTTTTTCCCAGCCATTCTTTCACAAGGATTTTTTTCACTACTCTGGGTTTTTTGCCTTTCCAGATGATTTTGTGAATTGTGCTTTCCTTGTCTTTAAGGATTATATTGGGATTTTGATGGGGAGTGTACAGAATCTGTAGATTGCTTTTGGTAGGATGGCCATTTTTACTAAGTTAATTCTGCCAATCCATGAGCATGGGAGATCTCTCCATTTTCTGAGATCTTCTCCATTTCTTTCTTGAGAGACTTGAAGTTCTTATCATAAGAATCTTTTACTTGCTTGGTTAGAGTTACCCCAAGGCATTTTATATTATTTGTGGCTGTTGTAAAGAGAGTGGTTTCCCTAATTTCTTTCTTGGCCTATTTGTCATTTGTATAAAGGAAAGCTACTGATTTATTTGAAGTAATTTTATATCCAGCCACTTTGCTGAAGTTGTTTATCAGCTGAAGAGGTTCTCTGGTAGAATTTTTGGGGTCACTTAAGTAACCTATCATGCCATCTGCAAACAGTGTTACCTTTAATTCTTCTTTGCCAATTTTTCCCCTTGATCTCTTTTTGTTGTCATATAGCACTTGGAGTACTATATTGAATAGATATGAGGAGAGTGGGCATCCTTGTTTTGTCCCCGATTTTAGAGAGATTGCTTCGAGTATCTCTCCATTTAATTTGATATTGGCTTTTGGTTTGCAGTAAATCGCATTTATTGTGTTTAAGTATGGGCCTTGAACTCCTGAAATCTTCAATACTTTTAACATGAAGGGATGTTGTATTTTTTCAAAGGAGATGATAATGTGATTTTTTTCTTGAAGTTTGTTTATATGGTGGATTATGTTAATGAATTTTTAAAAATACTGAACCAACCTTGCATCCCTTGGATGAAGCCTACTTGATCATGGTGAATAATGGTTTTGATGAATTCTTGGATTCAGTTTGCAAGAATTGAATATTTTTGCATCAATATTCATAAGCAAGATTGGTCTTAAGTCCTCTATTTTGGTAGGGTCCTTGTATGGTTTAGGAATCAGAGTAATTGTGACTTCATAGAATAGAATTAGGTAGTATTCCTTCTGTTTCTATTTTATGGAATAATTTGAGGAACATTGGTATCAGGTCCCCTTTGAAGGTCTGTCAGAATTCTGAACTAAATCCATCTGGCCCTGGGTCTTTTGGGTTTTTTTGTTTGGTTGGTTTGGTTTGTTTTGGTTTGTTTTGGTTTGGTTTGGTTTGGTTTGGTTTTTTGGTTGGGAGGTTTTTAATGACTTCTTCTATTTCCTTATGGGATATGGGCCTGTTTAGAAAGTTTACTTGCTCTTGATTTTCACTTCGGTATGTGGTATCTGTCTAGAAAACCATCCATGTCATGTAGATTTTGCAGTTTTGTTGAGTATTTCCTTTTGAAGTAGGATCTGATGATTTTTTGAATTTCCTCCATTTCTGTTGTTATGTCTCCCTTTTCATTTCTGATTTGTTAATTTGGATACTGCTTATGGGCCCTTCAGTTAGTTTGGTTAGGGGTTTATCTATCTTGTTGATTCTCTCAAAGAACTAGCTTTTGGTTTTGGTGACTCTTTGAATTGTTCTCTTTGTTTCTATTTGGTTGACTTCAGCCCTGAGTTTGACTATTTCCTCCCTTCTACTCCTCTTGGGTTTGTTCTAGAACTCTCAGGAGTGCTATTATCTCATTCATTCAATTTTACCAATGAAGACTTGGGAGCCAGATTCTGGGGTCCAAGCCTACTAGGTCAGAGAGGCAGAGAAAGCACACCGATGAACTTCCTCATTAGCTGACATCTTAAAAGGATGTTCCATCTCAAAAGCTTCTCAAACTCAATGCCCCTCCCTTCTCTTACCAGTGGGTAAGGTTCATCTCTCTATCTAGCCTCCTGACTTCCTCATACACTCTATGATGTTTGTCTCCCCTATGTTCACTCCCTGACAACTGGTTGCTTGCTCCACCTTTTGACCTGTGGTTGAGTTTATTTAATCCTGTTTTTAATAAATGGATAACTCTTGGATTAAAGCTTTGTGCTAGGGATGTGCTATACCACAACTAGAAACAGATTTTTCCAGTAAACGACACAATCTCAGGTTCACGGAGTAATCAAATATCCTGCAACAGGTTCCTACTGCTCTCTTCTCACTCCTCCTCACTCAGTACTTCACATCCTTGATAGCCTTAGACTGTCTGCTAACCTCTAACCATCCCTAACCTTTCTAGGACCGATGAGTAATGTACTCCTGTTTTAAATTTGAATTTTTTCTTTCCGTATTTCAATTGACTAACACATCTCTATATGCTTCCTTAGGGTCAGGGCTTATTAACATCATTCCCAAGAGAGACATAACACTAAAAAGAAACCATAATCATAGAAATCTCAACAAGGAAGGAAAAGGTATACAGTAGATCTCAGTATTGTCTGTATAATTTTTCTGAAAATCTAAAATTAGTGTAAATTGTTTAATTTTAATGAATTTATGAAACATAAAAAAATTGATGACAGGGGAGAGGAATTTGTCAGAGCAATACCAAGGAGGGACACATTACACTATAGAAACAGCTGTCAAAATAGTCCAGTCATCATAAGGAGAATCATAAGGACAAAACCAAACCTCAGTATCTTTAACACTTGCATATGAGCAGGTGAGATAGAACATGTTTACACTATAGCATCCAAGCTTTGTTTATAGCTGACAGGAGCAAGAATAAATGATCAAAACTAAGTCCCTCATGAGTGGGTCCCTTAAGACTCAGCAAATCTTCCCAAAGTTTATGGATTCACATCTCCTCACGACTGTCATTGTACCACAGCCAAAGAACCTTGAAAGCACTGCAGCCTGGGTTTATATATTCTGGGTACAGTCTGCTTTGCTGAGTACAAGCATTGCAGGACACCATGTTCTCAGAGATAAAAAAGATATAGCCCAGGTTATTCAAAACATATTCTTCTGTCTGGATAAAACTGTTACATTCCCAGTACGTTCTGCAGTCATTCCAAGAACTACAAATGAGAGGAGAAAAGCAGGGTTTAACAATGATATCGGGAGGCCTGCTACACAGGACTGCTGTACAACCAATGATAATACCTCAGGGGAGACATCAGCTTTGGCTAACCAGGATTCTCAGAAGAACACAGAAAAGTCACCTGTCACCGACTTCAAAGGGGATTATTACAAGAGGTCTTAAGGTCAGTAAGAAACAGAGCTAGCAGAAGAAGCTTGTAATAAGAAAGCACAAGTCAAGCTGGGCATGTTTCAGTGGACAAAATACTTGCTACACAATCCTATGACTTGGATTTGAATGCCTAGAACCCAACTAAAGCCTCACATGGTAGCCTGCATCTATCATCCCAGGCCCTGTAAAATGAGAGGTGGAGACAGAAAAATCTCCTGAAGCTTTCAGGCCAACCACAGTGAATAACAGAGACCCTATAATAGAAGGTATGATGGTTTATATGTGCTCAGCCCAGGAAGTGGCACTATAAGAATATGTGGCCTTGTTGGAGTAGGAGTGCTCTTGTTGGAGGAAGTGTGCCACTGTGGGTGTGGGCTTTAAGACCCTCATCCTAGCTACCTGGAAGCCAGTATTCTGCTAGCAGCCTTCAGATAAAGATAAAGAACTTTCACCTCTGCCTGCACCATGCCTGCCTGGATGCTGTCATGCTCTGGGAATGAATAATGGACTGAACCTCTGAAGCTGTAAGCTATCCCTAATTAAATGCTGTCCTTTATAAGACTTACATTGGTTATGGTGTCTATCCACAGCAGTAAAACCCTAACCAAGTCAGAAAACAAACATACAAACATCCATGGATCATCTTTGGACCTCCACACTCATGATTTGGCATGCATGTGCCTACACACACACACACACACACACACACACACACACACACACACACACGGAGAGAGAGAGAGAGAGAGAGAGAGAGAGAGAGGAGAGAAGAGAAGAGAAGAGAAGAGAAGAGAAGAGAAGAGAAGAGAGAAGAGAAGAGGAGAGAGAGAGAGAGAGAGAGAGAGAAGAGAAGAGAAGAGAGATCAAGATTTCAATTAATAAAAGAAGATGGAACCAGAACTAGAAGTTGGGCTTAATTGGGGAGAATAAAAAGAATCAGCTGGATGGGAAGGAATGTAACTGGAAAGAGGAAAAAATGAGAAAAAATATGAAGACTGCATATGAAGACATCTTATGAAACTAGTTACTCTGCCCACTAGCCTAAAATCTTGCAAGATAAATAAATAGGTTCTCATGCTAGGTAGGAGACTGGAATTTTTCATATAATTTTTTGACAGAGTAGGCAGGGTTTCTATTTCTTGGAGTTGGTATACTGCATCAGGAGCAAATCCAGAGTGACTACATAGTAAGCCCAAGTCAGACATAACTCATAGCAGTTTATATGCAGCATAGGAATACAAAAAGCACTGATGGACCATTTTGCTCTTATTTTTGATTTTGTGTTTTAAATTGGGTTGGTGTCTAGCTGTGTAGTCTGGGCTGCCCTGGAACCAGTAATCATTTTGTCTCTGCCTCCAGGTTGCTGGAATTAGAACTTTGCCAGGTGAGAGGTGATTCAAAAATATGTGCTGAATCCCTATCAGCTCCTATCTTAAAATGACAGGCATACATTAGTGAGGTATGATGTAATTCTAGAATCACTCCTCAAAGGCTGTCTTGTGTCAGGATACCCTGTAGTCTTGACTGAACCATCTTTGTTCTCCCTGAGAGCAAATGTTTCCAAAGGCCTGGGATATCTAGGTGAGTGTAGCATCTTTCCGTAGCCTCAAAGACATATCCTGGTCTAGCAGTATCTACAACATGAATGAAGGCCTCTCAGCCCCTAGCCTGGGTGTACAGCTGAGGTGGACACAGCTATCAGCATACCAGTATGAGCCTAAGAACCCCAGTGAAGCATCAAAAAATGGTAAGATGTGTTCTTTTTGGCTAGGGACAAGCACTGGGGATGAGAATCCCTATGCTATGAGCAACCAGAGCCTCTATATAGAATTTTTGATTCATAATAGTCTGGACAAGAAAGTGTATTAAATCTCTGTCTCTGTCTCTGTCTCTCTCTGTCTCTGTCTCTCTCTCTGTCTCTGTCTCTGTCTCTCTTCTCTGTCTCTGTCTCTGTCTCTCTTCTCTGTCTCTGTCTCTGTCTCTGTCTCTCTGTCTCTGTCTCTCTGTCTCTGTCTCTGTCTCTCTGTCTCTCTGTCTCTCTCTCTCTCTCTCTCTCTCTGTGTGTGTGTGTGTGTGTGTGTGTGTAGTACAGGCCAGAAATCAGTGTTGAATGTCTATCACAATCACTGTATAGCACTAGCTGGTCAAGCCTCTGTATTTTATTTCTTTCCAAACACTAATAAATTAGTTAATTTACCAAATAAATTTGTATTCAATATTTATCATTGAAAATTGCAACCCTCTTTAAAGTATTTTGCAGCACTGATAATTAATATTCTGTTGTAAATCTTGCACAGTCACCATGTTCCAAGATGTTTCTAAATACTATGTATTCACTATTTAGCTGGATCTTGAAAATATCCAATTAAAGCATTATACTGGCCCCATCTTACTGGGGCAAAACACAAGCAAAATCTTTCTATAGAGTTTCTACAAAAATCTGATAAAAAAAGAAATCAAAGATCTGAATAAATTTAGAGACAGCCCACGTTCAAGAATGAATCAAAATATCCAATGTGGTCAGGATGTTATGTTTTTGATCTACAGATTCAGTGCAATCCCAATCTATATCCCAGCATATTACCCCAAGGATTTTAGTGAGTTATTTCAAAGTTTAGCATGAAGAATAAAAAGATTCAAACTATTCAAAGAAATATTCACTGATAATGTTAAAGGAATAGCTCAACAGACCACAAAAGACACTTGCATGACAATGTTTATTGCAGCACTATTCACAAGACCTAAGTTGTAGAATCAACTAGAAATGTATGTCAACTAGAAAATAAGATACATATGGGATTGTATTCAACCTGTTGTTTAAATAAAAACGAAACTGAAAATTATCATAAGAAATGAATGAGTTAGTTTGCGTTGTTGAACTAGATATTCAATAGAACATTATCTCTCATAGAAACTTGAGGCTGTAGCCTCATAACTTTCTTAGTATAGTAGAGTATCTAAATCAATGATGTTCAGCCCTGCAATTATCAGCCAGACCACAGGATGAATTGTACTAAGCAGTCAACCATGTTTTTGATAGTTGACAATTAATATCATTCTTTCAAGTTCTACCATTTCCTTGTTCTATATTGCCCCTCAGTTATAGAAGCACTACAACTCAATAAATACTCTGTTGACCTCTTGACTTTATATTTTCTGATTGAAAGTCCTTTTTGGAGCTCATTTAATGGCATCATTAGGAACCATTCATGGGTGTCTGAAGACCAGATCTTGAGTATCTTCAATGATTTTGAAAGCATCTTATACTGAATAAGATATTTTTCTATTTAAAATAGATTGGGTGGTTTCTTTTTCTTACTACTAAACCCTAATGAGTTTATGTTTGTAGAAGTACATAAGGAGACCACTATACATGTGCATATGTGACATTTTCTGGAATACTCACGGAGATGTGGAATTAACATCAAACTTAATAATAGGATAGATTTTTAAGAAATTTAATTGTAATTTAAATGTCTATAAGTTAAAACTAATAATAACACAGATACATGATATATCTACCTTAGCTAATTGTAAGCTGCTTCTCACACATAATCAACAATTCCTGTGGTTGTGATGCCAATATCAGGAAATTACAGCTCAGACCAATTGTCTTCTCTTACCTCCTGTCATGGAACTAGAATAAGAGAAAAATGTCTTTCCATTGCTGTCCCTATCCACTACAGGGAAACAGCTATGAGAGATGTTATGAGATCTGCTGCCACTCTGTCATAGGCCTCTTGTTGACAGAACCCAATTTGCTGCCAGAGGTATAAATTCTTAAAAATTAAAGAAACTAAACTTCTTTTACTTTTAAGCACTAATAAAACATGGTATCACAGAAACAGAAAATGAAATGTATAATAGATCCTCTTCTTCATATGTCTTAAATTTGACCATACAGTATTAGATGGAACCTGAAGAAGTATTTACCCATGTACCCTTTGGTGCCTCATGAATGGGGGCTCCCATTGTCTATAACCTTACAATTTCTTTTCATTTCTAAAAATCTAATAGGTTAAAATTATACTGGTTCTTGTCTTGATAATTAAGAAGGACCTATTTTCACATGGTGTTTGATCTTTTAAACTTCCTCAGGGGGGTTAAACAGATCATTAAAAGCTGGGCTTTTAGTCTTTAAAATAGTAGTGTTTAAGACTTCTTTGTAAATTTCATATTCTGATCTTCTCCTGCTATATACAATAAAATGATCTACCAAGCAACAGCTTATACTTTTAACCTTCTGTCTTAGTTAGGGTTTTACTGCTGTGAACAGACACCGTGACCAAGGCAACTCTTGGAAGGACAACATTTAATTGGGACTGGCTTACAGGTTCAGAGTTTCAGTCCATTATCATCAAGGCAGAGCATAACGTGTCCAGGCAGGCATGGTGCAGGCAGAGGCACAGCTAAGAGTTGTAAATCTTTATCTGAAGTCTGCTAGCACAATGCTTGCTAAAGCCTGTGCCCACAGTGCCACACCTACTTCAAAAAGGCCACACCTTCTCCAACAGGGCCACACCTTCTCCAACAGGGCCACACCTTCTCCAACAGGGCCACACCTTCTCCAACAGGGTCACACCTTCTCCAACAGGGCCACACCTTCTCCAACAGGGTCACACCTTCTCCAACAGGGCCACACCTTCTAATAGTGCCACTCCCTGGGCCAACCATATTCAAACCATGACACCTTCCTATTGTTGCTTATAGAAGTCACATATTTGATATTTGTATTTAATCAAATAATTTTATCATAAATATATGGTTTTGATCAGAATTTTACAATCTCCATGTATAAACCTTAAAAGATGTTTCTAAACTGAGAAAATCTTTAAAGTGTCTAAAAGTTATAAAGAATTAATTTGTATATTAGGTTTTATTAATCTTACTTATAATAACTTTGAGAAGGTAAAAAGTAAGAATTAATTATACATCCTATGTTTTATGAGTGAACTGCTGCTTGGGCATCATCTTTTAAAAGTGATCAAATATATATTTACCAACTAACTAATTCTAGTTCCATGATTTCTATTCTGTCTCCTCTATGTCCAAACATATTCTTTAACTTAACAGTATTATGAATTTTTTGTCTTAAAATCTTCTAATGATTTCAATTGCTGGCAAGCATGTGTGGGGAAAAGAATCCTCATACTGTGCTAATTATTCTAATTATGTCCATTATATAAATCCCTACTGAGGTTTCTCCAAAAACTAAAAAGACAGCCTGGTATGGAGGTACACGCCTTTAATCCAAGCTAGGAAGGTAAACATGGGCAGATCTCTGTGAATTCTCAACCAATCTTGTCTACATAGTGAGTTCCAAACCAACCATAACTGCAAAGTAAGACCCTGTCTCAAAACAACAGCATTCCTTACAATAGGATAACCATATGGTCTATCTATTGTTTTAGGCATAATAACCAAAGGATTCTAACTCAACATACCTCAAAGATATTTGTACACTTTTATGACTACTCAATCTACAATAGTCTGCGAATACAACTAAGCCTAAATGTTCATTGACAAATGAATGGAAGAAGAAAATGTAGCACATACACATTAGGAAACTTTATTCAACTATGAAGAAAGATGAAATCATGGCGTTTGCACAAAGAAGAAAAAAACTGACAAAACAGATTATCATAAAGTAAGCCAGGAAAACCAGTACTGTTTTCTCTCTTATATGAAACCTATATTTACAGTGTGTGTGTGTGTGTGTGTGTGTGTGTGTGTGTGTGTGTGTGTGTGTGGTCATGAAATTAGAAAGGGATCGTGAGATGGGACTCACATACGTCAAGCAGAGGAAGAGGAGTAATAAAGGAAAACATGTATCATGAAAGAAAGAAAAAATTATCAGGATGAAAGACAACATGTGGAAAAGCACTGGAGAAGTGAGGAGTGTTAATCATGCAGTTTTCCCCTCAATGAAGAAAATGGTTACCTGTTTCCCACGAAGAAGGCTGAGCATGGATGTTGTTCATAACCTGATGACTGTTGCTATCTATAGGGCCAGTCTTCACCCAAATCCTCCAGAATGTTTATCCCAACCCTCCCTAGACCTTAATCTTTACCTTCTCAGTCAATAGAACCCATCCTTAAGGGAGGTGTCTCGAGTACCTTTTAACCTGCTGATCTCTATCTCTATTCTGTCTCAGTCTGAGACCACACAGAGCCTTGACCCTAAGCTATAGAACACATGGTAGAAGTCACATGTACTTTCCAAAAATAAAAATTGATGTAGTTGCACTGTGCTGATTAGAATATGTCCACTATGAAAATCCATATCGAGGTTTCTCCAAAAACTAAAAATACAGCCTGGTATGGAGGTGCACGTCTTTATTCCAAGCTAGGAAGGCAGAGATGGGAAGATCTCTGTGAATTCTCAACCAATCTTGTCTACATCCTGAGTTCCAAACCAACCATAACTGCACATGGGATTGGGATAATTATTACTAGGAAGATTTTTTCCAAGATTGTACATAAATATGTCTCTGACATCTGCCTGATGGCAGACTCCAGAAGTTTAAATCAACCTAAGTTATGCTGAACCATGTTCCCTTCTTTGCCTGGGACCAGCCTGGCAATAGCCTTGTCCAGCAGAGGAGATAAGAAGTCGGTAAAGGAGGAGTGACTTAGGTTCAGGGGTCAGGAGGGAATCTTATAGCCTGACAAATTGGCAGTTAGGTGCTTCCTTATCAATTTTGTCTCTTGATACATGTTTTAACTTCTTGGTCTCATAAGTTTAGTCATCACTGAAAAGTAGTGACAGAACAGAGTTGTGTTTTATAATCATTCTCAGTCATCGACCCCATAATCAAATTTTTAAGAACCTAGAGTCATATTTTACCTTGCAATGTCAAGGGCACTAGACAAAAAGAAAATCCATGTTAGCCTAGTCAAAGTATCATGTCCTGAGAACAGTGTATTATTAATTCTTAATGATCAGAATGCCAATTATCATCAGGTCAAAAAAAATTCTTCTGGCCAAAACTGCTGTAGTTATTCAACTTTTGACATAATACAATGTTTATATCGTTGTAGAATTTATTTATATATCTAATGGTGGTATTTTGTTGTTCCTTGGTCTTACAACACCACTGTGCCCTTGTACGAAATAACTTTTCTAAGAAAGGGAGGTCTTAATACTTCATTCTTTTATTATTTATCCACACCATTCTCTGTCCATCATTGTGTAGGGCAGGGATAACTCCAGTCAATCTAACTTTGTTGCTTTATTTTTTCTTGAAGGGGCCATACTATATGCAGCCCCCAATCTTATATGCCACATAATTGCCTGAGCTTATAATACAAAGAGGTTTTTAATTTGATCTGCAGCAAAATCTTCTAGCCTACCATATCTCATTTACCTTTATAAGTTTAATATTTTTTATTATCTTGTTCTTGAGTAAGTATAGAGGCAGATGTTCCAAGAGTATCTTGAAGTCAGAGCCTCATAAGAAGATCTCTGGCATCTTTATTTAAGTCACAACCTCCAGGGCATAAAGAAGATCTTCAAGTAGGGTCAGATATGGTTATTTTCCTTAAAAGGGGAAAGGTAGTATGTTTGGTACTTTTCTGGGGAAGCTTAGAGCAGTACTCCTTGGAGAAGGTATAAATGATTCATAAGAAAATTTCCATCAATCTAATGTCCTAAATTGTATAAAATATTAAAAGCACCCAACTATGCAAAACATGGAGACCAAGACCAAAAATGGAAAACATTTCAGAAATTATCAAAAGCAGACTTTTGTTTTATTTTGATTTGCTTTATTTGAGGGAATGTTTCATATATTTCAGGCTGGCGTGCCACCCACTATGTAGCTGAACTTGACCTTGAACTTCTGATTCTCCTTTGTCCACCCTTCAAGTCCACAAATTACAAGCATGTGTCACCATTAGAGTTTATGTGGTGCTAGAGAATGAAGACATTATGCACACTAGACAATTGCTCTACCTATTTAGCTAAATCATCAGTCCCACAGCCTCTAAACTGGTTCTTAATTAGCCAATGTATCCAACCCTAATGAGCTTATTGTCAGGAAAGATATTCTAGCCAATGCTCAATAATAGGATATGCTGGTATTTTAATTACTTGTACAAATGTGGACTATAAGATATTGAATACAGTAAATGGCAAATTATTTGAATTAGCAATAGTTATCTAGAGAAAATTAACCAATAGGGTGGACTAAGAGGAACACTTTGCATGTGACAATTGGTTTACATGATTCTATATCATTCTAAAACCCACCATACCACCTGCAAGATGGAGAACCAAGGAATCCAGGCATATAAAACCAGTGTGTGTTCTAAAGTCTAAGTACCAGGAAGGCAAGTCAGCGAGTTCTAAATCAGGAAACCAACAGCTCCATGGACTAAGGATGAGAGAAAATAGATTTACAAACTTCAGATAAAAGAAATCTCTCCCTTCCATTGCCATTTTGTTGCATTCCAGCCTTGGAGAGACTGGATAATAACTGCCCATGTTGGTAAAGACTAATCCTGTTTATAGAACCTATTTTATTCAAATGATAATATTCCCCTGAGACACTCTCTCAGAAATATTCAGAAATAACGTTTTGTCAGTTATCTAGATATCCATACTCTAAACCAAGTTGACATGTGAAAAATGCCCTACACTGGGGAGAAGGTACTTGTAGAGGCCCCCTCCACCAGAATGACAGGGCATCAAGTGAGGGATGGGGTTGCTATTCCACAGTCAAAACTCTGACCCATAATTCTTCCTGTCTGAAAGACCTGCAGGGATGGAAATGAAGAAGAGCCTGAGGAAAAGAAGGTCCAGCAACAGGTTCAAAGTGGTATCCTGCTCAAGGGGAGGTCATAAGATCTGACACCATTGCTGAGGCTATGGAGCGCTCACACAAGGGACCTGTCATGACTGCCCTCCAAAAGACCCAACAAGCAGCTGAAAGAGTCAGATGCAGATATGTGCACCCAATCAATCAATAGAAGCTGCTGACCCCTGTGGTTGAATTAGGGAAAAGCTGGAGGAAGCTGAGGAGGAGGGCAACCCTGACAAGGACCAGCAGTCTCAATTAACTTGGACCTCTGAGACCTCTTAGACACTGGATCACCAACCAGGCAGCATACACCAGCTGAGATGAGGCCCCTAGCACATACAGCAGAGGACTCGGGGGTCTGGGTTCAGTCAGAAAAGATGCACCTAACCCTCAAGAGACTGGAGGCCTCAGGGAGTTTAGAGGTCTGGTGGGGTGTGTGGGGTGGGGACATCCTCATGGAGACAGGGCGTGTCAGGGAGGCGGTATAGAATGTGGAACAGTCAGAGGGTGGACCAGAAGGGGAATAAAATCTGGAGTGTAAAAATAAATAAATAAATAAATAAATAAATAAATACATTAATTAATTAATTAGCCATCCTTGATACCAAAGGATGAAAACCTACTTTTTCTCCATCTTTCTCAAATTGTTAATAAACTTGTTGCCATTTTCAGCATGAAGAATTTCGAAAAAGCTATCAACTTTCAAAAACTGAAGATGGACCCTGCATGCCTGAGCTCAGTCAGTGCTGTGTGGCAGGGGGTGGCACTTTGTTGTGCACAGGAGCAGCTACCACTCAGCTACCGTCACTACCGAAGTTCTGTTTCTTTTCCTTTTAGGTTCTTTTCTGATATCTGAAGCTCAACTGACATTTGCTAACATCTAAAGCTGCCACTAAGCCTTGGCTCATGTTTAGTGTGAAATCAAGCTTTCCAAATCCTGTGTGGATCTAGGCTAGATTCCAGAGTCTGATGCCTGATCTCCTCCCATTGCTCAAGAACCCTCCTCCCTCCTACTGGCTCCTTCTGGGGGAAACCCTTTGGCTTTACTTATTCTTTCTTGTCTGGTGTACAAAAGCCAGGTGGCCCTCTTCCCAGACACAATTCATTTGCCAATTCTCCCAGTCATCATTTGAGAACGACAAAATAAGGGAATCCCCCTTCTTGTCACTGTACAAATGTTGTAAATATTTTTGTTTTGATTTGTTCTGGTTTTTTTTTTAAGATAGAAAATTTGAGCCTCTAAATATCTGCCAATGTTTTATTGTCTCTGTAATTATTTAAGGTCAGCTACTATAAGAGCAATCAATTGCTCTGGTTAAGTACTTCACAAAATGAGCCACCAGTTTACCAACTGGCTACCTTTACCTAAGATTTAAATGTAACAATAGAGTTTGAAATGATATTCAACTAGGAATTAGTATTAGGGGGGAAATACCAGTGCAGTTATGTTCTCTTCACACAAATCATAGCCAAGCAAAAGATCAGAAAACAGTCACACATTTTAGTCCAAAGCAAACAGTGTTTAAATGTCCCTGTAAGTAACAAACTGAACTAATGGCATCTCTGTTTGTGCACACTAATATCTAGGTCTCAATTCTAACTTATTCTTCACTTTCCAGTTATTTAAGGCTAGTTAACGTCTTGGACTTAAGGGAGGTTGTTGTATATTAACATGTATTTATTAAGGCTCAGGTCAGAAGCTGCAGAGTTCTTCATGCAATGATTCAGACATGCAGGCTACCCTACCGTAGAGTCCTGTCAACTCAAACAGGAATTATCTCAATTCACTATAACAGGATAAGGTATGTGAGGCAGCTTATTGGTGCTTAATTATCTTCTTCAGGCTACAGTGGGCCTGTCTAGATTTCAGTATCTAGAAACATAAGATAGAAGAGAGTCTGGAAAGTACAGGAGAACATTCCAGGAGACAACAAAGGCATTTGATAAATACTATTCCTTTCTAAACAAGCATGCGTGCTTTCATGACTTTCTCTCCTTAACTTAGATTTATTGAGTTTATTTAGCATTAAAATAATGTTTGTCCTTTTTTGATATAGTACGTATATTTTGATATAGGCTAGTTTATGTCAACTTGACACAAGCTAGAGTTATCTGAAAAGAAGGAAACATAATTTAGAAAATGACTCTATAAGGTCTGACTGAAAGGCATTGTCTTAATTAGTGATTGATGAAGGAGGGCCTAGTCCATTGTGGGTGGTGCTATCATTGAGCTGGTGGCCCTGAGTTCTACAAGGAAGCAGGCAGAACAATCGATGGAGAAGAATATACAGCAGTCCTCCATGGCCTCTCCATCAGCTCAAGGATCCTGCCTTGTTTGAGTTCCTGTCTTGACTTACTTCGATGACAAACAACATTATGAAAGTGTAAGACAAATAAACTCTTTCCTCTCCAACTGGTTTTTTGGTCCAGATATTTCACTGAGGTAATAGAAACCCGAAGACACAGAGTTTCACGCAGCCTAGGCTTGGATAAAATTCATCATTTAGCTAAGGATTACATTGAACATATGATCTCCCCACCTCTACATCCTACCTGAATCCTGGAATTGCAATCATGTGCCTCAATGCCCAGATTTTATGAAAAAGCACTTTTGAAACCTTGTTGCAATATTAGCAATTCCTGCTCTAAGGATATATTGTCTTTCCAAGAAACTGGGTAACACAATTTTTACTCTGCAGTAGTTTTCAAATTAAACTGAAGACAGAGAAGTAGTAGAAGTCTAGCTACCACATTTTATCATGGAAAATGTAGATGAGATGTGGAAAGCAGTCCTGGGAAGAGTTCTTTTCATTTGTCTGAACATTTATCACATGATTCTGTTCCCATGCATGCTCAAAAGCAAGGAAGATAAAGTCCTGATATGTTGTTTGGAATATTTCAATGTACATCTACCCTGTTGTTACTTGCCAATGTGTTCTCCATATTTTAATAAAGCACAAAATTACGTCATCAATTCACTTACCAAAAGTAGGAAAGGGTCATCATACTCTTTCAAAGAGTGATGTCTCATCAGACACCCTTGTGATCAATTTCAGCAAAAATGAACTAGCAAATGTCAAACAGCAAAGGAGAATATATATTTATTATAATATATAATATAATATGTATATTTTAATATATATATATATAAAAGAAGTCTTTGTATTGTTAGCACTGCACAAAGATCCACCAATGGATATATTTCATCCAGCCAGAATGACAAACAGATGCTAACTGAGAACTGAGAGCTACAGAGCCGAAGGCCCACTACCAAGCCAGCAAGTGAGACAAAGCTACTCTTCACGCAGATGAGGCCAGATGACTTACAGATGCCCATCATCATCCTTCAAGCTCTGGTCCACAACTAAGATGAGAAAAATGATAAAGAATATGATGAGCTAAGATCTTCTTGCTAACATACAGAGAGAAGCCATGTAGCCACTCACAGCAGGAATTCTAGAAAGTAACAACTGTGAATAACACTTAAAATGTCATGGTATCCAGCTAGTTAGCTCAGTTAAATGTTAGCATTCATGATGTCACCAAGATGACAACATATTTAAAAACACACATGCACACACACACACACACACACACACACACACACACACACACACACACACACACACACACACCTAAACCAGCAGTCTCAACAGGAAATACTTTTTGTCTCCAAGGAACACTTGACAGCCTCTGAAGAATTTTTTTTTCAAAATTTACGACTTCTTCTGGCATCGAGTAAGTTGAGGCCAGAAATGCTGATAGGTGTCCCGGAATGCACAGGACAGCTCCTTTCCAAACAATTGTACAACAAAGCATTTTCAAAGCATCACTGCTGAGAAACCCTGAGGTGAACCATGATAATGATTTCTCAGCACAAAAGAACTAAGAGTAATTACTGTTGAGGCTTGAATATGAAATGTGTCCCCATGGATTCAAATGCGTTGCAACAGTTTGTCCCTAGCTAGTGCCCACTGGTTCGGAGTTTGCAGCATTCTTTAGGAGATCAAATCTAGCTGGAAGAAGTACGTCACTGGAGATGAATCTTGAAGCTTTATAGCCCACCCCACTTCCTATGTCTTTGCAACCTCAGAAAGTAAATGCTGTGCAACCAGCTGCCTAGTATTTTTAGCACTGAGCCTTCCTCGCCATGGGGGACTGCACCCTTCTTCAACAGGAAGCCAGGGGTTGGGGATTTAGCTCAGTGGTAGAGCGCTTGCCTAGCAAGCGCAAAGCCCTGGGTTCGATCCTCAGCTCCTGAAAAAAAAAAAAAAAGAAAAAAAGAAAAGAAAGAACAATAAGCCAGAATAAATTCTTCCTCCCTTAAGTTGTTTCTTGTCAAGTAATGGTCACAACAATAAGAAAAGAAACTAACAGAGTGCTTTGGAATTGGTTTGTTTTGTCTTGTTGTTTTTGTCATAAAAGAAATTGTGTGCGTGTGTGTGTGTGTGTGTGTGTGTGTGTGTGTGTGTATGCATGTATGCATGTATGAAAGCATCCTCTATGGTGGAGGCTGGCCTGACACTATTGGTCTAAGCGGCTTTACACTTGTAATCTCTCTGCTTCAGACTCCCAAATGCTAGGAAAATAATTATAAGGTAATATACCCAGCCATGGTAAGTATTTTTTGTTTTGTTTTGTTAATCAGGAGTAAAAGAAATTCTATTCAATGAAAAATGCCATTTTTCCACATTTGAATAGATTTAAATTAAGAGCTAGAGAAGTTTCTATCGAACAATGAAGGAATGTGGGATAAGTGGATAGGTGACAGTTTCTGTCATGTCATTTCCCAATGCCAATAAATTTACATGGATATATACCAAGACACTTTCTCATAATTACCCTGTTGCTAGCTGAACCAGAATGTCCTGCTTTTCGTTCCCATGATAGAACCAATACCAGGAATGGATGCCTGTGTTGAGTTATAACTGAAATCTTGATCAGGAACTGGAGAAGGTGGTCCTATAATGCCCTAGATAATCCCTAGTGAGCTTCTGCAGAGAATCACTAAGAAAGAACATCTTTTTCTAATGTTGTGACTGTTTAATTGACCAATACTGATCCCTCACCCCAAAGAAGAAAGAAAAGAAGGAAAGAAGAAAGAATATCACACCAAAGTGTGGATGCTACAGTCCTACTCACAAGGGGGAAGAAAATAATCTCCAGGAAGTAGAGGGAGAGAAGGATGTGGGAGGGAGGGAGGAGGGTGAGGGGAAGGGGGGGCAGTTCAGTTCAGATATGGGAGAAGATGGTTGAGAAGTATGAAGAGTCAGGAATTTGAAAGGAGGTACATAGCAGTGGGAGAGGGGGAACTTGAAGTAGCCACTAGACAGTCCCAGATGTCAGGGACCCAAGAGGTTCCCAGGACCCAACAGGGATGACATTTTTCAAAATAGCAAACAAAGGGGAGATAGAACCTGTAGAGAACATATCTAGAGGTTAGACATGGCCCCTGGTTGAGGAATGGGGCCAACCACCCATCTCAAAAATATTAATCCAGAATTCATCCTGTCAAGGAAATTCAGGGACAAAGAGTGGAGTAAAGACTGAAGAAAAGGCCATCCAGAGACTGCCCCACCTGGGGATCCATCCCATCTGCAGACACTAAACCCAGACACTATTGCTGATGCAAAAAAAAATGCCTGCTGACAGGAGCCTCGTATAGCTGCCCCCTGAAAGGCTCTGCCAGAACCTGATAAATACAGATGTGGATGCAGTCAAACATCAGACTGACCAGGGACCCCAACAGAGAAGTCAGGGCAAGGACTGAAAGAGTAGAAGGGGTTTGCAATCCCATAGGAAGAACAACAATATCAACCAACTAGAAGCTCCAAAGCTCCCAGAAACTAAACCACTAACCAATGAGTACACATGAGGGGATCCATGGCTCCAGCTGGATATGTAGCAGAGGATGGCCTTATCAAGCATCAGTGGAAGGGGAGGCACTTGGTCCTGTGGAGGCTCAGTGACCCAGGGTAGGAAAATGCTAGGTAGCTGAGGCAAGAGTGAGTGAACAGGTAGGGAAGTACCCTCATTAGAAGCAGGGGGAGGGGGAGGAAATACAGGGTGTGCAAAAAGGAAATTGGGAAGGAATTATTTGAAATGTAAATAGATAAATAACCAATAAAAGTGAAAAAAAAGAAAATTTAAAAAAAGGAGAAAATGAACTTTCTTATATGTTCTCAAAGAAAGGCATCAAAGTTCCTAGATATCTGATGTTGAAAGAATGTCATTTTATAGGTAACTTATGTTTTGATAAGCCAAGCAAATTTAAAAACCAGAACCATAGACGATAACAAAGCTCTGGGTGCCACCAAGGGACTGAATGCTTTTTAATAATGTTGACTTAGTGTGGAGAACATTTTCAGAGATTTGACATTTCTCTCTTGGGCTACTCTCTTCAATTTCTGCTTGATTGCTTCTAATCTCCGGGTTCTAAAATAAATATTATGAATATCCAAAATCCCCTATCAAAATATCCAAAATATCCTAATCTCCATAAAATACTTTCAGACATTTGATCAGGTGCATTGTTATCCAGCGTTACCTTTGGAGACAGTAGAGTAGAATAACAATTAAGTGTTCATAGGATTCAAAATTTCTTCCAAGTGCATCCTTTTATTCATATGTAGCATGACATGGAGAAACTCTGTCAAAGAGCAAAGGAAATTTGGGCACTTAGAGGAAGGCACCACATTGGAATGAAATTGGAAGAAGATAATCTTTAGATAAAATTACAAGCAGTAAAAGCTATTTCGTGGCTAAATATGGCAATAACAACAGCAGCCTTCATTATTAGGAAATTAGTGAGGTGTTTAATTCTAAAAGACTTACAATGCTTCGACTTAATTCCATAGTTTTTGTAGTCACATACAACTTTAAATCCCTTATAGAAAAAGTATGATGGGATGCTATTGAAGTTTAAGGAAAATCTTTGATCTTCAGATTCTAAAATATTTTTATTGAGTGGTAAAATAGATCCTTTAAAAACACTTTTAGTGAGAGACAACTTCAAATATCTCCAATATCATGTGTATAGGATGAAGTCACATGTGGTCATTTTCTAATTTCACAAGGCCTATTTTGCCTTTTGAATACCTTTGGATCTTAACAAATGTCGATTTGACTACATGAATACAGGCACTTCCCTAGAAATCTGAACACAGGGTGGATAATCACAGGATTTCCTTCTTTGGTCTCTGAAGAATAAATTGGAGAAGATTAAGACATCAAGCAGAGGCATCAAGCTACACATATCTAATTATGTTCTCACTTCCAAACACCTCACCAAAACCACAGCAAGTAGACTTCTTCCAGCCACCACTGCACAGTGGTGACGATTCTAGGAGGAAGCCACAGCAACTAGTCTTGCACACTAGAAACCAGAAGGAGACATCATCATATAGCAGTCATAAATGGAGCAGGCAGATCCACATAGATGATATTTGCAGAGCTGGCAAATGGAAAACTGTCTAACTATACCATTAAGAGTTCTACTTTGGGGTTGGGGATTTAGCTCAGTGGTAGAGAGCTTGCCTAGCAAGCGCAAGGCCCTGGGTTCAGTCCCCAGCTCTGGAAAAAAAAAAAGAGTTCTGCTTTATCTCTGGCTAAGGGATCCTTCTCTATAGAATGCAAGATAAAAGCCATGAAGATCAGAGTTTCCCTGTTCTAATCCCCAACAATTATCCAACAGTGAAGATCACAAAGGAATTCCGTTCAGGTCCCTATACTCTAGTCAGAGTTTCTTTCCCCTGACTTGAATATGAGACAAATAAATCATCCCATACATCCAAGGGAAATACCTAATGGGATGATAATAAATATATAACTGAGATAAAAATCATTAAACAGGGAGAAGAATCTGGTGGCCAGTGCAAAAGTTATGTATGTAAATATTACAATGAAACCCATTTCTTTGTAAGGTATGCAAAAATTTAATAAAAAGATAAATTAAAAGTATTATGTCCCTAGAGAGACAAAGAAAGTTATTTGATCTATGGAATAAGAATGGAATTTTTAGAAGCAGTTTTGGAATAGCCAAAAAACCAATATTTTCTTTTGGTATTAAAGTACACAAAAGTCAATTGGTGACACTGTGTTTGTCTATGAGCAATGGCAATTAGGAACAACAACAAAAGGTTTTTAAAAGAATTTATCACATAATCCAAACTCTAAGTTAAAAAATAAACGAAAAAAATGAACAATAACAATGAAACAACGCAGGGGTGGGAGGGACAGGACAACATACAAAAAGCTATGAGAAAACTTCTTGCCATTTTCAGGGAAAAGTCCCGCTACAGCAAAGAACAGCATGCATCTTTAATGGAAAATGGGGAGGAGGGAGATGATTATACACAGAAACGGGTTCTGGAGTGACCTGGAGTGACCCTGGATCTCTCGACAGCATCATTCTAGTGATTCCAATAGAGCACACAGCCATGAATTAAGCCTTAAAGTCTTAATAATATGATCACTGATGTCTACCATATCAAAAAAAAAATATATATATATATATATATTTAAGTATATGCACGGGAGGAGTGTTGTAGGAGAGAGAGAGAGAGAGAGAGAGAGAGAGAGAGAGAGAGAGAGAGTTGATCATAGAAACTAAAGAAGACACAGCTAAGTTCTGATTCTCTTTAGAAGGAGGGATACACACATACACACACAATGCTTTCAAACTAAAAAATTCAAAATCTAGAATGACATTTCCCAAAGAAAGACATAATTGACCAGAAAGCATATGAAAAAATAATTATCATCATTAATAATTATTGCAACCAATACTTCACTCCAGGAAAGAATAACTACTATCCAAGAGCCAAAACACAATTGTAAGTCTGTGGGAAAAGAGAGTCCTTGTGATCTCATTAGTGAGATGGTACCTTGGTGTGGTCATTATGAAAAACAATATGGAAGATACTTGGCTTATCTTCTTCCACTATTGCTGCGATAAGATACCCAGGCAAAAGCAGGGGGTTCTGGCTTATCCATCAGTGTGGAGTCCATCATGACAGAGAAGTCAAGGCATCAGGAGCTTGAGACAGAGGGCCACAGTGCATCCACAGTCAAGAAGCAGAGAGTGATGAATGCTTTTCCTTTCTCTATTTTACATAGTCTAGGAGCTTCAGCCCAGTAAATAGTTCACCCACAGTCAAGATGATTCATCCACAATTAAATTAATCCAGGTATAGACTGAGATTGTCTCCCATCTGATTCTAGATTCTGTTAAGTTGACAATATCTGCTGTATTAGAATCAAGGATCGCGTCCAGACAGATCACACCAGGTCATGGGAGAGGTTTATTCTGGGGAAAAGGACAAAGCAGGCAGTAAAGATGAAGAGAGAAAGAGAGCGTAGGTCAGGAGGGGTCTGCCTTATATTTGGGTTGGGAGGTAACCACACACAGGTAAAGGTGGGCCAGATGGATGCTGGGAATGTATGGTGATTGCCATGGCAACAGATTCACAGATTCCTCTTGCCTATGAGTGATGTCGCCATCATCCCTAGATTTGGAGGTGACTTATAACCTTAAAGTCTGTTCCTGACTGTAAAGCCAGTTCCTAATGCATGCGAACATACCTCCTGTTTTCTTAACATAAAAAGAAGAAAATGGGGAGGGTGAAGCCAATAGTGAAAGGGGAATAGGGGCACCAGGTCTCTTAATCTGATTCCTGTTGTCTAGGGGCATCATCAATTTTAGGATGTAGGTGACTTTCACCATCAGGGTCCACCTGGTAAACATTTACATCAGGCTCCTCTGTGGACAACAGCTGGTAATCCTGTAAGAGGAACTGGTTGTTTAGTTAGATATTTTTTGTATTTGTGGTTGAAGGAATGTAGAAACAAGATTGATGAGACAGGAAGAAATAATACCAGGAAGATGACTAGGAAAGGCATTATGAAAGGGAGTATCAACTTCCATTTAGGGTTTTCAAAAATCTAGGACTAAGAAGCCTCACATGAAATTCTGCATGTCAAATTGTAGCTCCTGGATTTTCTTTCTCTCTATCCCAGATTGGTTGATGTAGAAACAGCATACTTCTTGGAGGAACAGGCAAAGACCACCTTCTTTAGCTGTCAGGACATCCAGCCCCATCAGTTCTGAAGTACCACAGCTGCTAAAGAAACATTGTTTCTGGATGGTAAACATGGTTTCAGACATTTTTTGAAAACCAATGTTAAGCTTGGAAGTGAATTTATCATATTGGGTTATGGAAGTCATTATCTATGCAATTCCAGTACCAGCACCTATGGCTATGCCTACAGCAACCCAGATTGGTGCAAACTGAACTGCCCTCTTACGTTGGGCAGATATCATATCTAAACTGGGATTGGCAGAAGCTAATTTCCCTGGATTACTCCTAGTTGAGGGAAAAGGATCACCAACGTGCAAACTCCTGACCCACTGGCAGGTAGGTAATGATATACCCTAGTGCCAAAAAATTGATGTGTTTTTTGACTGCAGGGCATTGTGGCAAAGATCGGGTATCAAGGGTTGTGGTTCTATTGCAGTCTAGTGAATTTAGTGTTCCTATATAATGTGTCCCGGAGGTCTTAAAACAATTTGCCATGCCAAAAAGAGGGAGAGAAGAAGAAGAGTCATGACAACATCAGAGTCAGGGCAGCTGACAAAAGGTGAAGTAAGGTTACTTGGCAGTATCACCGGAGAGGTTGTAAATGGCAAATGTGAGTTTGTTCTAGGGGGTACACATAGCCAGCAATATTTAAAGCAACCAGACTGGATGACTTAAGGAGTTGTATGCTGAAATCTAAAGCAAAAGCTGAAATGACAAGTTAGTGCCAATTATGAGGGAGGCTGTCAAGGATGTGAGGACCTCAGAGGAGTGTTTGATTACTTCTCCTACTTTTCTGATATCTAGAGGTTGGGCAATTGAGACATATTTTCTCCAGATATAGATAGTACTTACTTGGGACCCAGCTTGATTTTACAGGAGAGCTTACCAACAACTCTTGTCTCCCACCTGAGATTCCATGGGCCTTTTATGTAGAAAAAGAGTGTCTTGCATTGTTGATAGAAGAAGTGATTGGTCTGTGATCCTAGTATATATGAATATGGACAACCCCATAGTCATTGGACCTTTTTTTTACAATCATCTTTTATCTGATCAAAGATAAAGCAAGTAAAGAGATCATAATATTTAAATGGAATAACAGATACAGGGTTGATAGCAATTTGGATCGGTTCCTGGCATCTGGCTATGGAGCAGTTTCTGACTCTATTTGGAAATACGTTGACTTCAAATCTCCAGATGTAAGGGCTACACTGGAAATGAACAGCAGTGGGGGATGAGAAGCTCATGTCTTACCCAGTGGGGTCAAGCACAGCTGCTTCAATGGAGTCTCATCTTCTGTGATTGGGGACAAGGTGAGTGGTAGATGTGTATGAAGAATTTTTAGGTAAAGGGACGAAAGGTTTGAGGTGAGACAGATGGACCAAACGAGAGAATCCCTCAAGTTTAACAGCTACAGGAGTCATGAGAATTACCCTGAATGGGACCTGCTATTTAGAAGAGAGAGGTAAGGGCTGATGATCTGGAGAGGATAGAACTTGGTCTTCAATTTTGACCGTTGTAGATGGTGGTCAGCAAAGTTCCATAGGACAGAGAGGAGGTGGCAAACTAGTGGGGTTTGAGAGGGGAGACCATTTAGGTGAAAAACCAAGAGTTAGGATGGGATGTCCGTACATGAGTTCAAAGGGTGGGATGAGGAGAGGTCACTTGGGGAAAGCTCAGAGCCTGAAAAGATCCAGAGGTATGAGTTTTAACCAGTCAAGGTGAAGTTCTTGTCATAACTTGACAAGAGTGGTTTTTAAAGAATGGTTGGGGGTTGGGGATTTAGCTCAGTGGTAGAGCACTTGCCTAGGAAGCACAAGGCCTGGGTTGGTTCCCAGCTCCAAAAAAAAAAAAAAAAAAAAAAAAAGAACCAGAATGGTTGGTTCTTTCTACCTTACCTGAAGATTGAGGGTGGTAAGGAATATGAAACTGCCAGGGGATGTCTAGGGTCTTAGAATTTGAGAAATTTGGGAGTGAATTCATGGCCATTGTCTGACTGGAGGAAGGCAAAAACACCAAATCAGGGGATGGTCCCTCAGAGAAAGAGATCAGACACTGTTGGCGAGCCCTTTTGTTAGATGTGGGAAATTCTTGAACCCACCCCAGAAGATGTCTACCAAGACCAGGAGGTACTTGATTTGACAGTGCGCATGTGGGTACAGTCAACTTGCCAGTTCATTCAAGGAAGGGAACCTCTAGCCTGATGAGTAGGAAAGGAGGTGCTATGACACCTTGAGTTAGAGTCTGACATCTCACAGATTTCGCACGAGGCAGTGATCAATTTTAAGAAACTTAAGTTACCAGGAGTAGGATGCAGGTGGGTCTTTAAAACAACAATTTTGACTGTTAGGATGACAGAGCTGGTGAAGATAGGACAGTGTTTGAAGAGTGTCAGGGAGTGAGGGTGGGGATGTGGGTTGTAATGTAAGAATGCCCTGGGAAAGATGAGAGGAGTCTAGGCCCCTAAGGGCTGCAGCTCTAGCTGCCTTATCAGCTCAGTTGTTTCCCTTGGAGACAATGGAATCATCTGTCTGGTGGGATCTGCAGTGGACAATCCCAATAGCTGTGGAGAGATAGACCTTTAGCATGGCCATAATTTGGTTTGCATTAGTTACTTATCCTTCTTTAGTCGTAAGTAACCCATGCTCCTTCCAGATAGCAGTGTGGGACGGGAAGATATGGAAAGCATATTTGGAGTCTGTGTAGATGTTGAGATATTGTCCCAGTGCCAGTTGAAAGGCACAGGTAAGGACTATTAGTTCAGCCTGTTGGTTGGTGGTATGAACAGGAAGGGCCTATGTCTCAACCACTTCTGCATCCGACTACCCCAGGGATTCTGGGACAACAAGCTCTTCTGGTCCCTTCATGTAGAAAGGAGCTTTCATCTGTATGCCAGGTATAAATGTCCTGAGGCAATGTGCCCTCCTGTATGTGTGAAGAATGAGGTAATAGTTCCTCTAATATTTCAATGCAGGAGTGAGATGGGGAATGGTTAGTATCTGGTCGAGGAAGAAGATTGGAAATATTAAGAGGTGGGAATAATTGGAAGGTGAGTGTGGAAGGTTGGTACTACTTAAAGAGAAAGAACCCTGGAGGGAGGTAGAGTCTGTAACCCTTTGTAAGTTAGGAGCTATGACAGGTTATGAGAAGAGAAGACAATTATAGGTGACACAAAGATTAGAGTTTTTTTGACTCTCGAATAAGGAGTTCAGTGGCTCCTAAGGTACCCAAGGTACCCATCCCTGAATAATTAGATCTAGTTTTTTGACAGGTTTGTTACAAGTGAAAAAAAAGGGTCCCAGTTGGTAACCTAGGAAGGAGCCTTGGAAAGGGCTTGATAACAGGTTTGAGAAAAGGTTCGTGGTTGGGGCCTAATGCCGATTCATATAAAGGGTGGGAACAGAGGAGAAAAGGAAGGAACCCAGGAACATAAAACACTAGCTATTCCTAGGAATGATAAAATCTCTTCCTTTGTAGAAGGAATAGTTAGATTCTGTTTCTGTTAGAGACTGAATCAGATTCTTTCTATCTAAGGTAATAACCTTGTGGGTTGGGTTAATTGTTAGTCCAAAATAAGTGACCTGAGAAGTGGAAGTAGGACTTTAGAAGGCGAGACCCTGTAGCCTTGACTGGAAAGTAAATTTATAAGAGCAGAGGTGTCAGCTTGGCTAATTTTTAGAGAAGGGCTACAGAGAAGGATATCTACATAACGAAAAATCTTAGATTGAGGGATAGACAGAGAAATTAGGTCAGAAGCCAGGGCCTGGCCAAATAGGTGTGGGCTGTCCCGGAATCCCTGGGGTAGAACAGTCCAGGTAAGTTGAGTAGAGAAGTGAGTGTGTGGATCTGTCCAGGTAAAGGTAAATATGTCCTGTGACCAGGCATTTAGAGAGACAAAGAAAAACTCATCCTTGAGATCTGGGACTGAGAAATTGAAAGTCCGTGAGGAGACAGTGGAAAGAAGTATTTAAGGGTTAGCCACAACAGAATGGAGAGGAACCACTGCAGAATTAATGCATCTGAGGTCTTGAACCAGGCGATAAGTTCTGTTAGATTTCTTAGCTGTTAGTATAGGGTTGTTAAATAGGGGAGTGATAGAGCAAAGGAGTTTTTTTCTTTTTCATTTTTTAAAGATTTATTTATTATATATGTACAAGGTAGCTGTCTTCAGACACACCAGAAGAAGGCATCAGATCTCATTGCAGATGGTTGTGAGACACCATGTGGTTGCTGGGAATTGAACTCAGGACCTCTGGAAGAGCAGTCAGTGCTCTTAACCACTGAGCCATCTCTCCTGCCCAAGTTTTTTTCTTAAGAGTTCGGAAATCATAGGCTTAATCCCTTGAAGCTCTGGAGAAAGAGAGGCAATTGTGCTTGAGTGATGTAACTAGTAGAGTCCAGTAATTGGATGACAACAGGAGAATGATGTTTAGCAACAGAAGAATTCTGGATGACCCAGATTCAGGGGCCTACCTGAGAAACTGGTAAAGGAAACAACATGTTAATATTAGTAGGTTGACTGGCTAAGAGCAACAGAGGGGCTGCTGATCAGTTTGGTTTTAGGTCTATGAGGAGTGGGGGACAAAGGAAATAGAGGCTCTCAAGTTAGCTAGAAAAGTCCTTCCCAATAAGAGGACAGGATATATTGGCACCATCATAAAGGAATGGGTGAGAGATACACCCCTAAAAATGCAACTAAGTGGTAGGGTCTGGTGAGGGAGGTAATTGTCCTCCTACCCTGACAACAGGAAAATGAGAGGGGGAAGTGGGTCCCCAACACTCCATCAGACCCAAGTAAGTGGCCCCAGTGTCCAAGAGGAAGGAGATGGACTGACCAGATACCATGATGGCTACCCGGGGGCTCCCTGATAGTGATGGTGGTGGTCGAGTCAAGGAAGCTTGAGCCTCTTCAATCATCCATAGCCAAGCCTTGGGGATTAGCTGGAGGGTTATCTGGGAATGATGTCCCTCTCTCCTGTACAATGTGAGGGCAATCGACAGCCCAATGGCCCTCCTGATGGAACCTCAGACATGGTCCCTTTGGCTTGTGGGGTTATATCAAGCTCTCGCCCAATGACTTTGTTGACCATATCTGTAGCAGGAGCCTGGTGGTCTCTGAGTCTGAGAGGATCAGGAGTCCAGGGCAGTGGCTGCAGCTGTTCACACAGACTTTGCCAGCATATGGTATTTTTGTCTGTGGGCCTTGTCATCTCTCTTGTGGTACACTTTGAAGGCCAGCACCAAAACTTCTGCCTGTGGAGTTGGGGTCCCTTCGCCAACCACTCAAGTTTAGCTTTTATATCGGGGTAGCTCTGGGGAAAAAAGTGGTCATCAGAAGTTTCTTACCTTCTGGGTTTCCAGGGTTTAGATTAGCATATTGTATTAAGGCTTTTGCAAGGCATTGTAAAAACTGAGATGGGTTTTCTTGTTTGTCCTGGATGACCTCTCAGAGTTTTACAAAATGTATTGATTTTAAGGCTTCCCTACAGAGAATGGAAAGGAGGCAGGTTATGAATTTATCTCTGGCTAAAATACCACCTGCAGAATTATAATTCCATTCCATTGGTCAGGAACTGCCTCAGATCTGATGGGTGTGTTTCATCTGTTTGATGAATCTCGTCTGCATGCGTTCTCGCCTGCTCCCAAACTCACCTGCGCCCATCAGGAAGTAAAATATTAGTGAGGATCATATGTGCATCGTGGAAAGTCAGACTATAGGATTGAGTAATGCACTGAAACTCTTTAATAAAAGGAGAGGAATTAGAGGTATAGGAACCCAGTCTGCTTTCCATTTGAGAAAGTTCACTCAGCAAGAAAGAAACATATACTATGACAAGACCATCTACCCCAACAATTTCCTTTATATGAAGGACTGATGCTGGGTCAGGTGTCCCTGGGGGAGAGCAACTTGGGGGTTTGACTGGGGCCTTAGAAGTGGTGATGGGAGGGCTAAAGGTAGGTGGCTGCAGCAGCAGTGGCTGGGGCAGCGAGAGAGGCTGTAGTTGAAATCCATGTGGTGCAGTGGTGTCGGTTGTAGTCTGTCAGTCATGGTCACTGCTGGGGTCACTGTGACCAGTCTAGCAATTCCTGGGTTTCAGCACCAATACTTTTTAAAAGATTTTTATTTATTTCATATATGTGGGTACACTACACGATCACTATCTTCAGACACACCAGAAGAGGGCATCTGATCCCATTACAGATGGTTGTGAGCCACCATGTGGTTGCCGGGAATTGAACTCAGAACCTCTGGAAGAGCAGTCAGTGCTCTTAATCCCTGAGCCATATCTCCACGGCCACCATAATCTTCAAAAATGTAAAAAATAGACCCACTGTTCATAGGAATATTTTACCACTGTGTATATGTCAAAAAGAAATGAAATTGCTATGTTAAACGAACACCTGTACTTATTAATTGCAACTCTGTTCCTAATTGTCCAGAAATAAAAGTAACTTAAGTGTCTACAACTGATGAGTAAAATAAAAATGACGTGGTTGATCTACACCAAAACTTATCCTTCAATACATCATAAGTATGTGCAACTTCGGCTTTTATGTCTCAGTTAAAAATAAAATCAGTTTTAAAGTAATAAATGCATTATTTAGGATCTTGATAAATACATTACATGGAGGACATTAAGACAGAAACTTGTTAAGTTCTGGCACTATCAGATGTTATAGAGATTGGATGGCTAGTTAGATGATAAATGTTTAAAAGAAACGAAAGTGTTTTGTCTGGAAAGAGAAAAATGAATAAAATAATAAGCAGGAATGAACTGCCTTTTATACTTCTACCAAAAAAAAAATGCCCTCAAGAAGCCCACTGAATACATCATAATAAAAAAGGGGAGAAAGGAAAATTATTGCTTAATTATAAAAATCCCGAGTTTAGTTGACTCTTCTTTATGTTTTTAATTGAAATAGAATTGCACCACTTTTTCTGCTCCCATTCCTTCCTCCTGTCCCTCCAGGTACCCTCCCCCGAACCTTTCCTTTTCCACCCTCCACTCTTAAGATTGTCAACAAATAACTTGATTTTTTAAATCTCTGACTCTTTGCCTGCCCTTAGGACCCTTTTCCTTCTGCCGGGTTGCCTTGTCCAGTCTTGATATGAGGCTAGGTACCTAGTCTTTGTAACTTATGACCTGCTGGCTCCATATTTCTTGGAGGTCTGTGTTTTTCTGAAGAGAAATGGAGGAGTGAATCTTGTGAAGAAGGGAGATATAGGGAAGGGACAGGGAGGAAGGGAGGGAGGGCAAACTGTGTTGGGGGTGAAATATATGAGAGAAGAATAAGTAAATGTTAAATAAAATCTGGCATATCTATATGTTTAATACAAATTTTTAAACTGTAGCATTGAATTAGCAAAATAAAGCCATATTCTCTGTTTTATATTACTTTTGAATTGATATTCACATTAATTTCCTTTAGCTAGGCACATCTTTGAGCAGAACAGCCCACATTCTCACACTTTTGAGTAGCCGGCAGTCCTCTGTGTATGTGAGAACTCCGCAAGCTGATTAGCGAATGAGCTGCGACAAAAAGTTACAAAAATGAAATGGAAAACAACTGCCCCCCACACTGTTTAATATGTCTACTAGGCACACAAACATTTAATTAGCTGAAATGTGTTGACAGAGTAAGACCTTCCTGATGGCTCAACAGTTTTTCACCCGAGGAATATGTTCCAAAAGTCTGGCTGAGAGAATGAATTTGTTGCAATGCTTACTGTCAGGTTCTATTGTATACATATGCTCTGTCTCAGAAGCTTAAAGAGCAGCAAGGAAGCTCAATGCTCATTAGTAGGCACTCCCAGGATCACAGTTTATGCCTAAGATTCTGACAGTTAGTCCTGTTATAAGCACAGACTTGAGCCTAGTTTTGTGCTGATTACATGGGTTATCTAAGCCCTCTTATGGCCATATGTCCTCAACTTCCTCTGCCCAAATGTTTTCATTGTCGACACTTTAGTAATAGATGCAAACATCTCTGTGTGCACCAAGTCTCAGTTTCTCATTTCCATAGCAACTACATCATCATCACCATCACCCCCCACCCGGAACCCTCAACCACCACCATAAAATACCAGGAATATAGGCTTCAGGATGAGTCAATGGATCTAGCCCATGAGGAACATACAATAAACCCATGAGAATCATACTTTGTACTTTCCATTGAATCCACTATTCTGGAAAATGTCTGAGTAGATGTAAGAAGTATGTGTTATTTTTTTTCACCTTTATTAACTTAAGTATTTCTTATTTACATTTCGATTATTATTCCCCTTCCCGGTTTCAGGGCCAACATCCCCCTAACCTCTCTCCCTACCCTTCTATATGGGCTTCCCCTCCCCATCCTCCCCCCATTACCACCCTCCCCCCAACAATCACCTTCACTAGGTGTTCAGTCATGGCAGGACCAAAAGCTTCCCCTTCCACTGGTGCTCTTACTAGGCTATTCATGGCTACCTATGAGGTTGGAGCCAGGGTCAGTCCATGTATAGTCTTTGGGTAGTGGCTTAGTCCCTGGAAGCTCTGGTTGGTTGGCATTGTTGTTCATATGGGGTCTCGAGCCCCTTCATGCTCTTCCAGTAGTTTCTCTGATTCCTTCAACGGGGGTCCCGTTCTCAGTTCAGTGGTTTGCTGCTGGCATTCACCTCTGTGTTTGCTGTATTCTGGTTGTGTCTCTCAGGAGCGATCTACATCCAGCTCCTGTCGGCCTGCACTTCTTTGCTCCATCCATTTTGTCTAATTGGATGGCTGTATATGTATGGGCCACATATGCGGCAGGCTCTGAATGGGTGTTCCTTCTGTGTCTGTTTTAATCTTTGCCTCTCTATTCCCTGCCAAGGGTATTCTTGTTCCCCTTTTAAAGAAGGAGTGAAGCATTCACATTTTGATCATCCGTCTTGAATTTCATTTGTTCTAGGCATCTAGGGTAATTCAAGCATTTGGGCTAATAGCCACTTATCAATGAGTGCATACCATGTGTGTTTTTCTGTGATTGGGTTACCTCACTCAGGATGATATTTTCCAGTTCCATCCATTTGCCTATGAATTTCATAAAGTCATTGTTTTTGATAGCTGAGTAATATTCCATTGTGTAGATGTACCACATTTAATGTATCCATTCTTCTGTTGAGGGGCATCTGGGTTCTTTCCAGCTTCTCGCTATTATAAATAAGGCTGCTATGAACATAGCGGAGGACGTGTCTTTGTTATATGATGGGGCATCTTTTGGGTATATGCCCAAGAGAGGTATAGCTGGGTCCTCACGTAGTGCAATGTCCAATTTTCTGAGGAACCTCCAGCCTGATTTCCAGAATGGTTGTACCAGTCTGCAACCCCACCAACAATGGAGGAGTGTTCCTCTTTCTCCGCATCCTCGCCAGCATTTGCTGTCACCTGAGTTTTTGATCTTAGCCATTCTCACTGGTGTGAGGTCAAATCTCAGGGTTGTTTTGATTTGCATTTCCCTTATGACTAATGATGTTGAACATTTCTTTAGGTGTTTCTCAGCCATTTGGCATTCCTCAGCTGTGAATTCTTAGTTTAGCTCTGAGCCCCATTTTTGAATAGGGTTATTTGTCTCCCTGTGGTCTAACTTCTTGAGTTCTTTGAATATTTTGGATATAAACCCTCTATTTGTTGTAGGATTGGTAAAGATCTTTTCCCAATCTGTTGGTTGTCGTTTTGTCCTAACCACAGTGTCCTTTGCCTTACAGAAGCTTTGCAGTTTTATGAGATCCCATCTGTCGATTTTTGATCTTAGAGCATAAGCCATTGGTGTTTTGTTCAGGAAATTTTCTCCAGTGCCCATGAGTTTGAGATGCTTCCCCACTTTTTTTCTTCTATTAGTTTGAGTGTGTCTGGTTTGATGTGGACGTCCTTGATCCACTTGGACTTAAGCTTTGTACAGGGTGATAAGCATGGATTGATCTGCATTCTTCTACATGTTGACCTCCAGTTGAACCAGCACCATTTGCTGAAAATGCTATCTTTTTTCCATTTGATGGTTTTGGCTCCTTTGTCCAAAATCGAGTGCCCATAGGTGGGTTCATTTCTGGGTCTTCAATTCTGTTCCATTGGTCTTTCTGTCTGTCTCTTTACCAATACCATGCAGTTTTTATCACTATTGCTCTGTACTACTGCTTAAGTTCAGGGATAGTGATTCCCCCTGAAGTCCTTTTATTGTTGAGGACAGTTTTAGCTATCCTGGGTTTTTTGTTATTCCAGATGAATTTGCAAATTGTTCTGTCTAACTTTTTGAAGAATTGGATTGGTATTTTGATGGGGATTGCATTGAATCTGTAGATAGCTTTTGGTAAAATGGCCATTTTTACTATATTAATCCTGCCAATCCATGAGCATGGGAGATCTTTCCATCTTCTGAGGCCTTCTTCAATTACTTTCTTCAGAGGCTTGAAGTTCTTATCATACAGATCTTATACTTGCTTGGTTAAAGTCACACTGATGTATTTTATATTATTTGGGACTATTATGAAGGGTGTTGTTTTCCTAATTTCTTTCTCTGCTTGTTTCTCTTTTGTGTAGAGGAAGGCTATTGATTTATTTGAGTTAATTTTATACCCAGCCATTTGCTGAAGTTGTTTATCAGCTTTAGTAGTTCTCTGGTGGAACTTTTGGGATCACTTAAATATACTATCATATCATCTGCAAATAGTGATATTTTGACTTCTTCTTTTCCGATCTGTATCCCCTTGATCTCCTTTTGTTGTCTGATTGCTCTGGCTAGAACTTCAAGAACTATATTCAATAAGTAGGGAGAGAGTGGGCAGCCTTGTCTAGTCCCTATTTTAGTGGGATTGCTTCAAGTTTCTCTCCATTTAGTTTAATGTTAGCAACTGGTTTGTTGTATATGGCTTTTACTATGTTTAGGTATGGGCCTTGAATTCGTATTCTTCCCAGGACTTTTTATCATGAAGGGGTGTTAAATTTTGTCAAATGCTTTCTCAGCATCTAATGAAATGATCATGTGGTTTTTATCTTTCAGTTTGTTTATATAATGGATTACTTTGATGGTTTTCCGTATATTAAACCATCCCTGCATGCCTGGAATGAAGCCTACTTGATCATGGTAGATGATTGTTTTGATGTGCTCTTGGATTTGGTTTGCCAGAATTTTATTGAGTATTTTTGTGTCAATAGTCATAATGGAAATTGGTCTGAAGTTCTCATTCCTTGTTGGGTCTTTGTGTAGTTTAGGTATAAGATTAATTGTGGGTTCATAGAAGGAATTCAGCAGTGCTCCATCTGTTTCAATTTTGTGGAATAGTTTGGATAGTATTGGTATGAGGTCTTCTGTGAAGGTCTGATAGAATTCTGCACTGAACCCATCTGGACCTGGGCTCTTTTTGTTTGGGAGAACTTTAATGACTGCTTCTATTTCGTTAGGAGTTATCGGGTTGTTTAAATGGTTTATCTGTTCCTGATTTAACTTTGGTACCTGGTATCTGTCTAGGAAATTGTCCATTTCCTGCAGATTTTCCAGTTTTGTTGAATGTAGGCTTTTGTAGTATGATCTGATGATTTTTTGAATTTCCTCTGATTCTGTAGTTATGTCTCCCTTTTCATTTCTGACTTTGTTAATTTGGACAGACTCTCTGTGTCCTCTCGTTAGTCTGGCTAAGGGTTTATCTATCTTGTTGACTTTCTCAAAGAACCAACTTTTGGTTCTGTTGATTCTTTCTATGGTCCTTTTTGTTTCTACTTGGTTGATTTCAGCTCTGAGTTTGATTATTTCCTGCCTTCTACTCCTCCTGGGTGTATTTGCTTCTTTTTGTTCTAGAGCTTTTAAGTGTTCTGTCAAGCTGCTGATATATGCTCTCTCCTGTTTCTTTCTGCAGGCACTCAGAGCTATGAGTTTTCCTCTTAGCACAGCTTTCATTGTGACCCATAAGTTTTGGTATGTTGTACCTTCATTTTCATTAAATTCTAAGAAGTCTTTAATTTCTTTCTTTATTTCTTCCTTGAGCAGGTTATCATTGAGTAGAGCATTGTTTAACTTCCATGTATATGTGGGCGTTCTTCCCTTATTGTTATTGAAGACCAGCTTTAGCCTGTGGTGGTCTGATAGGAAACATGGGATTATTTTATCTTTCTGTATCTGTTGAGGCCTATTTCATGACCTATTATATGGTCAATTTTGGAGAAAGTACCCTGAGGTGGTGAGAAGAAGATATATCCTTTTGTTTTAGGATAGAATGTTCTATAATTATCTGTTAAGTCCATTTGGTTCATGACTTCTCTTAGTCTGTCTATGTCTCTGTTTAATTTCTGTTTCCATGATCTGTCCATTGATGAGAGTGAGGTGTTGAAATCTCCTACTATTATTGTGTGAGGTGCAATGTGTGCTTTGAGCTTTAGTAAGATTTCTTGTATTTGGAGCATATATATTTAGGATTGAGAGTTCATCTTGGTGAATTTTTCCTTTGATGAATATGAAGTGTCCTTCCTTATCTTTTTTGATTACTTTTAGTTGAAAATCGATTTTATTCGATATTAGAATGGCTACTCCAGCTTGCTTCTTCCGACCATTTGCTTGGAAAGTTGTTTTCCAGCCTTTCACTCTGAGGTAGTGTCATTTTAAAATAGATTGGTATTTTAATATTGGAAGGTGTGAACACTCTAAAATCTGTATTATAATTACTCACAGACACTTCCTCATACTTCAACAAGATGTGAAATTGTCTAAACTGGGTTTAAAGAAAACAACACAAAAATAAAAACAGGATTAAATACTGTTTGTCCATGGTTTCTGTCTGGAGACCTGTCAACATTAATATACTGGGAATATTAATCACAACCCTATATTTATAGGACTGCAAAAATCTCACATTTGTATCTTTAGGTTGACATGCCTAATAACAGGGAAATAATTCCAAATCAACATAATAATTTGCATAGTTCCCTTCATTCATTGTGTTCATCATTTAGGCCACAGCAAGCTGTATCTAATCAGTAGAGGGGAACTTTTTAATGTTTGAAGGGTTCACTTGTTTGCTCGGTTAGGATTTTATTTTTCAAGAAACAGTGTTAGCATTTAAGCCAGCACGTGGGGCATGAGAAACTTGCAATCTGCCAGGGAATTCCACATGAGCATTTTTTTACTTCTTTTCTTTTATTTTCTTTGGTTTGTCTGCTTTTTCTCATTAGTCTCATCCATACTCATCCTGCAATTCTGCTGTGAAAGTTCTTAAAGGCATGGGGAAGCATAAGTATATATAATTATTATAGTATCATTCAGAAACTACAACAATCAAAGACTTGAATACTGTGAATAAATTGTCTGACGCCGTATGGAGAGAACTCTTTTTTTAAACACTTCATAGTTGCAGGTATCCTACGAAAAGTTCAAGACCCCATAAAGACTCCACATGAATGACTTCACTTTTATTTAAATTTAATTATTATTTACATGCATGTGCGTGTCTATGTGAGTGAATGCTATATGTGTGTAGGTTCCCCTAGAGATGAAGATAGGACATCAAATATCTTGAACTGGATTCACAAATGGTTTCAAGCCATTCAGTGGGGTACAGAGAACTGAAATCAGAACCTTGAAGAGCAACATATACTCTTAACCACTGAACCAGCTCTCTAACCACTTGGTTTTATTTTTTTAATGCTCATCCACTGTTACTTCATCATTCACTTGAGAATCTTGTCTAACTATGTTAAGAGAATTTCAGTTCCTGAATAAAATATCTTTGTGCTTTTTGAAAATATTCTATTCTTAGATATTTCTGAGAGTTTAGTAATGCCATTCTAAGCTTTCCCATTTCTCATAATACAGTTTGCCTAAATCAAAGTATTTCAGTAGTTTAAACTGCTAAATATTGTAGAGGCTGCACAGTACATATTACAGGACCAACGAGCCATGGTCATCTTGCAAAGCTCTTATCAATCATCACTTGAAGCCTCATTGCCTAGAAGTTAACTGGTGAACAATACATTTGATTTGCTCATAGGAATATTGAAAAGACTTCATTTCCTCAATAAGTTTTTTTTAATCATCCTTCACTGGTAACTGGTCTTTACATTAAACATAAAGATACTATTTCTTAACACTTGATAAAGACACGAGGGGAAGCAATGTTAGTTCTGGTTTTTTGTTTTTACATTGGTTTACATGTAGTCCTCATATCTTTATCATCCCATGTCTTGATTTTCTCATTCGTAAAATGAAGATCATAGAATTAGCTGTTTCATAGGTTGCAATGGTTGTGCTTTAAAATATGCAAAATGTGTATGATAATTAAGCTATTAGAACAGTATTAGCTACTGTGTTCACTTATTAAAAAATAAGTCAGACTTATTTTAAGTCCACAGGTCCAACCTCATAGCAAAGATGGCACTGTATGCTGTTAGGGATAAAGGAAACCAGCTCCCAGCCCATCGTCCATTGCCGTCATTAGTTTAATATGTGTGCAGTGTAATCGTTTGCCATTTGTTTCAGGCAAGGTGCTTTTTCCTCTTTGTTCTTTCCTCTTTTTTACTGCTTTCTTTCCCTCCCTACTTGCTTCTTTCCTGCCTTTTTCTTCCTTCTCTGTGGGGCAGTAAACCATGCCAGGAAGCTTGGTGGGTAGGGTTGATTGAGATCCCAGAAACTCACACCTGAGATAGTAAGTGCCTTCCTGCAACTTGACAAATTCCTGGCCTTGATCACATGCCACACTTCCCACATAAGGAAATGTGACTTGTCATCATGTAGGCCTAGAACAGAGTTCTCCATGCTAACAGGGTACCTAGAGGCCCTGAGGGTTTAGCCAATAGGCTTCTCTTCCCAGACATTCCTCCTTGCAAAAGGTATTTAATCTCGAGTCCACTTTCAGAAGTTGGTACTTTATTTTCCATGGCAAACAGTCAATAAACAGTTTTGAAGCATGGACTATCTCTTTCATCAAGATTCACCATTCACTCTCCCAGATCCAGCAGACCGGATGGCACCTGAGGTGTCACTGGCAGATAGAGATGCTCTTTGGAGCCTCTGGCAGGCCCCTGTAGATGAATCACAGAAGAGACCTTTGAGATTTTTGGAGCAAAGCTCTACCATCATCTGCAGACCACTATTCTCCCTTTGAAAAACAGCTTTTGGCCTGCTATTGTGCCTTAGTGGAAACTGAACGTTTGACAATAGGATACCAACTTACCATGCAACCTGAACTGCCTATCATGAACTGGGTGTCATAAAGTAGGATGTACAAAGCAGCATTCTATTATCATATGGCAGTGGTATATATGTGATTGGGCCCAAATTGGTCCTGAAGGCACAAGAAAGTTATGTGAAGAAGTTGTTCAAATACCTGTGGTTTTTTTCTCCTGTTACAATGCCATCTGCTGCCAAGCATGCACCTATAGCCTCATGGGGTGTTCCCTATGATCGGCTGACTAAAGAAGAGTAGTAACGGATTGACTGATGGCTCTGAATGTTATCCAGGCACCAACCGGAAGTGGACAGCTGCAGTATTATAACCCCTTTCCGAGACAACCCTGAAAGATAAAAGTGAAGGAAAATCTTCACAATGGGCAGAACTTTGAGCAATACACATGGTATTACAGTTTTCTTTTTGAAGAAGAAATGGCCAGATGTATGGTTTTTCACTGACTTGTGGGCTGTAGCCAAAGGCCAGAACTTGGAAAGATCATGACTGGAAAATTGGTGAGAAAGACATCTGGGAAAGAAGTATGTGTGTAGATTTCTCTAAATGGGCAAAGGATGTGAAGATATTTGTGTCCCATGTAAATGCTCAGCAAAAGGTGACTTCAGCTGAGGAGAAGTTCAATAATCAAGTGGATAAGTGTGGACATTCAGACTTTTTCCCCAGCCATCCCTGTCATTGCTCAATGGGCACATGGACAAAGTGGCTATGGTAGCCGAGATGGAGGTTATGCTTGGGCTCAACAACATGGATTTCCACTCACCAAGACTGACCTGGTGACACTTCTGCTGAATACCATATCTGCCAACAGCAGAGACCAACACTGAGCCCCAAATATGACACTATTCCTCAAGGTGACCAGCCAGAAACCTGGTGGCAGATTGACTACATTTGACCACTTCCTCCCTGGAAATGGCACTGTTTTGTTCTTACTGGAGTACATACTTATTCTGGTTATGGATTTGCCTTTCCTACATGTAATGCTTCTGCCAACACCACTATCTGTGGACTTACAGGAGTCATGGTATTCCACACAGTATTGTTTCTGACCAAAGAACTCATTTCACAGCCAGAGAAGTGCAACAGTGGGCCCATGATCATGGAATCCATTAATCTTGTCATGTTCCACATCATCCTGAAGCAGCTAGTCTGATACAAAGGGGGAATGGCTTCTTGAAGACACAGTTACAGTGACAATTAGGTGGCAGCAACATGGAAGGCTGAGTCAGAGTTCTTTAGAAGGCAATACATGCTTTGAATCAACATCCAATATATGATACACTTCCTCCCATATCCAGGATCCATGGGTCAAGGAATTACTCCTAGTGATCCTCTAGGAAAATTTTGCTTCCTGTCCCCACAACTCTAGGTTCTGCTGGCCTAGAAATTTTGGTTCCAAAGGTGGGACATGATTCTACCAGGAGCCACAACAAACACTCCATTGAACTAGAAGCTCAGACTTCCCCCTGGTCATTTTGGTCTTCTAATGCCCTTAAACCCACAGGATAAGAAAGGAATAACAGTGTTATGAGAGGTGATAGATCCAGATTACAATGGAGAGATTGGATTGCCTCTCCACAATGGAGGTAAAAAGGATTATGTCTGGAATGCAGGAAATCCCTTAGGGTATCTCTTAGTACTGCCACGTCCTGTGATTAAAGTCAATGGGAAACTACAACAGCCTAATCCAAACAGGATGACAAAAGATGCAGATTCATCAGGAATGGAGGTGTGGGTCACTCCTCCAGGAAAAGATCCAAGACCTGCTGAGGTGCTTGCAAAGAGTAGAGCAAATACAGCAGAGGAAGGTCGTTATAAATACCAGCGAAGGCCATGTAACCAGTTGCAGAAACAAGGATTATAAAGTAATATGAATGCTTCTGTTTTATTTTGTTAAGAACAAATTTGTCTTTCTTCCAATTTCTTTAACATCTATTGGTATTTAAGTTGAAATACTGAAAGAATGTTCCCAAGGAACATTGCCCCTTTGTAAATTTACAAATGCATTTTACAAATGGAATAATTATATCATGTTAGGGATATTCATGACCTTGTTATTGTTTCATGTGGATATGAGATATTATTTGTGTCAAGTTGACAAAGTGCGGTTGTAGTGGCTATTTCTGATTGTTAACTTGACTATATCTGGAATGAACTATAATCTAAAATTGGAAGGCTCAACTGTGATCCTGATCTTGAGCCTGGGAGATACAAGTTTCTGACCTGTATCTTGGCATGGAGATCTTGAGCCATAGTGGCTATGAATCCCAGGAGAATAAGGCAAGGAAATCTCTGAGTTCAAGGTCATCTGGGACAAAGTAAGTCCCAGATGCAGGCCTGGTGGTACACACCTTTAATCTGCATCATACCTTCTGCTGAAGATCTACATAAGGACATTATAAGAAGGAATATGATCTCTTCTTCACCCGCTTGTTTTGTGGGACTGAGCAATTGCAAGGATCCTTGGACTTCGATTCACAGATGCTGCTGACCACTTTTGGGCAGTTGGACTATAGACTATAAGTCATTAACAAATTCCCTTACTAAGTAATACCTATGGGTATAAGTTCTGTGACTCTAGAGAAGCCTGACTAATGCATCCGCCATGGGAGCAAGAATTGTGTCATTGACTACCAGGCCGCAGCCTAAGTCTCCCATTGAAGGTCTCTCTGTGCTTCCAGCCACAACCACCACCAAGCTAAGGACAATCATTGTTGAGCTAAGCTGGAGCTCCCCATTTCCCCTGGTGCTAGATGCCATTCCTCAGCTTGTGGGCCCCAAACTTGGCTCCTAACTCCTCACGACTCAGTGATGCCTAGATGTCCAGGAGTTGGGAACATCCAGTCCTGGCCTCATCAGGGACCTGTAGGTGCCAACACTTCACTCCAGACTTCTCTGTGCAATTCTCCAGCGATGACTAGTGATCCAGAAGCCAGGGAATACCACTTCTGGCTTTCTCATATCTCAGACTGCACTTTCCCAGCCCTGGAATGGTGTTTCCACAATTCCCTGAGGCCCAGCACGCACCCAGTCATGCATGGTATAAGCACAGTCAAAATCCTGTGTTTCACTTCCAAAGTGACTGTGCCCTACAGTGAGACAAAATACTGTCCCACACTTCTTTACTGAGTTCTTTCTTTTTTCAGTGAATATATAATTATATGACTTGTACTATTTTTTCTACTCATCATGACCCACACTAAACAAATATTGAAAAGATCTGGTAATGTATGTTGGGATATTATTGGGCTGTAGAAATAGAAGTCAATGACATCTCTAAAGATTCTGTGACACTATTACCTGTTGTGCACATTTATATAACCCACAGTATTAACAGTGCCAGTGACAAGAACATTTGTAAGAAACTGGAGAGAAGTGAGCAAATTTCTAGGACAAATTTGTATTAAGATGATAAATTTGGAAACTAAAAATATGAGCTGCGCATGTAGCTTAGATGATATCATGCTTTTTTTAATATCTGTGGAGCTCTGGGTTTGATTACCAGCACTGTATCTACCAGTCACGGTGCTGCTGTCTGTAGTCTTCATTTTGTACAGAATACTCTTGATTCTACCTTAGACTTCAGGATTGTTATGAGAGGTATTTTTTTTTGACAAATCAAATATATTAACTCTGTTAGAGCTGTTTTTAAGCTATATACTATTAATATACTAGATTTAATATGAAAATATGTATAATGACTTAGTAAAAAATTAAATTGCTTGCATGTTGAAACAGAATGATATATATTGTTCAATCAAGTAGAATATTAATATTAATTTACTTCTATCTACTGGAGAAATATATACTCATCGAAAGTACAAATTAGAAGAAAAAAAACCACATAGGGAACACATAACTTACAATACCAAATGCAAAGAGAAAAATCAACTACAACATTGAAGAAAATCACCCTCCCTTCAAGCACAAATATCAAACTCAAGAAGTTCTGATAGTCCTCTCGAAGATGCACAGGAACTCAGGTGAAGACTGTTGACTCAGAATCGCAATTAATCTAAGAGATACAATTTGCTATCAACCAAGGGAAAAGATTCATAAGACAGAAGTTTTCAAAGTTCCTGAGTGTGGAACTTTTCACCTCCAGAACTTATTACCTTTTCAGAATCAGTGTGTGTAAGAACACACATATACGATGTTGACTACTGTGGTATCACATCTAAATTTCAATTTCCAAAGATTTTTAGGAAAGGAAGGTCTTCATAATATACAGATAACCAACCTGTTGATTTCACACAATGTTACATTCAGCCTCAAATATTGGTAAAAACTGTTTTTATGTTACCCAATGTGCCAAGCTAAGTCTCATGGTTAGTTATTCTAGTATAGAAACTTCTTTAAAATATATAGATATATAAAAGGAATGTAAAAGGAGTCACCATCACCAGGAGACAAAGGCCCAAACTGACCTCTCTTGAAACCTGGCTAAACTTCTAATGTAAGGAATGGATTGTAACTGATTGTGTTGCTGGTCAAATTGTGCCCATAGAAACCACTAACAGCCCAGGCTAATACAAAAGCTCTGGTTGCAGTCCACAAACTGATTTAAAGCCCTATTGATGCAAACAACACCTATATACTTCATTGAACATGAAGAGGTTGAGCTGGTGCCTACCCAGAGCCTTCATCCCTGCTCACTAGTGTTCATGATACTGGAAAGTATCGTGCTCACTACCCAAGGAAGAAGATGAACACCAATCACAAATTATGTGATCTACGGTAGTGAACTGTCTGCAAGATATGCTGGTGCAATGGTAGCAAAGGTTTTTTTTTTTATTAACTTGAGTATTTCTTATATACATTTCGGTGTTATTCCTTTCGGTTTCGGGCAAACATCCTCCCCCTCCCCCCCTTCCTTATGGGGTTCCCCTCCCCACCCTCCCCCATTGCCGCCCTCCCCCGACAGTCTAGTTCACTGGGGGTTCAGTCTTAGCAGGACCCAGGGCTTCCCCTTCCACTGGTGCTCTTACTAGGATATTCATGGTAGCAAAGGTTTTATATTGTGGAAGTAACAAACCACTACTTGATTGGATTTAAGGCCCACTCCAGGAGAGGTCTGACACTCCTTGGGTAGCCAAGAGCTTGAGTCAATATAATAGGCTGGAGATCTAGGAGAAAACCATATACTATTAAAGGTCATAGTAATCAAATTACTTTTAATGACATTCTGTTATACCAATCATCAGAGAACTTACAACTGCAGTTGGCAGAAATTAATACAAGACCCACAATTGGGCAGTGCAGAAAGTGAGAGAAACTGGAACGCTCGGTCATAAATGAGTTGTTTCATCAAATTTCTCCCCTTGTGGGTCAGGGAACTGACCCACATAAGAGGCAGAAAGAGGATGGAAGACGCCAAAGAACAATGACTTCTATAGGCAACAGTACACAAGGAACTCACAGATACTGTGCAACCATACACAGGACCTGCACGGGTTCAAATGGGTTCCAGCATCTAGAGAGAAAGTGGACACCAACCCCCACCTCTAACCCAGAAGCTATCTCCAATTGACAATCACACCGGAGTTAAAGTTTAGTTTATGAAGATTTCCCATGGCGTTTCACTGGGTATACAATCCACACTTAAGGGAGGCCCCAGGCCCAGCACTGAATGGGCAACACAAACAGTACTCAACGGTATGTTCCGATATGTTTCATCTCGAAGTGCTTTGGACATTTTTACCTCCCTTGTCTTCTGCTTATCAATTTCATGGCTTCTGATTTTGTGTTTCTATGGGTTTTGTGTGAGAGAGTGGGTGTATTTCTTCCTATATATATGTTCCTCCTACCTTTTCTTTGGTTGTGCTTTTCTCAATTTTATTCTGATTTATTTGTTTTATTTCCACTGGCACGTTTGTTTTCTAAGTATATAGCGAAAGAAGGTTTGGAATTGGATGGATGGGAAATATCTGGGAGGAGATGAGGAAGGAAATGTGTGTGATCAGAATATACTGTATATAAAAAACTATTTTCAATAAAAATGAAGGTTAAATTGAATGGGAAAGACAATCTGAAAACAGAAAAGAATTAAAACGCTTAGCCAATAAATAATAGACTCCTTACAGAATTTATTTTACATTTTTGTTAAACTATTCATTGTCAGGGGAAACATTTATTACTTTTATGAAGGCATTCACTAAGAAATACCCACTTTCAAGAAATGTGTTGCAAAAACTTGGTAAAAAGTAATCCAGTTAGCTATGTCTTTGCAAGTGGAATACATAAAGATTTGATCTTTTGAGGTTAAAATGGGCCATTAATTTTGTTTTGTTTTTTTTTAATCTTTATATACCATTCGGTCATGGGACATATGCCAATTAAAACGTGTACACTTCTTTATGAAGACATTAAATGGAGATGACAATCACTAATGCAATACCAAAGCAAATAAGTTGTTCTGCTGTGATGAGCTCTGGAGGTGAACAGTGCGTGAGAATCTGCAGCCTCAAGCAGTTCTGCTGATGGCTTCCACCTCTGGCAAAACCACCAAAGAAGACTCTAATAGATGTAGTGTCCGCACATATGCTGTTCATTGCCCTTCCTTCACGCTTACGCTGCCCTGGCTGACTTTGCACATCTGTTGTAATTTGGTAAATAATATTAAATCTATTTTCTACAATGTGTGATGCTGTAAATCACACACAATTAAAACTTCATTGGACATTCTAGATTGGGGGAAAACAGCATTGTGTCATGAACTACCTCGTTGTAGTTGTACAAAACTAGGGTATTGGAAACCTGTGTCCTGATCTAATCCTTCTGTTCCTACCTTGCCTTGGGAGAGTTTCTTGACTTTTCCATTCCGATCATTCATCTAAGAGTAGGGCATAGCTGTTTCCATTGAAGCTGTTGTACTGAGTGGTTACAAACTCTACCTCAGGGATTGCTAAGCATAAGAAAGGAGTCTCACATGAATCCATATTTACAGCATTTTCTTCAAGGTTTTTATTGCCCTCCATTTGGTTTTCCCATGTTTCCTAAATGACATGGTCTCCTATAGGACCACACACTAATCATTGCCTTTCAGAGAATAGATGTGACATTCCTATTACTAGCTAGAAAGCCTCCCGTTGTCTTCGAAAATACAAGTCAAAATGTTTTGATCACCCATTGAAAGGTAAAAAGGCAGCAGTTAAGAAACTTCCCAACTTTACACATCAGACAGGGAAACCTCAGAGATTCAACTACAGTTGAAGACTACAAATTATTTCACAACCCTTTTTTCTCTTTCTATTTTCTTTGTGAACAACAGGTAGCTTTTGTTTGCCCTGGATAACTGAAACATGCCTTACTAAGTAGCTATATTGCCACAGAGTAGCAAGACAGCCATCTTCTATGATTATCCTGTACCCATGGAAATGTTTTCTGCTGTTAACTCACTGCAAATTAACTCAATAGTGCTGAAATTAATCACCCATACTCTTTATCTCTATTTAGAAAAATAGGAACTCCTTAGCTTTCTGTCGTTGGTACTAGGAGAAGCCCCATACAATTTTTGCATCATTTATAGCAGTCTAATTGCTTTAATAGGCTTAATTAGTATACAGGACTTTGTTTTCGAAGAGCTTGCATATTTTTAATGGGTTTGCTCTCCTGTTTAAATGGTCTAAATGACTTTTCATGAAGACCATATCCCAGTTGAGGCAGGCTGCATATCAATAAAAAAACTACTACTCTCGGGATGCTTCTCTGTATGATTCAAGTCTAAATATTTAGTGATGAGTTCCGATCAATTGCAAACAAATTAATAGTATTAACTGTATGATTTCAAATGCATTTAGAACATCCATTTTCATGATTTTGACTTGAATATTGAAGAGTAAATTTGCTTCATTAAAAATAAAGATAAAATCTGTTGTGTTGGTTTTAAAAGCACTTTCTAAATAATGGTAGTTAAAATATTAAGTGAAATAAATTATATCTTTTCCATAAAAAGCACCACAAAGTGTTTCATGGTGCTATTCATATTGGCATATATTCAGTATTCAAATAACTCATAGACTATATACAATGTAAAGATTATTATGAAGCAACATTTTCCTTATGACTTTTAATGAGTGTTTTTGCATACTTTAACAAATAAAGGAGAATTTAAAGGTGGTTGATGATTTGGAAAATTTATTTAAAATACATTATTTTATTAAGTAAGTGATTATAAACATGGCATCAAGATCAAAATAGATCATGATGATGATAGGCAGACATAGATACATAGGTAGATAGATAAATAGATACATACATACATATAGAGAGATGATAGATGACAGATGATAGTTGATAGAGAAAGATGATTGCTTAGTAGACGATAGTAGGGAGATAGTAAATATATTTGCTTTATGATTATATAACTTTTTTTGTTTTTTGTTTTTTGTTTTTCCCGGAGTTGAGGACCGAACCCAGGGCCTTGCATTTGCTAGGCAAGCGCTCTACCACTGAGCTAAATCTCCAACCCCTATATAACGTTTTTTAAATTATTTTATTTACATTTCAAATATTATCCCCCTTCATGGTTCCTCCCCCACCCTTTGTCTCTAAGAGGGTACTCACTCAACCATCCTTGGACTCCCAGTCCAATGATTGGCTGTTAACTATCTGCATTTATATCAGTAAGATGCTGGTAGAGACTCTCAGAGGACACCCATTCCAGGCTCTTGTCTGCAAGCATAACGTGACATGAACAATAGCATCTGAGTTCGGTGCTTGCAGATGGAATGGATCCCAAATTGGGACAGTCTCTAGATGGCCTTTCCTTCAGTCTCTGCTCCATTTTTCTCCCTGAATTTCCTTTAGACAGGAAAAATTCTGGGTCAGAAATTTTGAGATGTATGGATGGCTACCTCTCTCAAAATGGGGTCATACCTATCTACTGGAGGTTGGCTCTTCAGGTCCCATCTCCCCACTGTTGGGCATTTCAGCTAAAATCATCCCAACTGGGTCCTGAGAGCCTCTCACGTCCCGAGTGTCTATGACTTTCTAGAGGTTCCCCTGTCCCCCACCCCACACTGCTGCATATTTCTCTTTATTCTCCTGGTACTCTGAGCTTCTCTCCTATCTCCCCCATACCCGATTCTGCCCTCCCCCTTTTTTTCCCCTTCCCTCTTCTACTCAGGACCCTTGTTCCCTCTGCCTCTTGTGATTATTTTCTTCCCCCTTCCAAGTGGGATTGAAGCATCCACACTTGGGCCTTCCTTTTGCTAAGATCATATGGTCTGTGAGTTGTATTATGAACTTGTTGGCTAATATCAACCTATCAGTGAGTATATACCATGTGTGGATTTTTGGGTCTGGCTTACCTCACTCAGGATGATATTTCCTAGTTCCATTCTTTTGCCTACAAAATTCATGATGTCCTCCTTTTTAATAGCTGAGTAGTATTCCACTGAGTGAATGAACCACATTTTCTGTATCCACTCTTTAGTTGAGCATCATCTGGGTTGTTTCCAGCTTCTGGATATTACAAATAAGGCTGCTATGACACAGTGGAACACATGTCTTTGTGATAAAGTGGAGCATCTTTTTGGGTATATGCCAGAGTGGTATAGATGGGTCTTAAGGTAGAATTATTTCCAATTTTCTGAGGAACTGCCAGGTTGATTTCCAAAGTGGTTGTACCAGTTTGCCATCCCACCAGCAATGGAGGAGTGTTCTTTCTCCAGATCTGCTGTCAACTGAGTTTTTTATCTTAACCACTGGTGTTAGTGAAGATCTTTTCCCCAATCTGTAGGCTGCCATTTTGTTTTATTGACAGTGTCCTATGCCTTACAGTAACCTTTCAGTTTCATGAGGTCACATTTGTCAATTGTTGTCCTTAGAGCCTGAGCCATTGGAGTTCTGTTCAGGAAATGTTCCCCTGTGCCAATGTATTTAAGGATCTTCTCTACTTTCTCTTCTATTAGATTTGGTGTATCTGGTTTTACGAGGAGGTTCTTGATCCACTTGTACTTGAGCTTTCTGTAAGGTAATAAATGTGAATCAATTTCAGTCATCTACGTGCAGACCACCAGTTTGACCAGCACCAGTTGTTGAAGAGTCTTTCTTTTTCCCAAAGGATGGTTTTGACTTCTTTGTCAAAGATCAAATGTCCATAGGTGCCTGTTTATTCCTGGATCTTCAATTCTGTTTCTTAGATCTACCTGCCTGTCCCTGTATTAATACCATGCAGTTTTTTTATTTGTTTGTTTGCTTTTATCACAATTGCTCTACAATACAGCTTGAGATCTGGGATTGTGATTCCCCCAAAAGTTCTTTTAATGTTTACAACTGTTTTTGCTATCCTTTTTGTTGTTGTTGTTGTTATTCCATATGAAGTTGAGAATTATTCTTTCCATCTTTGTGAAGAATTGAGTTGGAATTTTGATAGGTATTACATTGAATCTGAATCTTGCTTTTTACTATGTTAATCCTACCAATCCACGAGCATGGGAGATTTTTCCATCTTCTGAGGTCTTCTTTGATTCCTTTCTTCAGGGACCTGAAGTTCTTGTCATACAGATCTCTCACTTTCTTGGTTAGAGTTACACCAAGATATTTTAAACTATTTGTGACTATTATGAAAGGTGCTGTTTCCCTAATTTCTTTCTCAGGCTGTTTATCCTTTGTATAAGGAAGGCTATGGATTTGTTTGAGTTAAATTTATATCCATCCTCTTTACTGAAGTTGTTTATCAACTATAGGAGTTCTCCGGTACAATTTTGGGGTCACTTATTTATACTATCCTATCATCCACAAATAGTGATACCTTCTTCCTTTCCAATTTATATCACTTTGACCTCCTTTTGTTATCCAATTGCTTTAACTAGAACTTCGAGCACCATATTAAATGAATAAGGAGAGTGTGGGCAGCCTTGTCTTGTCCCTCATTTTAGTGGGATTGCTTCAAGTATCTCTCCATTTAATTTGATGTTGGCTGTTAGTTTGTTTTATATTGCTTTTATTATGCTTAGGTATGTGCCTTGAATTTCTAATTGCTCCAAGACTTTTGACATAAAGTGGTGTTATATTTATAACATTGTTTTTCACTTCAAATGAAAATGCATTCCTGGTCCTCGACTTACTGTAAGACAATAGCTCCTTTCCAACTTCCATGAGTGTTAGTATGCTCTTTTGGAAACTAACATAATTTCTTATTGTTTTTATACATGTACTATCAAAATCCTGGTCTTATTGCCAGGCATTTTGTAAGATGCCTGAAATTAATAACTGCTTATTAACTTTTTCATTTTCTTTTTTTTTTTTTTTTTTTTTTTCGAGCTGGGGACCGGTTAGGCCTTGCGCTTTGCTAGGCAAGCGCTCTACCACTAAGCTTAAATCCCAACCCATTAACTTTTAATACATCATCGTTACTACTCATAATAGCAAAACTCCAGTTATTGGCATCAGCACTCCCTATACCAGCCCATTTCTGAATGAAATGGTAAGATCTGACCCTGACACAATCCACTTGCTGCTTTAGAGAAAGATGTGCTAACCTTGCATTATTAACTTACCTTACAGCAGATGGTACTTTGAGATAGTGTTACCCCTAGGAGTTATACTATGTACACATATTTGATTAGGAAAGCCGCACTAGCACTGAACAACATCTACAGGATTACAGTCTCTAGGAAGGAAAATAATAAAAAAAGACTGTTTACATAACTTAGTGTATCTCTTTTATGACATAAAGTAATTTCAGTGACAGACATCATTCTCTCCAGCAAACAATAGCTCAATAGCTAGACTCTCTGAAGTCCTTCCTGTCCTATCCAAGGAATTTTAAAAACTGAATGCTTTTTTGTTTGATATATATATATATATATATATATATATCTCCACTTTTCCCTCCCAATATTTTTTTAGTTTTTGCAAAAATGTATTGAGTCCAGATAATGCTGCCTATGTGTACAGGGATGTATGAATATCTAATAAAATAGAATAACTTCTCAGTAGTTACAATGATAAAGAAAACTGACTTTCCTTTTTACAGAAGTCATTAACTGCCAATAAGTGTTCAAATTAGTATAGAGCTTTATGAGACCCTCCCTATCTGTGCTCAGATTTTGGCTAGCTTGATATTGTCCAGATCTTGTGCATGCATTCAAAGCTGCTTTGAGTTCATTTATGGGGATTTGGGCCCAGTTAGCAGTACCAGGCATGAATTTCCATCAGAAGGTGATTAGTTACTCTTATACATTCAGACTACAATTGAATCAGTGGGTATATATTGTCAAGACAAGTGTTAATGAAAATTGCAGGGTTCACAGATGGACAGCACAACTTGATGGCTTTTCTTTCTGGGTAGTATTCATAGAGCCATGCAGAACCACAAAAGCTAACTAGTAGGAAGGAAGCTTCCAGGTTTGTACCATTTTGATATCTCTATTCTCCAGAAAGGTTGTGACATCTTCAGCAATGAAGAATGTATTTCAGGGGCAATGGCAATAGTCTGTGAGCTAGACAGACAGACAGACAGATGGATAGATGGATAGATGGATGGATGGATGGATGGATAGATAGATAGATGGAGGAAACATGGTAGAACCTCCTTGACCAACAACTTAGATTTAACTCATACCTAGCACTTTGCTTTACTGATTTGATAGTATATTGGGGGGGGGCACTTATAGGTTAACACCATTTAAAACATATATATATATAGTTTAGAATTCTTATATGGTAGTAGATTTCCAGTTCATGTGTTCACAGGACTTTTAGTTGTACCTCCCATATTCACTTTTTTATTCTGCCTTCCAACTTCCATTCTATTTAATTCTCATTGTTCTACTGCTCCTACTCCCCATGCCCCACATACTTACTGCATTCTGCTTGCCTTCCCCTAACATGTCCCATAGCCTCTTATGAGTCCCTCGACATCTATGAGAACTCTAATTTAAACACACATATCTGATTGAAAGCTAGCATTTCCATTTAAGACAGAACATGTGATGTTTGTCTTTCTGGGTCCAGGTTACCTTACTCATAATGATTCTTTCCAGCTCTATCCATTTACCTATGAATTTCATTTTTCTCTACATCTAAATGATACTTCTTTGTGCATATGAGCTGCATTCTCATTATCAATATGCCTTAGTTAAGATTTGTATTGCTATGATGAAATACCATGACCACAAACAAGTTGAAGAGAAAGAGAGTTTTTGTTTTGTTTTGTTTTTTAGTATAGAACAGGGCATGGGGGGGGGGTCGAGAGGGTAGTAGAGACAAAGAAAGGCAGAAAGAGAGAGAGAGAAAAAAGAGGAATAGAGGCTGGCCATGAGCACCATCGGGGGGCAGGGGAGAGGAGGGAGAGGAAGGGGAGAGAGGGGGAAGGGGCAAGAGGACAGAATGGGAGCAAGAAGGCAAGAGCAGGAGCAAGAAGAGTTTTATTTGAACTTACCACTTGTATTTCATCATCCAGGGAAGTCAGAGGAGAAACGTGTAAGAAAAAGCAGATGCACAGGCCATGAAGGAGCATTGTTTCTAGGGTTGCTCCTCATGGTATGCTCAGCCTGCTTTCTCACACCAACCAGAATCCCCAGCCCAGGAGTGATGCAATGCTGTCTTGTAGCTCAGGGGTGGTGCAGCCTGCAGTAAGACAAGCACTTCCAAGTCATTGTGCGGACTAATTTTATGTCAACTTGACACAGCTGAAAGGGTGAAACCTCAACTGAGAAAATGCTTCCATAAGATCTAGTTCTACGGGCATTTTTATTAGACATTGGTCAAGGAGGGGCCACAGGACACAGCAGCTTGGGGAGGTGGAACTGGGAAGTTTGACTGTGCTCATCCCATGCCTCCTACTTCTAAGGCAGGTGCTGGGCTGTAGGGAAGCATCATGGCACCTCTCTGGAGGTTGGAAAGTGCAATCTGAGATGTGAGAAAGCTGGAGGCTGGTTGGAGAGGGGGTGGGGAGGCAGGGTCCTGGGGGCCAGGTGTCACTGGGTGTCACAGAAGAGCTGAGAACAAGCAGGGAGGGGAGTGAGGACTGGGGACAGCCTCTAGTCTGAGCAGAGATGATTCGTTTGACAGCTGCAGGCTTGGTGGTAGTTATGGCTGGAAGTGCAGAAAAGAAAGGCCTTCTGTGGGAGATTGGGCTGCAGCTCTGTAGGCAAAGGCCTTTTGCATGCCTCTCCACAGTGGAGCTTGAAGAGAGATGTTCCATGGTTCTAAACAGTTTTTTTGCCATGGTGGAAATGGATGTGTAAAACTACACCCCACTTCTCTGGGTGGGCCTGAGATTAAGTATCTTCTGCAGGGAGAAATGTCTGGGAAGGGAAGCTTATTGGCTAAGCCCTCTAGTCCTCTAGGTACCTCACTAACATGGTAAACTCTGTCTTGAGTCTACATGACCACAGGTCACATTCTTTTACGTGAGAAGCATGGCATGTGTTCCAACTCAGGAGTCTGTCAGGGGCCTAGGAGTCACCTAAGCCCACCTGGTCTGGACTCAACATGCTCTATCTCACCAAACTTCCTGGCCAGCCCACTGTGGGTGGTGTTTTCAGATGGAGTCATCAGGGTCATCTGCAAATAATAGTATTTTAAGTAGTTCTTTTACTTTATGTTTCCGTTGTTATTTTCTTATCTTCCTTTTCTTTTAATGCTCTAGTTATGGCTTTGAGTATTATATTGAATAGGAGGGAAAACAGTGGATATCGTTGTAATGTTTCTAATTTTGGTGGGAAATACGTCAAGATTTTTACTTTTTCATTTAGCATTATGCTGGTGTGAGTGTGGTGCATAATGTCTTTAGTATATTTAAATACATCCTGTGGATTTCCAGATTCTCCAGGACTTTTATAATAAAGGGTTGCTGGATTTTGTCAAAAGCCTACATCTAATAAGATAATGCCCTTGAGTACATTTATGTAGTGGATTATATTTACTGGTTTATGTATGTGGAACCCTCCCTACATTTCTATGATGATGCAAGCTTGATCATGGTGGATGATACTTTCATTGTTCTCTTAAATTCATTTTGCAGGTATTCTATTAAGAATTTTTTGTTTCTGTGGAGGAAGGTTAACCTATAGCTCCTTTTTTTAAGTCTTTATCTGGTTTCGGTATCATGGTAACGGCTGACTTTATAAAACAAATAATTTGGAAATATTTATTCCATGGTCTTGGTTTTATAAATGTGGCACAAATCTGGACATACCTGGAAAAGATATCTTAACTGAGAAAATACCTCTGTAAGATATGCCCAAAGCTGATGTGAGGTTGATCTGGCTGCAACAGGGTTGATTTGGCTGATCTGGCTGGCTAGCTGGGAGTCCACTTCCTCCCTCACTGCTCCATGTGTGTCCCTCACAAAGCTGTGCTTGGTTGAAGAAGATGACCTTCCCCAATAGAGGAGGACCGAATAGCTGCGCTCCCCTGCTAGAACCTCCAAACAAGATTTGCCCAAAGCCATGTCTGTGGGGAGGTTATCTTAATTAGTAATTTTTTTTTGACAAATCTCAACTCACCGTGAGTAGTACAGGGGGCTTGAGTTGTATGAGAACCAGCAAACTGTTAAACAGAATCCTCCCCATCAGCTGTGACTCCAGGGCTCTGCCTCGAATCAGACTTCCTTTGATTATGGACTATGATTTGGAATTGTGAGCTGAAATAAATCCTTTCCTCCCAAGCTGCTTTGTTCATTGGATTTTTATCACAATAGTGGAAGCCCTAACCAACACACTTGCCTTTTTCAAGGTCACATAGTTTGGCCTAGTTCACAGGGTCTTTTGCCTACACGTGTGTTCGTACACTATGCGCATGGCTGGTACCATGTGGCGGTCAGAAGGGGATGACCAATCCTTTGGAACTTGAGTTAGAGATGCTTGTGGACTGACATGTATTTGATAGTAGTTGAAACAGAGTCCTGTGAAAAACTATCCAGTCCTCTTAACTGTTGAGCCATCTCCTTAGACCCTTAATAACCTTTTTAATTGTTTCAAATATTTTATCTATGTTAGCGTGCATTTTTTTTCATCCTGTCTAATTGTTGTTCTGTGGGTCTCTTAAGCATCTCTTTTTATAAATTTAGGCTCTGTTTTACTTTGTCATTTTCTGTGATCTCTTTTAAACCCTTTGGCACTCTTTTTCCTCTATGTCTATAATTTAAAGTTTATATCTTTCCACGTTTCTCAAAACTCTCCCCTGTTCTGACCATGCATATATTTTTAAGCCTCTTCTTTACTGAATGATCAACTTGCTATACCTTGCCTTTTATCAGAGTCTCTGTTTTCAAATAATTCAGTTTGCTTTTTTTCAACTGAGGTTTTGGACTTGCAAAGGTTTTGGCTTACAACATCAGTTCGGTTTGACTGTTCTTCAGCAGTTCCATCCCTTGGCTTGTCTTCTTTATTTACCTCAGCCCTTTACTTTTACTCTTCTTTGAGTTGTTGGAACATAATTATATTGAATCCTTCCTCTGGAAATTCTTCTAGATAGTTATGATTATAGCTAATTATGTGGAATTAATAATGGGGGATTAATCATATTGATAAACACTCCAGAGGCCTAGTCCAATCACATTCCAAAGGCCCTACTCCTAATACCAGTACATTATATAACCGATTTCTAGTTTTGTGGACACAAACATTCAGATTATATCACATATATATTAAAAACACTGGGATGATATATTCAAAATTAATCAGCATAGTTACCAGTGGAGTTGAGTAATGATAGCCAATCAAAGGAGTGGAAATGTACAAACAGAACGCTTCACCGCATATTGCTGTTCACTTTTATATTATTTCTAAATTTCAAAATGACAACCACCATTCTTAAAACTTAAAGGACCAAACGAAATGTAGAAAAATATTTCAGGAGAGAAATCACATCAATCCTCTATCCCTAAACTGCAATTAATTTCATTTAAGCTCCTTCATGGAATAACTTATAGATTAAAAAAATGAAACTAGAGGAAAATCAATTATTTTTTTTTCCACTTTTACTCCATGAATACTGTGTTAAAATACAGATGGAAACTGGCTTTTAAAAAGTTACTTTTACGTACTGGATACTAAAGGCCTGCAAACCTGTCTGGATTTCAAACAAAACAAGGCCGGTAGCACTATCAGCATCAAAAGCAGTCACTGACACTAAGCAGTGTCACCTGCAGAATGAGTAAACGGATGTGCAGCCACTTTAAGCATAATTTCCACATAATAGGAGCAAAGAGACACCTGAAAGCGAAATCTTCATGCTGAGACCAAAAGCAAATGGAACGGAGCAGAAACACGGCACTATTGTTGAAATAACAATCAAAATACTGGGTGACAGGAACAGAAAGAAAATGGAAACAGCCAGGAAACCCTCCTTACATTTAGTCTCTGAAGATTTCTTTTGAGAAACATTCAAGTTTCCCGGGTCCACACCTTTAAAGTGTGTTGAATAGGGACAGCATTTAGAGGCAATCGCAATGGTCCAGCATTTGATAGTCTGTCTTAAGCTTTTCTATAATACAGTCTCTAACAAAACTAGGCTGTTTTTAACCCCTGGTTATAGAATTATGTCCTTATATCTATGCAACAATATCCGTATGTGGTATGTACTCAAAACGAGTTCAAGGAGTTCATGCTGAGAGACTTAAAGTCCTTATGAGATTATCTGAAATGAAAACCATGTCAGTAGGGCCCGTGGTGTTTCCACAGGCACCAAATGTGTCCATGACAGGATCCAATGTGAGCTTCTTACTGAAAAGCAGAAAATCATTGTGAAGGTATTGAAGTCACAAGCTCGGAGTCAGAGAGCAAAATGTGAAGCATTTTTTTTTTAAATTGAGATAAGTCAATGCAACAGAAACAGATTTCTCTACTGTGGATCCTTAAAAGATACTGGACCAAATTTGAGATCAAGAAAAGACAAACTAGTAAGCTAAAAAGGATGAGTATAAGAATAAGTGGACTCAGGGATGGGTCATCCAAAAGACAGATATAAAAGATAAATGGCTAGAATGAGGATCAACAAGAATAAATAGCATTTGATTATCAACCCATCCAGGCTGCAGAAATTAACACAAACTCTTCCTTCATGAACCATGGGGAATTAGAAAAAAGTATACACTACAATGAAGTTTTAGTCTAGTCTAGGGTTGTCTCAGATAAAAAATATTGTGTTCAAAATATGCCCAACTCTATGACTATTAAGACTAGTGGCGAGCCTGCATACTTAGTTTAACTTTACAAAGCAGGACGGAAGGGATTGTGGAGTGCAGAGGGGCTCTTGTGCTTGAAAACGGAAGGACCATGTGAGAAAACGAATGCATGTGGCCTGAGTTAAGAGCAAGATGAAGTAGAATGTAGGAGTATATTGTCAGTGTGAGAGAATGTAGCACCGTTCCACAAACTGACTGGCTCACACAGTTAAAAGATACCTTTCATAATTCAAGGACCAGATTGTACTTACCGTCTCTGCCTTGCCTCTGGTCGATTGGGTCCTCACAAGAACACATGAATCATCATCCCCCCCCCTTTTCCCTTTTCCCCCTCTCCCGTTTTCTCTTCCCCCTTGCCCTCTCTCTCTCTCTCTTTCTCTCTCTCTCTCTCTTTCCTCTTTCTCACACAGTTCCTAAATCCACCATGAGAACTACAATTTTTTTGGCACAACCTCTCTCTAATGAGCTCCCTATCTCACTGGGGTTCAGGCCTCCAACATATAAATCTGAGGAAAATACAAATATTCATCCCTTAACAAGCAGCTTTCTTAAACCACACACTGGGTCACAGATTTACATATTAATGAAAGCCCTGTTGGAGGAGATGTGGGTTGTTTTTTTTGTTTTTTTTTTTCAGTTATCTGATACCACTCCTATGTTTTAAATTCAATGTACTTAGGTTTTACAAATATTAATTCTCTTCTCTCCCAGATATCTTATTTTTTACCCCACCTTATAGGAATAAGGAATATTCATCACAAACACACACATACACACATACATACACACACGCACACACACACGCACACACACATACACTCCACTCCTAACTAGCTGTATACATAAAGCTATGAACTCAATACCATCAACTATGTAAAAAAGGTGGACGTGGCAATTTACACCTTGTTTTCATGCAAAATAATATTTTAGAAAATAGATGTTTAGAAGTAGGCAATAATCAAATTAGGCAGTTAATTTAGTCGTGCAGCGTGCACCTGGATACTTTCCCATGCATGCCTTATATTAAAGTTAGTTACCTGTGAGCCTTCCTTGACAGAGTAGAAGCCTGTCATCTATTTTTGCGGAACAGCTGCCAAATATTTAAGTTTTAAAAGTGTGCTGCTAAGAGTCTGCTTTTGCCCATAAAAGTTATCATGCTTACATCTCTATTATTCTCTATTCTGGCACCTTCCTTTGAAAGCAGGTGGCTCACATTTCAAAATTAACAAAATACCCAAAATAGATCTAAATGCAAGTTTTATAGGATCCTAAAAGACATATCAGAATATGTCCCAATCCAGACAGCTGGCCGGCCCTGCGGCAGATCCCATTCCCAGGATCTTGCTCCACAGATAGCTTTCCTTCTGCAGTCACTCGGTGGAGACCACCACGGTTAGTTTGGAGCCTGCACTGTGACAGGCCGAGACACAGGGACATATTTTCATAGTAACACTAACCCCACAGACCCCAACCTACAAACTCCAAAAGCTGGAGTCCAAGCACCTTCTGGCTCTCGGGTCATTGTACTTATTCTAAATTGAGAACTCTAATCTGAAAAGTAGTACAATGATGATAATGTCTGCAGCCCAGAGTCATTATGAATTAAGCTCTTGCCACAGTGTCCTACAACAATGCAGACTTGAGTGCAGGTAAAGTCGCTGACTTAGTACAGGAGTTCATTTTCTCTCCTTGAAACCATTCCATGTAGAGGTTGCTTTATTTCATTTATTTCATCTTTTCAAGGCCCAAAGCCACAAGGACAAAGAGAATAGAAGAGTAGAGGAAAACAAGTACCATTTGCAAACCTGAAGGCAAATGACAACTGGCTGATGTTACCTGGCAGCGGCCACATAAAGGCAAGAGGCAATCTGGGATTGAGGCAATCAATAAGTGACCCTCTATCTGCACTCTCAAGCTGCAGTGTGAATAAAGCCAGTGTATGAAGATCTGGAGAAATGTCCCAGAATGGGTGATCCTTCCATATGTCAGCAGACAAGCTGGGGGAGTCTCCTTATTTGACATTTAGTTCCCACCTTCTTAGCCTGTACACTCAACAACAGAGGTTGAAAACAGCCCACTTCCCTCAGATGAGAGGTCAGAGAGAGGTTTCAGTCTAATGTCTACCTTGAAAAGTAGAAAGAAAATCAGAAAAATGCAAGTTTCTCAGAAGAAATAGAAACTGTATGGAAAGAAGAGATCTTCAAAAATCACATGATTCGCTTTGAAAACACAGTAACGGATGCTTGGTGGGTGTGGTGGCTGGTCTGTAATTCCAGCCTCGTAAGTCAGAGATGAGTGATTCCCCCAGAGCACCTGTGTGCTCAGGGTTTGATTGAGAGAGACTGCCTCAGTGAATCAGGTTGAAGAACCACGATTTACTAACAGCATCAGGCCTCTGTAAGTGTGTGTGTGTGTGTGTGTGTGTGTGTGTGTGTGCGCGTGTGTGTGTGTGTAGTTGTGCATAAAAACCTATAAATATGTATATTCACACAGATACAATGTGCACAGCCCCCCCCCTCCAATGGAAAAAGGAGATGAAGCAAAAGATAATGCATCTATGCAAATAGGCAATTGTGTTTGTGTGTGCATGTATGTGTGTTTGCGTACACTGTATCTGTGTAGGTACACCTTTATGTAGGTGTTTATGTACAACTACACACACATACACACCATGATGAAAGATAACACGTTTATGGGAATAAATGTGTATGGTATGTGCATATACATTTTCCCACGTGTATTTGTACACATTTGTGCTGAAAATTTCCCACTTTGGCAATGGCAGCACATAAGTATCTCTGACATACTCTCATTACATTTCCTACATTCATTTTTTTAAAACTCTCTATTCTCATTTAGATGCCTCTTGGTATATTCCTTTTGTGTGTTTGTCTCCCATGTTAGTGTATGAAATTGCTCCAGAACGGAAGCTTTACGACATCAAATCACATCATAGAGGCTGACTTATTAGTAGGTGTTCAAGAAATGTTTGTGAAATGACTAAATTGGATGCATATGTGAAATGTTGACATACTAATCTGATATGTCCCCAGATCATGTAACCCCAAAGAACACTATCAACATTCTTAAACCCACTGCTACCACAGAGGGGGGAAACCATAAAAATGTTTCAGTAATGCAGAAATAAAAGGGTAGAATTTCCCTTTAGTAAATCATGACAATTAACTGTAAAATGTACTTAATTAGAAGAACAACAAGTTTTCAAAGAAATTATGAAATTCTGTTTCCAATTGTGAACTCAAGTAATATATGACTATGACTAAGCTTTTATTTAATATTTTAAGCTAATACGAATTATATCTGAACTCAGTTCATTTTTGCTTCTATGATTTTGTAAATTTTATTATAAAGCATGGAGGCAATGCTTAGAAAATAAAGTAATATTTGTATGAAATAGTATGAATTGAAATAAATGTTGAAACAAGTTTAATTTTTTCAGCAGATTCCCCCACCTATACAAGAACTGTATTTTAAATTGCCAGTGACATAGGGCTTTCAATTTTCTTTATTCATCCAATCACTGGTACTGTGGCACCAACTTCTTCCAGATTTATAGAATCAACATCAGCACGAGAGAGTCCCAGTCATGCTTGTCTATCAAGCTACTTGAGTATCCAGACAAGCCTGATAGTCACCATTTATAGAGCACAGGAAGTCTCATTAAAGAGTTATAATCTTAGTTGATAAGCTAGAACTCTGCCTAATAGTTCCCTTTCATGACTTTGTTCACATCTGATAGGTAGGGAAGGAGAGAAGTAATCAATCATAGGTCTTGGCAAAAGAGAGGTGAAGAAAACTACATAAGGATTAAATCGTCTCAGGGTGACTGTGGACCATGTTTTTATCCAGATCTCAGGTATGTATTAAGCTGAAGACAATGAGTAAAATAGGATTTATCAGGCTTACTTCAAGTTTATCTTGCTTTTCTATATTTGTAACTGCTAAGGAGCTGTTTCTTAAAGGATTACCTCCATTAAAAACTCCCTCTTATCCCTCTTGCCAGAAATTCCTTCCAGAGCCTATAAAAGCTAATTTTACTTCTTAAAGCTAGTTAATCAAATAGATGTTCAAGTTCATCTGCCTTTGCTAAGAGTTGACGCTGAAATAAGGGCATACAGAACGTGCCTTGAGCTATTAACCATGCCTTCTAGCCATTTCTCTTCTTTCCTCTTGACTTAAAGGCTAAAATTCTATTAGCTTGCCATGTTACTTTTGTTAACCATATAGCACTTAAATAGTATCACTTTCATGTTAATATAATGGACCATTCCTATAAGTGGATATGAGGGCTATCAATTTGCACACCTCCAAAGTTATTAATTTCAGGGTGTTAGTTGTATGTACCCTTTAAATGCAATTGAATAGTAAATAATGAACAACAAAAGCTCTGACCTAATGCGAAAGCCTACAAACAAAAGATATAAAGTGGTACATTCCCTTGAAAATACATCAATCTTACAGGGTAATGAGAATATAAAAAGGTAATTCTGTCAGTAAAAACAGCTGTACTGGAGGCTATACACCAGAGTTTAGAATATAAGGAGAAAGGTATGAAATCTACTTCCTGCTCTTGGAGAAAGCCCTCAACTTTGTGATCATGAAAGAGAAGAATACTGTAGGGGATTCTGTCATATGGGTATATCCTCATGTTGTCTATATTGACAAAACAGACACCCCAAATAACAATTATCTGTCATTTCATAGCACTTTACAATGGGTTTATATGCATGAAACTGAAAATTAATTGAATTCTTAATTATGATCATTACACTACCCCAATAATACCCTAAGGCCTGTCAATTAGAAAACATAACAATGTTCATCAGAAAACCAACAGGGTATTTGTTCAAAGCAGCTAGAAAATTGAGTATAAATTGAATGTCTGCAAGACTGAGTTGGAATGTTATTTTTATAGTAAAAGAATTGTCCTCAATTTTATGAGAAATGAACTCACTACTACTTGTACTTTGGTGCTCAACTTCATTTAGAAACAGTTCAAGACTCCCTACCTAGGGGATGGCATTGCCCACAATGGATTGGGTCTTCCCAGATCAATTAATTTAATTATGACAACCCCTCATTGATAAGCCCACAGGCCAAATCAATATAGACAGTCCCTCACTGAAATTCTCTTTCACAGGCAGGAATATTGTTATCAGGAGAAACAATAATGACTCCATTGAACCAGAAGTTAAGAATGGCTATCTCACCACTGCCTCTGAGACAACATGGAAAAAGAGCAGGACAATGTTGAATAGAAAAGATGAACTACTACTCCACAAAGAATTACAAATATATAAAAGCATCTCTAACTGATGGGAGTGGAGAAGTAGAGGGCATCTCCAGGAAGATACAGAGACATGGGATAAGGGAGTCACTGAAGAGTCAATAGAGAGGTCCCTAGCTGTGATTCACAGCATTGGGGATTTGGAATCTGAAGATGCTACCTCCTGTAGCCAGGTAAGAGCCCCGGTGGAGCAATAGAGATGCCAACCCATCCACAAAACTTTTTTCCTGAAATGTATTCTCTCTACAAGGAATGAAGGGACTGGGGCTAGAGCAGAGACTGAGGAAACAGCTAACCAATAACTGCCCCAACTTGAGACACATCCAATGGGCAATCCCCAACACTATTAATAATAGTCTGATATGCTTCCAGACAGGAGTCTAGCATGGCTGCCCTCTGAGAGGCTCCACCCAACAGCTGATTCAGACAGATGCACCCATAGCCAGACAGTGGATGGAGCCTGGGGACTCTTATGAAGAAAAGGAGGAAGAATTGGGACCCCTAAGGGGATAGGAACTCCACAGGAAGACCAACAGAATCAACTAACCTAGAACCTTGGTACTCTCAGACACTGAACCACCAACCAAAGAACATACATGGGCTGGTGCTCGGCCTCCCCACATGTAGCAGGTGTGCAACTTGGTCATCATGTGGATCCTGAACAACTGGAGAAGGGGCTATCCCAAAACCTGTTGCCTGTACATGAGATATGTTCTTCTGGCTGGGCTGCTTTGTCTAGCCTCAGTAGGAGAGGATGTGTCCAGCTATGCACAGACTTGATGTGCCAGGATGGGGCAATACCCAGTGAGTTTTCATCCACTCAGAGGAGAAAGAGAAGGGACATGGCAGAAGAAGTGTGGAAAGGGGTGATTAGGAGGGGGGCAGTGAAAGGGATGTAAATGAATGAATAAATATTAATATTAATAACAATAAAGGCATCTCATAATACTAGCATTCTCTGTGGCTACAATCAGTCAGTGAAATTATAACAATTCAGTTCAGGCAAGATCAGAAATGAGTCAGATCCTCTAGAATCCAAAGTAGGAGGTCATAGAACTAAAGAAAATGCCAAAATAACTAAGGGGCTTCCTGAAGGCAAATGAAGTACAAAATGTGTGCTTGGGGAAGCTTTGTGATGGGGTTTAGGTGTCAATTTATCTGGATCCGGGCATACTCAGAAAGCTAGAAATGTATTATTTATGATCGTGTCCATGAGAACGTTTCCCAGGAGGATTGCCTTGTGAGTTAGTAGACTGGGTGTGATAGATTCACCCACAGTGTGGACAGATGTCATCCAATCATTTGGGGACCTAGATAGAATAAAAGAGAAATAATTTGTCTTCTATCTCCTGGAACTGAGACCCATTATTCCTCCTGTCTTTGGATAACAGGTCTTAAATTCTCTGACCTCAGGACTCCAGACTTGCATTAAGAGCACCCTCAGTTCTCAGCCTTTTGGTCTCAAACTGAAAATGAAACTATCAACTTCCCTGGTCCTGAGGCTTTTGAACTGATGGTTTTAGGATTCTAGGGACTAACTTGTGCCAGGGCTTCTCAGCATCCAAAATCACGTGAACCAAATGCCCTAGTAAATTTTCTCACATCTATCTGTTCATTCAGATTCCCCTTTTAATTAAAATAGAATTAGAACCTGGTAAAATCCATAAGTTAAAAGCATCATAATTCAAACGTGTTTAGTGCACTTAATGTACTGGCCAGCACAGCTTAAGAACATTATTCAACAGAGGGTTGCTCTTGACTGTCATGATCATGTGCTCGCTAAGAGCTACTGACGGCTGTCATGATCAGCATCTCTGGAAGCCATCATATTGTTCATCTTAGCCCAGAAAAATATCAAAATTCAAAATTTTAGTACAGCTTCTATTGACACCATTTATTATATTAGTAGAGAGCCAAAACCAGGTCCAGACAAAACATTGCCAATATCCAGTCTTCATCTTGTTTATCCAGTCCTAACCTCTCCTTTTTCAGAAGTGAGAATCTCAAGAATAATATAAAAGAGTAACATAAAAGATTATTACATTATCACCATCGTGAAATTTAAAATCATTAATCAAACCTTAACAAGTTGGGATTGTTATGTGTATACCTTATTATTTCTGTGTTTTAAAACAACTCTGATTAGTTCAAGATTATCCCTATAGTGGTATAAATGAGAAATGGACCCATAGGCTTATGTAATTGAACACTTGATTCCCAGATGTGCTGTCTGAGGTTATGGAACACTTAGGTGGTGTAGTCCTGCAGAAGGAGGTATATCACTGGGGGGTCAGACTTTAAGAGTTTATATTCTCAGGCCACATCGTTCTCTCTTTCTATGCCTCCTGTATGTGAATGAATGTGATAAGCCAGTTTCCTGCCCTTACTCTCCAGTGCCATTCCTTCGCTGACAGTGTGGGCTCACCCTCTATAGCTGCAACCCAAATAAACTCTTCTATAAGTTGCCTTGCTCATGACATTTTATCCCAGCAACAGAAAAGTAACTGACAGAATTTTCCATCAGCTCCATAGACCTTTACCCACTGTGTTAACTCCTGTAGTACCAGGTATTCTGTAAATATTTGAGAATTAATTCTGTACATTAAAAAATTAGGTAATTCTTCACACAGAAAAAATACAAAACATGTAGCGTGACAAATACAGAGGCAAATGTTAACAGCAAACCATTGAACTGAGAACTGGGTCCCCATTGGAGGAATTAGAGAAGGGATTGAACGAGTTAAAGGGGCTTGCAACTCCATAAGAACAACAATACCAACCAACCAGAGCTCACAGGGACTAAACCACTACCCAAAGACTACACAAGGTCAGACCCATGGCTCCAGCTGCATATGTATCAGAGGATAGCCTTGTTGGGCACCAATGGCAGGAGAAGCCCTTGATCCTGCCAAGGCTGGAACCTCCAGTGTAAGTGAATGTCAGGGCAGGAAGAGGGAGTGGTTAGGGAGGGGGAACACCCTCACAGAAGAAGGGGGAAAGGGGATGGGATGGGGGCTTATGGACAGGAAACCAAGAAAGGGAATAACATTTGAAATGTAAATTTAAAAAACTCCAATTTAAAAAAAGGTTGAAAAAAGAATTCAAAAAAAAAAATTCCTTGCAGGAAAAATTACATCTATCTAAGAGAATCTGTGCTGGAGAAACATGGTTAACTGAGTTGGTGTTTTCACAATGTAAAATAAAACAAAGCACTATAAATGGAAGTTTCTACTTTACATAATTACATGGATAAATCAAAGGACTCTAATGGTGAGGGAAAGGAACAAGACATGAGGGGAACATACTATATATGTTACGTTCATAAACCAGGTCACAAATTCTTTTATATTACTCTTGAGATGCTCACCTCTGAAAAAGAGGAAGAGTTTAGCATTAAAAGAACAAGATGAAGACACTGATGCTGGTAATGTTTTGTCTGGATCTGTCTGCATGTATCCCTGCATCAATCAGCTTTGTTTCTGCTATGGTAACAACCTCAATACCCCAGTGCTCAAACAATCACCATTTTTCTGTCTCTTGCTTCTATTACATGACAGCTTTGGTCTGCTATGTTCTCCTGGGTCAATTTGGCCTCAGCTCAGTCCGGCTTCATTCCAGGAATTATCTCCTTTGGGACCCAAGCAAGTGAAGAAGTGACTATTGGGGACATACTTTCCTCATTAACAGGGTTCAGAAATTCAAAGGCAACTGAGCAAACTGAACAGTTAGCTGCACCACAATTGTCTGGTTGGAAGTAGTACATAGCTTGTTCAAAACTTAGTTGGATTTTCATGTACCAGATCTAGTCATTCCTACATAGCAGGAGCTACACTCCAATATCTCCAATGCCAAGGACCAGCCTTGGCTAGGTCTAGGTTCCCGAGAGAAGGGTGTTTGGGAGAAGTGAAAACAACTTGAAGACAAATCATCCATGCTGGCAGCCTAAGTTCCACTGAGATGACTTTCATAAAGAGCTCTCTGTGGGTAGCTCTGGGCTCTGTAGTCTGCTGGTTGAGACAGCTCTCTCTGCTAGTAAAATTCTAAATGAGTAGTGTAAGGCCCAAAGTGAGACACAAGAATGGAGCTCAAGGCAAATGCAAGAGGTTTATTTTCCAGCGCGTGGGGGGTCAACCTTCAACCAGCCCCTCGTAGCGAGTGACTAGAAGGTGACCCTGAATGGCTATAAAAAGCAACTTTTATACTTTTAAGGGTCCAGGTTACATCATCAAGGATACAGTTTAAATTTATTGCCTCAGCTTATTGACCTTAGAGCCTATTGGCTAACAAACTCTATCTGGAATCAGAGGGTCAGGTGACTATCAGTACATCCTGAGGTTTCTCAAGAATGTCTCTGCTCCTCCTGAGAACTGTGGGTGGAGAATGGAACTTGGCCTACCTTTGACCCAAGACAGGAAGCTGGTACTTGGCCTAATCTTGATGTGAGGTGGTAGGTATAAGGCTGGCGAAAGCCGCTAGGGTCCTTCACATAAACCCCATAACCTACCTACTTTCTACCAGGCCAAGCCTCTTAATAGCTTTTATACTTAAGTAAGACCAGGGTCCTTCAATAGCTCATAGGTTTTCTGACTATGACCACATTCAGAAAAGCTGCCATAAAAATTCTTGGAATCTCCAACCACATCAGAAATCTTCTTAGAAAAATACTCTAGAAGTAATCCTTTGGTTTTCTGATCAGAATCAGAAAGCCATATTTTTAAAGAGTTGTTTTTACTCTTCAGACAGCCCTTCTCTGGATAACTGCTAGAAAACATTCTAAAAGAGCTGTTCTTGGTTGTTTAAGTAATTCTTGGGATTTCTAACCATGGTCAGAGTCAGAAATCCTGTTAGAAAAAATTCTTGAAGTGCTGTGTTTGCTCTCCAGAGATCTCTAGACAGCTCAGCTCTCCCTTACTGCTGCTTCTAGTCTACATCAAGCAAGGCAAGCACTCACGGTCAACAATTGTACCCTCAAATTAAAAACAAAAAAGGGAGCAATGCTGAGTCCAGCAAGGCTTTGATGGGGCCAGTGGACATGAGCCTCCACAGGTGTTGATGGCTGCTGTGTATGTAAGGCTTGTTTGTACTTACGTTCATGTCCCTCTGAGGATTGTCCTCCCTTTTCAGGTTACTGACTTCATGATAATCAGAGACAGTATGAGTCTGGGAGATGAAGGTATGGCTAGTATCTCAGCAAACTGGTAAACACTGGGAGCTTCAGGACAACCTTTAAGGCTGTGGAAAAGAACTCTGAAAACATGAGTTCTAAAATATATAGTTTCTTACTTATGCAAGTATATATCTATGTAATCCGAATTGTATAAGGAGCTTCACATATCTAAAGGAATAGAGACAGCTACACTATTAGCTTTTCAGAAGCCAGCTTGTCAGAAAGATAGAGAGAGGCTGATACAAATGCCAGCAGATACCTGAGTTCAAGGTCAGCCTGAGTCACTGGGAATTTAGGTCTAGGTGTGGTCAGAATTTAGGTCTAGGTGTGGTCAGAATGGTAATCCCAGGGCAGGCTCCCACCCAGCTAGTTTATCCTCCTCTGTATTTAAAAAAGGCTGGCAGATCTCTGAATATTTTTGCAATGTTAAAAAAAAAGTGCTTGCTAACTCTTAAGAATCAAGGGATCACAGGATGTTGATTCCTAAAATAATCAAGAAGGAACCTGGAATAAATAACTGAATTAATATGTAAACAAACAAGCAAACAAAAAACCCTGGGCTTTTGGTCTGTTTGAGCTAGCAGAAAGAGATAATAGTTCTTCTTTACAATGTTTTTTCTAGGGAGACTGAGCTGTCTGGAGATCTCTGGAGAGCAAAAAGAGCTCTTCTGACCCTGACCTTGAGCAGAAATTTCATGAATTACTTAGAGAGCAGACTCGGCTCCTTTAGAATGCTTTCTAGCAGCTATCCAGAGAAGGTTGTCTGAGGACCAAAACAGCTCTTTTAAAAAAAAATTTCCAGCTTTCTGATTTTGATTGAAAACCAAAATATTACTTTTAGAATTTTTCTAAAAGAATTTCTGCTTTCTTCGGTAAGATTCAAGATTTTTTTTTTTGGGGGGGGGTAAATGAAGTCTTTATTGTTATTAATTGCTCTCCAATCAGTAGTGATAGAAAACAAAGTTATGAAAAGCCCGGAGGCTGTTATGTTTAAAATAAATATTTACCACATTCCAGAAAAGACATGTTCAGTAATTGCACAATGTTTTTTTTCTGTTTCTTTTTTTAATCTTATAATTCTTTTTTATTGGATATTTTATTTATTTACATTACAAATGTTATTCCCTTTTCCTGGTTTCCCCTCTGGAAAACCCCATCCTATCCTCCCTCCCCCTGCTTTTATGGGAGTGCTCTCCACCCCGACTAGACCATCCACTGCTGCCTCCCCATCCTGGCATTCCCCTACACTGGGGCATCAAGCCTTCACAGGACCAAGGATCTCTCCTCCCATTGATGCCGAACAAGGCCACCTTCTGCTATACATGCTGCTAGAGCCCTGGGTCCCTCCATGTGTACTCTTGGGTTGGTGGTTTAGTCCTTGGGAGCTCTGGGGGTTCTGTTTGGTTGATATTGTTGCTCTTCCTATGGGTTGCAAATTCCTCCAGCTCCTTCAGTCCTTTCTCTAACTCCTCCATTGGGGACCCTGTGCTCATACTAATGGTTGGCTGTAAATATCCACCTCTGTATTTGTCAGACTCTGGCAGAGCCTCTCAAGAGACAACTATATCAGGCTCCTTTCAGCAAGTACTTCTTGTCATCCACAATAGTGTCTAGGTTTGGTGTCTGGGTATGGGATGGATCCCCCAGGTGGGGCAGTCTCTGAATGGCCTTTCCTTCAGTCTCTGTTCCATACTTTGTCTCCATATTTCCTCCCTTGAGTATTTTGTTCACCCTTCTAAGAATGACTGAAGCATCCACACTTTGATCTTCTTGAGCTTCATGTGCTCTGTGAATTGTATCTTGGGTATGCCCAGCTTTTGGTCTAATATCCACTTATCAGTGAGTGCATACCATGTGTGTTCTTTTGTGACTGGGTTACCTTACTCAGGGTGATATTTACTAATTCCATCTATTTGCCTATGAATTTCATGAAGTCATTGTTTTTAATAGCTGAGTAGCAATACATTGTATAAATGAGGCACTATTTTTTTTATCCATTCCTCCATTAAAGGACATCTGTGTTCTTTCCAGATTCTGGCTATTATAAATAAGGCTGCTATGAACATAGTGGAACATGTGTCCTTGTTATATATTGGAGCATCTTTTGAATATATGCCCGGGAATAGTATAGCTAGGTCCTTAGGTAGTACTATGTCCAATTCTGAGGAACCACCAGACTGATTTCTAGAGTGGTTGTACCAGTTTGCAATCCCACCAACAATAGAGGAGTGTTCTTCTTTCTCCGCATCCTTGCCAGCATCTGTTGTCACCTGAGTTTTTGATCTTAGCCATTCTGACTAGTATGAGGTGGAACTCAGGTTTGTTTTGATATGCATTTCCCTGATAACTAAGGATGTTGATCATTTGACAAAAATTCAACACTCCTTCATGATAAAAGTCTTAGAAATTCAGAAATTCAAGACCCATAACTAAACATAGTAAAAGAAATATGCAGTAAACTAGCAGCCAATATCAAACTAAAAGGAAAGAAACTTGAGCCACTAAAATCAGGGACTAGACAAGACTGCCCACTCTCTGCCTAACTATTCACTATACTACTTGAAGTCCTAGCCAGAGCAATTAGACAACAAAGGGAGATCAAAGGGATACCAATTGGAAAGGAAGAAGTCAAAATATCACTATTTGCAGATGATATAATAGTATACTTACATGACTCCAAAAATTTCACCATAGAACTCCTAAACCTGATAAACAACTTCAGCAAAATGGCTGGGTAGAAAATTAACTCAAACATATCAGTAGCCTTCCTCTATTTTTTAAAAATTCATTATTGCTTTCCAGATCCACCCTCCCAGAGTTCCTCAGCCTTTTTCTCTTCCCCCATATCCAAGAGGATGTCCCCATCCCGCCACCCCTTCCTGCTAGGTCTCCTTACTCCCTGGGGTCTCAAGTCTCTTGAGGGTTAGGTGCTTGTTGTCTCACTGAGACCAGACCTCTCCTGTATATGTACCCACTCTCCCCTTATCTATTTATATTCAAAGTTCTAGCTAGAGCAATAAGACAATAAAAAGAATAAAGGAGATATAAATTGGAAAGGAAGAAGTCAAGGTATCACCATTGTATATGATATGACAGTATACTCAAGTGACCCCAAAAATTCTACCGGAAAACTTCTACAGCCGAGAAACGACTCCAGCAAAGTGGCTGGATATAAAATTAACTGAAACAAATCAGAGGCCTTCCTTTATACAATGATAAATGGGCTGAGGAAAAAAATAGGAAATAACACCTTTCACAATAATCACAAATAATATATAATCTCTTGGGATAACTCTAAACAACAAATGAAAGCACTGTATGACAATAACTGCAAGTTAATCAAGAAAGAAATCAAAGACCTCAGAAAATGGAGATATTTCCCATGCTCCTGGATTGGTAGAATTAACGTAGTAAAAAATGGCCATCCTACCAAAAGCAGTCTACAATACAATCCCCACCAAAATCCCAACAAAATTTGGCAAAGACAAGGAAAGAGAAATTCTCAAATTCATAAGCCAAAACAAAAAACCCAGGATAGCAAAAACAACTCTTAACAATAAAAGAACTTCTGGAAGAATCACCATCCCTGACTTCAATCTGTACTACAGAACAATAGTAATAAAAACTGCATGGTGTTGGCACAGAGACAGATAGCTTGACCAATGGAAGAGAATTCAAGACCTAGATATAAAATCCCACACTTATGGACACTTCAGGAGGATAGATAGAGAGATGAACCATACCCACTGGTAAGAGAAGGGAGGGGCATTGAGTTTGAGAAGTTTTTGAGATGGAACTTCTTTTTAAGATGTCAGCTAATGAGGAAGGTCATTGGCATGCTTCCTCTGCCTCTCTGACCTAGTAGGCTTTCACTCCAGAATCTGGCTCCCAAGTCTTCATCAGTAAAATTGAATGAATGAGATAATAGCACACCTGAGAGTTCTAAAACAAAAAAGAAGCAAACTCACCCAAGAGGAGTAGAAGGGAGGAAATAGTCAGGGCTGAAGTCAACCAAATAGAAACAAAGAGAACAATTCAAAGAATCACCAAAACCAAAAGCTAGTTCTTTGAGAGAATCAACAAGATAGATAAACCCCTAACCAAACTAACTGAAGGGCCCATAAGCAGTATCCAAATTAACAAAGTCAGAAATGAAAAGGGAGACATAACAACAGAAATGGAGGAAATTCAAAAAAATCATCAGATCCTACTTCAAAAGGAAATACTCAACAAAACTGCAAAATCTACATGACATGGATGGTTTTCTAGACAGATACCACATACCAAAGTGAAATCAAGAGCAAGTAAACTTTCTAAACAGGCCCATATCCCATAAGGAAATAGAAGAAGTCATTAAAAACCTCCCAACAATAACAACAACAAAAAAGAAAAGAAAAACAGGGCCAGATGGATTTAGTTCAGAATTCTACCAGACCTTCAAAGGGGACCTGATACCAATATTCCTCAAATTATTCCATAAAATAGAAACAGAAGGAATTCTACCTAATTAATTCTATGAAGTCACAATTACTCGGATTCCTAAACCATACAAGAACCCTACCAAAAAAGAGGACTTAAGACCAATCTTGCTTATGAATATTGATGCATAAATATTCAATTCTTGCAAACTGAATCCAAGAACTCATCAAAACCATTATTCACCATGACCAAGTAGGCTTCATCCAAGGGATGCAAGGTTGGTTCAATATTTTTGAAAATTCATTAACATTATCCACCATATAAACAAATTTCAAGAAAAAAATCACATTATCGTCTCCTTAGATGCAAAAAAAGCATTTGAAAAAAAATACAACATCCCTTCATGTTAAAAGAATTGAAGAGATCAGGAATTAAAGGCCCATACTTAAACATAATAAAAGCAATTTACTGCAAACCAACAGCCAATATCAAGTTAAATGGAGAGATACTTGAAGCAATCTCTCTCAAATTGGGGACAAGACAAGGATGCCCACTCTCCTCATATCTATTCAATATAGTATCTAAGTGCTATATGACAACAAAAGGAGATCAAGAGGAAAAATTGGCAAAGAAGAATTAAAGGTAACACTGTTTGCAGATGGTATGATAGCTTACTTAAGTGACCCCAAAAATTCTACCAGAGAACCTCTCCAGCTGATAAACAACTTCACCAAAGTGGCTGGATATAAAATTAATTCAAATAAATCAGTAGCTTTCCTTTATACAAATGACAAACAGGCCAAGAAAGAAATTAGGGAAACCATTCCCTTTACAACAGCCACAGATAATATAAAATGCCTTGCGGTAACTGTAACCAAACAAGTAAAACATTTTTATGATAAGAACTTCAAGTCTCTCAAGAAAGAAATGGAGAAGATCTCAGAAAATGGAGAGATCTCCCATGCTCATAGATTGGCAGAATTAACATAGTAAAAATGGCCATCCTACCAAAAGCAATCTACAGATTCTGTGCATTCCCCATCAAAATCCCAATACAATCCTTAAAGATATGGAAAGCAATTCACAAAATCATCTGGAAAGGCAAAAAACCCAGAGTAGTGAAAAAAATCCTTGTGAAAGAATGGCCGGGAGAATCACCATTCCTGACTTCAATCTCTACTATAGAGCAATTGTGATAAAGTGCATGGTATTGGTACAGAGACAGACAGGTTGATCAATGGAATAGAATTGAAGACCCAGAAATAAACCCACACTTTTATGCACACTTGATCTTTGACAAAGAAGCCAAAAATACACATTGGAAAAAAGAAAGCATCTTCAATAAATGGTGCTGGTCTAACTGGATGTCTGTATGTAGAAAAATGAAAATAGACCCATATTTGTCACCATGCACAAAGCTCAAGTCCAAGTGGATCAAGGACCTCAACATAAAACCAGACACACTGAATCTAATAGAAAAGAAAGTAGGAAAGAGCCTCAAACTCATTGGCATGATGGGGGGCAGGGGAGGGGATTTCCTACACAGAACTCCAATGGCTCAGGCTCTAAGATCAAGAATTGATAAATGCCACCTCATGAAACTGAAAACTTCTATAAATCAAAGAACATAGTCAATAGGACAAATAGGGAACCTACAGATTGGAGAAAAAATCTTCATTAACTGCACAACTGATAAAGGGTTAATATCATATATATATATGATATTAAAATATATATGATATTAAAGAAGCGAACCTCCAAATAACCAAACAATGCAATCAAATGGGGTATAGAACTAAACAGAGAATTCACAACAGAGGAATCTGGAATGGCAGAGAAGCACTTAAAGATTTTTTTTTTAATGGCAGTGTTTTTTACTTTGGTCAGAAAACCCATGAGCTATCCAGAGAGCTTTTAGAATTTTTAATAGGAGAGTGAGCTGCCTTGATCAGAAAGCTAGCTGTTTCAACAGGGGAGTTATTAGAAGAGTAAGAAAAGGCTGTGTAGAGCAGAGCAGAGCACTCAGAGCAAGCAATCTGAGAAGCCATCTCAGCACGACATAGGCCACCCACTTGTAACCCAGGATTTGACATTGAGTCCTTTGTTTCACCACTCCCAGACGCCCCTCCCCAAGCAGAGGCTGGGCCATCCTTGGCATTCCAACACACTTTGTTCAGGTATATCGTGATTGTCGCCCTCAATGGAAACAAACCTTCAGTCACTGTACCCTGAGCCATTTTTTCCAGATGAACATTTATTTTACAGGTACACTTCAGGTCCCAAATCAAATTTGGAAGCCCCTCGGGTAACCTTGAAGAAATACCCTAGCCACGCTGAGAAAGCCCAAGGACAGTATCATATGATGAAGAAGTCATAACAGAAGACTCATGACGAAAGATGTCTCCATGAAAGAGGAACCTCAGATAGACAACTTCAAAAAGAACTGAATTCTTCTGACAATCTCATGAGATCAAGAGAGAATTATCTGCTTCAATAATCAATTGATTGCAGTCTTCCAGAGCAGACTTCAACATATTGTTGTTGGTGCTGCTGCTGTTGCTGGTAGCGGCTGTGCTGGCTGCTAAGTTTGTAGTAACCTGTAGAAGGGTTATGCTTCTGGTCCTTTTCAAATTGTCTATGTGGTGGCTCTCAAAGTTCAGTCTGTATTACATACACCACCTAAGAAGTCTAAGTCATAAGCCAGTGTGTGTTGCTGCTGCTGCTGCTGCTGTTAATCTAGAGAAGACAGACTATACCAAATCACTGGGTCATCATTGTTAAAATCCCCTTCTCTTTATTTTTTCCAGTGTGGTGGATAGAACCCTGCCTTGTTTTTGGTAAGCAAGCACTCTACCACTGTATCCCATCCCAAGCATTATCTCTAGGCTCTCTAATTACCCTCAGCCACAAACTATGATCCAGTGAGAGCATAAACATCCAATAGAAGCTAATTCTTATTTTCTTTCACGGGAAAGATTTTCACAAGAGTGGGAGCTATCTCATTAAGTGATATTTATTAATCTTAATACCTGATTTTCATTAAGCTGCCTCATCTTTATTATGCTTAGGGCTTTGTGCACACTGTTCATTCCATGCAGTCCCAGGCACAGTGCTTTTCCCCATGTTGTAGAGTAAATTCCCATTTTCCTACTGCATCCATTTTGGTGGTCTGGTTTACAACAGAAATAGTAAGAATAGCCTATCCAATATGCATACTTGAAATTGTTAAAATGCTATGTTATGTACTATCAGAGGTCAATAAATATGAACTAAATTGATAAAGTAGAGTTAGTTCAGAATATCTGTTGTACTACATAAATAAAATTCACTAGCTTTTTGTTTAAGATAAGCTCTTTTTTTAATCATGTCTACTCATAACAGCATCATTGGATACATATCAACTTGTTATTTGTTTGTTTTATTATCAAGATTAATAGCTGGGCCAACACACCGTGGATCAAAAAGACACTATATACACCAAGAATATCACATATACCTAGGTTTTTATGTTTGACATTCCTACTCAAACACAAAAATCACCTTTCTTTGTTATTTCTACAGAGAATTTTCTTTTTCTTGACAGAAGTGCTTCTTTTGATACCGGAAGCTTTGGAGTAATTTCAGAGTGGCAAGGACTTCATGACTTAGTGAATAATCATATCAAAGTCATGTGTATAACATTTTTCATATTAATGCTGATTTATCCTTCTTTAACACACAGTTTAAGATTTACAATGAATTCTTGAAATCATAGAGGAAATCTGTCCAATCTTTATAGTAGGTTTTAAAATACATTGTTAGACTGTAGATCCTACATCAGGGAGAAAATAAGAAATATGTATTTGTGGGGGTAAAACACATCAGGAAATTCAAGATTAAAGCTGTACAGGAAAGAGAGCTGGCATTTAAGTGGCATATTAATTTGCAAACAAGAAATCATATGAATACTCTCAATAAAATGCAAGCTCCTCCAGCAGAGGTGAGGTTTCTCTCTTTTTGTTTTCTGGGATGTTCCCTGATTTGAGAATATTTAATGCCTAATGGACACCCAAGATACCTAGTTCAGCAACAGGATTAATGAACTTGGTATCCAAACTGAGTACAAGTAGGCAAAAACCAAACCTTCCATTTTCCATGCCTTTTATGTGACCTGCCACCAGGAGGTGTGGCCCAGAATTAGGGTGGGTCTTCCAACCTCAAAGGAGGTTTAGTATAGATCTTCTTGATGATCCAGTATAGAAATAGCCCTCACAGTGTACTCAGCTGCTTGAATTTTAATTCCAGATACCATCAAGTTGACAACCAAGATTACCCGTCACACAACCCTAGAATGAAGACTGTGGACATATTAAAGTTCAAAGGTCAGGGAGAACAGTAAACTGTGAATGCTAAAGTTTTTGACTTTAGGCTAAACCAAGAAACAAATACAGTACACTCAGCTAAAACAAGTTTTATGAAACAATACCTAGCTTTTGCAATTTCATAGTTTTAATATCTTCTAATCCACTTTATCTCTTCTTAATTGCTAGCCCAAATTCATTGATTCAAGGTCCATTTGTTTGAAAAATATTGAGTTTCATCACTAGATGTTTGTAAGTTTATTCCACAACAAAAGAAACAGAATATTCCACTAGCACAGCTGTAACTCTCCTCCTATCTCAAGGAGGTGGGTAATATAAGAGTTGCTGCTGAACTTTAGTGCTGAGGAAGCTAAGATCTGGATCCCTTTCCCACTCCAAACTACTCCGTGTGGTAGAATAAGTAATGGATTCACTCTCTATACTAAGCCAAGTTATAGCAAAGGGAATTGTCACAGGCCTTTTCTTCTGTGGAAGACCTTATCATCATTCTACCTACAAGAGAAGGTAAAACTAAAGTGTTCTCACTTCTGAGATGTTGAATCTATACTTGAATTTGTCTAACTCAGTGATCACTGAGTAGTGAGTTGTTCAGTTTCCATGAGTATGTGAGCTTTCTGTGGTTGTTGTTGAAATCCAGCTTTAATCTACAGTAATATGATAAAATATAAGCAGTATATTAGTTTGGGTTTTACTGCTGTGAACAGACACCATGACCAAGGCAAATCTTATAAAAACAACATTTAATTGGGGCAGGCTTAAAGGTTCAGAGGTTCGGTCCAGTATCATCAAAGCAGGAGCATGGCAGCATCCAGGTAGGCCTGGTACAGCAGGAATTGAGAGGTCTACATCTTAATCCCAAGGCAAATAGGAAAAGACTAGCTTCCAGGCAGCTAGGAAGAGGGTCTTAAAGCCCACGCTCACAGTGACACACCTACTCTAAGGCTAAACCTCCAAATAGTGTCACTTCCTCTGCCAAACATATTCAAACCACTACATTCTGCTCCCTGATACCAGAGGCTTGTTTAAACATGAGTCTATGGGGGCCATAGCTAAACATAGCATAATGCTAAAACATTTAGTCCAACTTCAGAAGTCCCTGTAGTCTATAAAAATCTCAACAGTGTTAGAAGTCCAAAGTTCAAAATCTCTTTTGAAATTCATCTAATCACTTAACTATAATCCCCAAAGAAAGACAAGAAACCAATTGGGCAAACTCCAAACTGTGCATCTTCATGTCTAATGTCAAAGGGGTCTTCACATCTCCAATTACTTTTTCATCTTTGTTGACTGTAACAAACTTCTTTCTTTTGGGATGGTTCCACTCCCTGTTAGCAGCTTTCCCCAGCAGGGATGCCAAGGCTCTGGCATCTATAACAAGTTGGGGTCTCAACTTCAGTCTCTGAAGAAAGAAACTGAAGAAGACCTCAGAAGATGGAAAGATCTCCCATGTTCATGGATTGGCAGGATTAACATAGTAAAAATGGCCATTTTACCAAAAGCGATCTACAGATTCAATGCAATCCCCATCAAAATACCAATCTAATTCTTCAGAGAGTTAGACAGAACAATTTGCAAATTCATCTGGAATAACAAAAAACCCAGGATAGCTAAAACTAATCTCAACAATAAAAGGACTTCTGGGGGAATCACTATCCCTGAACTCAAGCAGTATTACAGAGCAATAGTGATAAAAACTGCATGGTATTGGTACAGACAGATAGACCAGTGGAATAGAATTGAAGACCCAGAAATGAACCCACACACCTATGGTCATTTGATTTTTGACAAAGGAGCCAAAACCATCCAATGGAAAAAAGATAGCATTTTCAGCAAATGGTGCTGGTTCAACTGGAGGTCAACATGTAGAAGAATGCAGATCGATCCATGCTTATCACCCTGTACAAACCTTAAGTCCAAGTGGATCAAGGACCTCCACATCAAACCAGATACACTCAAACTAATAGAAGAAAAAGTGGGGAAGCATCTCGAACACATGGGCACTGGAGAAAATTTCCTGAACAAAACACCAATGGCCTATGCTCTAAGATCAAGAATCGACAAATGGGATCTCATAAAACTGCAAAGCTTCTGTAAGGCAAAGGACACTGTTGTTAGGACAAAATGGCAACCAACAGATTGGGAAAAGATCTTTACCAATCCTACAACCGATAGAGGGCTTATATACAAAATATGCAAAGAACTCAAGAAGTTAGACCACAGGGAGACAAATAACCCTATTAAAAAATGGCATTCAGAACTAAACAAAGAATTCACAGCTGAGGAATGCTGAATGGCTGAGAAACACTTAATGTTAAATGTTCAACATCTTTAGTCATAATAGAAATGCAAATCAAAACAACACTGAGATTTTACCTCACACTAGTGAAAATGGCTAAGATCAAAAACTCAGGTGACAGCAAATGCTGGCGAGGATGTGGACAAAGAGGAACACTCTGGAGGTTCATTAGAAAATTGGACATTGAACTACCTGAGGACTCAGCTATACCTCTCTTGGGCATATACCCAAAAGATGCCCCAACATATAACAAAGACACATGCTCCACTATGTTCATAGCAGCCTTATTTATAATAGTCAGAAGCTGGTAAGAACCCAGATGCCCTTCAACAGAGGAATGGATACAGAAAATGTGGACATCTACACAATGGAATATTACTCAGCTATCAAAAAACAATGACTTTATGAAATTCATAGGCAAATGGATGGAACTGGAAAATATCATCCTGAGTGAGGTAACCCAATCACAGAAAAACACACATGGTATGCACTCATTGATAAGTGGATATTAGCCCAAATGCTTGAATTACCCTAAATTCACAGAACACATGGAACTCAAGAAGGATAACCAAAATGCAGATGCTTCACTCCTTCTTTAAAAGGGGAACAAGAGTTGGGGATTTAGCTCAGTGGTAATGCACTTGCCTAGCAAGCACAAGGCCCTGGGTTCAGTTCCCAGCTCCGAAAAAAAGATAAAAAAATAAGGGGTGGGGGGACAAGAATACACTTGGGAGGGCATAGGGAGGCAAAGTTTAGAACAGAGGCAGAAAGAACACCCATTCAGAGCCTGCCCCACATGTGGCCCATACATATACAGCCACCAAACTAGATAAGATGGATGAAGCAAAGAAGTACAGACCGACAGGAACCGGATGTAGATCTCTCCTGAAAGACACAGCCAGAATACAGCAAATACATAGGCGAATGCCATCATTAAACCTCTGAACTGAGAACAGGACCCCCGTTGAAGGAATCAGAGAAAGGACTGAAGAGCTTGAAGGGCTTGAGACCCCATATGAACAACAATGCCAACCAACCAGAGCTTCCAGGGACTAAGCCACTACTCTAAAGACTATACATGGGACCCTGGGCTCCAACCTCATAGATAGCAATGAATATCCTAGTAAGATCACCAGTGGAAGGGGAAAGCCCTTGGTCCTGCCAAGACTGAACCCCCAGTGAATGTGATTGTTGTGGGGAGGGTTGTAATGCGGGAAGGATGGGGAGGGGAAGCCCATAGAGAAGAGGAGGGGGAGGTGTTAGGGGAATGTTGGCCCAGAAACGGGGAAGGGGAATAACAATCGAAATGTAAATAAGAAATACTCAAGTTAATAAAAATAAAAAAAAAAGTTGGGGTCTCTACATCAACTTTAACTTTACAGCTTCTTGTTCCAATGTTTGGGATGCACACATGATCTTCTGGGATCCTCCAAAGATTGGGTCACTTCTCCACATCTGTAATCTGTAGCACCCTTGGTTTGGTTGACTCCACTCTACTGCTGCTGCTGTTCTTAGTGATCAGCGCACGTTACTGGGATCTCCAATACACTGGGGTCTTCTGCTACAACTAGGCTTCACCAAAAGCCTTGCATAGGCTCACCTTTCTTCATGGTGCCAAGCCTCAACTCCTTTGCATGACCCCTTCAGTCCTGGGACATAACTAAAAGGTGAGGCTTCACCTTTACCTATAGCCTTCCATGGCCCCTCATAGTGCCAAGCCTCAGCTGCTTTTCATGATCCCTTCATTCCTTCAAAACCAGTATCACCTGGGTAACTCATACACATTACCAAGTACAGCTGCAGCACAACGTACAACCTTAGCTATCTCTGGGACACAGCTTCTTTGTGCTCTCAGACAAAAGTTCCCTGAAGATTTTACCTCAGTAATGCTGGTCTTTTACTCACCATTAATTTCTAGCTAACCTGCATCAATTTTCCCAGTAGTCCCTTCTATTCTGGACTCTAAAGCCAGAGCCACATGACCAAATTGCCAACTTCTGCTGCTTGCTGGAGCTGGAACATGGCCCCTTGTTCTATTACATTATCACCAGCTTTCTGTTTTCCAACTCCTTCACTGCCTAAGCCTAGCTGACTTGGACCTTGTCTGTAGACTGACTTTGAAATCAGAGATCTTCATGCAGTCTCCTAAACACTGGGATTAAGGGTGTGATCTACCAAGCCTGGATTTAAGCTTTTCTTCACCTAGAACTTGCTCTGTTCAAGGCCGGCCTTGTCTTTGCCTCCTATGATTAAAGGCTTGTACTACCATGCCTGGACCTAAATTTAGCTTGGTGATATCTTGTCCCAAAGTCACTACTCCCTTAATTCAATTTAATATCCTTGAACGCAGGATTCAGATCTATTTCACTACCTGATGCCCCTTTAATATTTGAACCATATATTTTATATTTTTTCTTTCTCAGCTTGCTATGCTTGTTTAAAATGCTCTTCATGATACTTAACCAGAGAATTAAGTTTATGATGGGTGTCTCTGAGACTTCTGAGTCTTGTCACCTTGGCCCCAGGCAGATTCTTCAAACAAGGGCAAAACGTAGCCATATTCTTCATCAAAATAGCACAAAACTAGTCTGTAGGCCACAGACTGAAATTCTCCACTGAACCTCTTGGGCCAGGACTGCAAAATTCAAATCACTCTCAATAACACAGCCTTCCATATTCCTACTAGGATAGCCCATTAAGCCCCATTTAAAGCATTCCACTACTTTCCCAATCCAAAGTCCCCAAAATCCACATTCTTCCAAACAAAAGCATGGCCAGGCCTATCACAGCAATAAATAAATAAAACTTCTGTATTAGTTTGGGTTTTACTGCTGTGAACAGATACCATATAACCAAGGAAGGCCAATCGCAGCAAAACCATTGATGTGAGGTGAAAATGAGGGAATTCTTTTCTAGAATTTGGCTAGTCATAAGTGAGTATGTATGCCAGAAGAGAAGCATTGGTGTAAAAAGGGTAGTATATCTTGATCCCACTAAAGAGTTAGGATTTCTGAAATGAGATGAGATGGGATGGGATGGGATGGGATGGGATGGGATGGGATAGGATGGGATGGGATGGGGTGGGATGGGATGAGGTAGGAAGGGAAGTCATCTGAGGTTACTTGAGTCTTCCAGTCAGAGAAAGGGGAACCCCTCAAGTGATATGACCTTACATGGATTTTTGTAAAACCCACATTGGCAACTATTTGGAGAAGGATTAGTTGGGGGTGTGGCTAGCTGCAGTGAGCTTCCATTGGAGCTGCCTGGCTAGAAAGACAACTTCATCTTCTGTAGAATTGGACTTTACTAGTAAGAAATGGATGAGCCGACAAACATTTATTTAGAATTTTTTTTTACAAGAAACTGCAAAGAAGGAAATTAAAAATTGCGTGAACAATAAACACATTCTGGGTCAGGGAGATGGCTCAGTAGGAAAAACACTTACAGTCAAGCCTGAAGACTGGAGTTGAATGCTAATTACCACGTGATAAGGAGAGCACCAACCTCCTTAGTTGCCCTTTGATCTCTAAAAGCATCTTACAGCACTTGTGTGTACTACAGGTACATAATAACAAATTTAATTAATTAATTAACATTTCAAAAATGAAGCACTGAACAGACCCAAAAGGAAAATTGGTAGTTTGAGAACAGAGTGGGAGAAGTATAGAATAAAGGAAAGCCCAATGTGTGTTATCAAAATCTCACATTTATAACTAATCTCATGTCCCATTCTAGACATTGCTTCATTAAAATAAGATATGAAACCCAGGCAAAAAGGAAGAATACCTACTTTACAGACTTTAAGTTCTAGGTTGCTGAGCCCCGACTATTGAAAATAATGTTGTAAGGTTTAATTAAATCAAAATTAGCCATAATCACCTGGTTTCACATTAGGATCCCCAGGAGCTTTAAAAACTAGATGCTTGAGTTCCCCTGAGTGATTCTCGTTTAACTGGATTGAGGTGGACCCTAGCATAGGTATTTCAATAAAGCTCCTTGGAGGATTCTAATGAGCCAGGACCGAGAGTCTTGAGATTAGAAATACAGCTGAGGATTCCACATTAATAAACCAATTTCATTAGCGACACTAATAGAGAGAAAGGGGAAAGTAATTCTATTGCCCAGAAGTTTAGTGTGGTTAAACATACACACACAAACACACAAATAAAGAAAAGCCCATTTTCTTTTGCGTAATCAGTTTTTAAGCTTGAAAAAATATTCTTATTAGGAGAATAGTTATTTTAAACATCCTTTCATATATTAATTGTATTTTATTTTTGGCCTCTGTGTTTGTACATCACATACATACTTGATACTCCTGGAGGCCAGAAGGCAACGGGTCTCCTGGGACTTCAGTTAAAGCAATTGTGAGCCTTCATGTGGGGCTGTTAATCTAACCTGGGTCTTCTGGAAGAGCAGCCAGTGATGTCAATTTCTGAGCTATTTCTCCTATTCCAGAGACCAGTACATATTCTTTAAATTACTGTTTTTATGTTATGGCCAAAGAAGAAATTAATTCATTGTCAGTCAAGCTTCTTCTTGACTGACAGAAAAAGTAACAAAATAACTGTGCCTCTGGGTATCAATTCTGCCTTTACAAGGAAATATATCAATGTTTAAAAAAGGGAATTGCATTGGGAAAGTAGTCAAAAAAGATAGGAGTTCCACCATTTCTCTAAGCAAATGTTTAATAGAGATACATAGATTTCTGTGTGTATGAATGTGTGTATATATAAAATGGTTACCAAATACACTGGTAATGGGTTTGAGAGTTTCACACCACTGATGTTAATTGTTCTTTAGTTTGAACTACAGAATTTTCAGAACAGTACTCAAGACCAAGTAAACTATTCTCCAGAAACACAATGGTGGCTGATAGTAGATTTCATGGCCACAGCAGTTCTTCAGTACTTGGCCTGGGTCTTTCGGTACCTTGGGGATCACTTTGGACTCAGAACCAAGATTTTCTATTATTAGGTTTTCACTTTGCCTCATTTACATATTCTTTGTATCCTAACTCCAGTTAGAACAGAGAGCTTGATATGTTCAAGTGTCAGGGAAGGGACAAAAATTGTGCCTCCATGATTCAGTAGTGGTGGTTGGGATCTTGTGACAGGGGCATAGACCTGTAGTTATTAAGTAATGTTCCTGCTTCAAGAATGTGTGCAAAAGAAAGAGTGAGGGGTAAAAAGAAAGAGCAAAAACTGAAAGGATCTCGGGATAATAGTGTGGTCTTAGAGAAACAGTATGTCAAGGCGTTAAAGGAGGAGCAGAACAAAATGACAAGGAGACTCTGGGTGAGCCTCAGAGAGCAGGACGTGGGATGCAGAGCACGGACTACAAATCCCAGCAGGCCCCGGGACTCTGAGCCTGCGCGCCGTACCGCGCAACGCATGCTGGAGGTCGGCTGCCGGGACCAAGATGTCGCTGAGCAAGAAAAGAAAGCTTGAGTCGGGGGGCGGCGGCGCAGGAGGGGAGGGAGCTGAGGAGGAAAATGGCGGGGAGCAGGAGGCAGCCCCGCCACGACCCCGGAGGACCAAGCGCGAGCGGGACCAGCTGTACTACGAGTGCTACTCCGACGTATCGGTCCACGAGGAGATGATCGCCGACCGCGTCCGCACCGACGCCTACCGCCTAGGCATCCTGAGGAACTGGGCCGCTCTGCGAGGCAAGACGGTGCTGGACGTGGGCGCAGGCACCGGCATTCTTAGCATCTTCTGCGCCCAGGCCGGGGCCCGGCGCGTTTACGCTGTGGAGGCCAGCGCCATCTGGCAACAGGCCCAGGAGGTGGTGCGGCTCAACGGGTTGGAGGACCGCGTGCACATCCTGCCGGGCCCGGTGGAGACGGTGGAGCTGCCGGAGCAAGTGGACGCCATCGTAAGCGAGTGGATGGGCTACGGACTACTGCACGAGTCCATGCTGAGCTCCGTGCTCCACGCGCGGACCAAATGGCTGAAGGAGGGCGGTCTCCTCCTGCCAGCTTCCGCTGAGCTCTTCGTGGCCCCGATTAGCGACCAGATGCTGGAATGGCGCTTGGGTTTCTGGAGCCAAGTGAAGCAGCACTATGGCGTGGATATGAGCTGCATGGAAAGCTTCGCCACGCGCTGCCTCATGGGCCATTCGGAGATCGTGGTGCAGGGTCTGTCCGGAGAGGACGTGCTGGCCCGGCCACAGCGCTTTGCCCAGCTCGAGCTGGCCCGCGCTGGCCTGGAGCAGGAGCTGGAGGCCGGTGTGGGCGGGCGCTTCCGCTGCAGCTGCTATGGCTCCGCGCCTCTACATGGTTTTGCCATCTGGTTTCAGGTAACCTTTCCTGGAGGGGACTCGGAGAAACCTCTGGTGCTGTCCACCTCACCTTTCCACCCGGCCACGCACTGGAAGCAGGCGCTCCTCTACTTGAATGAGCCGGTGCCGGTGGAACAAGATACAGACATTTCTGGAGAGATCACCCTGCTGCCCTCCCGGGACAACCCCCGGCGTCTGCGCGTACTTCTGCGCTACAAAGTGGGGGACCATGAGGAAAAGACCAAAGACTTTGCCATGGAGGACTGAGCGTTGCCTTTTCTCCCATCTACCTTCTTAGGAAGGTCAGAAGAGAAAGGGAAATCAATCTCCTATGCAAGTAGGGGACGTATCTGTCTCTTTTACCTCACCACTTCTGAGAAAGAGAGTGACCAGACTTCATTTGAGGACATTCTTCTGGCAATGTTTATTTTAAAAGTGAGCATTCCTGACCAAGGACTGATGCAGTGTGCTTATTAATGGGCTTTTAAACCTGGAAAGCATGTAGTGTGAAACTCTTGTATTACTGTTTCTTTTGTTTAACTGCAGGGGTGGGGGCAGTAAATGCGAGATTATAATTGGTCCACGCGCTAATCTAACAACTCATCCCTTATCAATATGAAACTGGGAGAAAGGCAAAATGTTTTGATTACATTTCAGAAACTTGCAGCATGATTTTTAGAGCTGTATTTTTTTCAGTCTAAATTCTCTCAAGTCCCCGGTGCCTGTAGGATATGGTACCTGTGCTTCCTTATATTCTAAATAAAATTCATCCTGTTAGTAAGGAGGTGAAGCACAGGTGAAGTACTTATAAATAACCCCATTCTCTTTACTCTTAATTTACGGCATGCTAAATTTGATGAACACTTAACCTTAGTAAAGTGGCTTAATTTTACAGCCTGTCTAGGCAATTCTAAAAGTGACAGGAGAAAAAAATAATCTAAAAGTGAAATAGTATGGGGTTTAAATATTTTTATTTTAAAGACTGAGCCAAGAAAATCTATGTTTTATAATATGTTTGTGATTCTTGTAAAGCAGTGTGATAGGGAAGATTGCTTGAACCTATCGCATGGGTGAAGCCTTTACCTCTGTGCTTGCTTTATTTAAGCACAGGTATAGAAAGGTACACGAGCACCCTGCGTACATCTAGTAAAGTTCCTGTCTTCGGTTCTTTTTAGTTCAGCCAAATGTGAACATGGTGAATTTGGGGAAATTAGTTTTAATGAAGTACGAGTCAGATTGTCAGATTTATTTCACTGACGGAGCTTTCCTCCTTTCTGTGGCAAATAAAATGGCATTCTCACTTTTTATAGTCGAGGTCTTTAGACTTTGTGTCCCCTCTGTGAGTTTATGATAATGCTGTTACCTTTCTCATGGTCTCAGTTCCTAAGTGTTACAGCTCCTGCAGAACACAGCTTGAGGACAGCTCAAATTATGATTAGCAGGGTTTTGAATTCTAGCTTTGTAAGACTTAATGGGTGTGAAAAACTGCTGTTCTTAACTGCCCTTGAATTTCACTTTTTGTAACCTTGGTTCTGTTTTGGCTTTTTAAAGATATTCATTGTATATTAAATTGCTAAAGTATTAAAACTAATTTGCTGGGGCTCTATTTTGAAGGAGACATACACATATAAAACCCTTAGTTTCACAAAACAAGCATATTTTGATGTCAGAATACCTAACATCTTTTATAAATGCTTGGTTTAAAGGTTTGAAAAGTAGTTCCTTTGGGATCCTGTAAGTTTTTAATTAACCTTTCACCTGTAGTAATTGCTGGTGATTCTGATTGACCTTTCTATAACAATTCCCTTAGTATTTAAACATCTGTGGAATTCCACTTTTCTGCATAATTCTATAAATACAAGTACTATATATCCCCCCCCAAAAAAAAGACATAAAGGAAAATCCAGTTAAAACTTGGGAGGGAGGGTGTGAGTGGAGACTAGATTTTCCTGACTGAGCAAAAAGTTTCAAAATTCTAGTTAACATTTTCTCAAAAATGAATCAGGAAATGTGGGAGCAGAAGCTAAAGGCAGGAAGCATAGTGTCTCAGGAGCCAGAAAAAACACTCTTCTGTGTCCTCGGGCAAACCAGCCCACGCCCCCCACTTTTCTTCAAAGCCCTCATGCAAACTGGGGATAACTATAGCACCTACCTACTCCATAGAGAATTGGGGATACAAGTAATTAAGTAACCTAGAAGTAAGCTTCCGGCACCGTGATGCTGAATTTGTGTGAAAGGTAAACCTAGAGCAGTCTAATGCATACAAAATGAGCTGCAGAACAAATACTCATTTGTGGTTTTGTGTTTTGTTTTTTTTAACCCCCACAGGCACTGACAGCATCGCCTTGGCTATACATGAAGAGCAACGTATGCCACAGGGTACCAGATGATCCAGAGAAGCACCACACCCTTTGGGATGAAGACACCTGGGAAAGAGGAAAGCCTGAGGTGTGTGGACACCCAGGCACTGTCTGATGTGTTATGTGGATTGGGACTGGTAACTGAAACCCTTAGGGCCACAGGCCTGGATTATTAGACCCTAGAGAGAGCATCATGGTAAAGTTTCACCTACCTCCCTCACACCTTACCTTTATTTAGCCCTCCCAAATTTCTCAATTTTGTCGCTAATTTATTAAACCAATGAGCATAATACATTCTAAAGGTCACTGTGGTAGGTATTCGGGATTACATGCTAATGTGAACTCTGCCCTTAAGTAGATGTCTACACTAAAGGAAGTAAAGGCCATAATTTTAGGTTAGTTAGGACCTGGGTGGTTGTAGTGTCAGAAAAGATGGATTATTTGTTTTACACACTAAGTGAAAAAGGTTTCGTAGATGCTGACAGAAAGTTACATACATAATTCTTCCTGGTTTGGAAGTGTGATCATACATTGTGCAAGGCTAAATTGGAACCCAGGATGTAGCTGAGGATGACTTTGAACTCTTTCCTCCACCTTCCACGTTCTGGAGTTAATAGCTCTGTACCACTGTGCCCAGCATAGACCCAGTTTTTGGCCGACCCTTACCCACAATTCTTGACTTTTCAAAGGTAAACAAAAATTTACTCTCATATTAATCCCACATGCTTCACTTAAAAACAGGAAACTATGTGCCACCTTAATAGTTAACAAGGGCTTTATTATTTGATGATGACAGGAAAGTGTTTAGTACTAGAAAGGCTCTTAGACCTGCCCAAAAGAAACATCTGCAGTGTGTAACTTGAGTTTGACATAGTGGGCACTCATTTCAACAGCCCTTATGTTTATTTCTGTAACAATAGTCAAATGGGACACTTTCTAGGGTCTCCAGAAAACTGAATCCATGACAGTAGCAAAGACAAGTGAACTCCCTGTCATTTGGGCAGGGATGTAAAAGAGACAAGAAAATGGAGTTCAAGAAGGTGAATGTGAAAAGCACCTGCTGCGAACAGCTGCCTGGCGTCTTCTTTACTGCCAGCCCTGCTCTTATCGCCGCAGTTTACCTAGTGCTGAGGAAAGATGGCTAAGGAGCATTTACTAACAGGCCCCACTCCTCCACATGTTCATCTCTGTATATGTCTCTCCATTAATTTCATTATCAACAGCTACATAATAGCTAAGCACTGTAATAACTGAGCACATCTGCCCTTCAGAGAACAGGGTACAGTGGGAGCAGTAAAGCAGCATCAGTAGTTCTCATGCATCCATAAGCCTGGAAATCCTTCCCAGCTCTTAGCTCTGCTGAGCGAGGACGGAAAGGGTGCTGTCACCCTTTAAGGCTCTCTGAGGATCAAAAGTCTGATTCCTATCAGCAGGAAGATTGTGAACACCTGAGAAACTCCCATCTGATGTTCTAGAATTAGACAGGATTCCCCAAAATACTAGTCTGTTCCATAATAGACAAACTATATTAAATAGGTAATCCTCAGCTACTAAAACAAAGACTCTAAGCCAAGTTTATGGGTCGTCTGTGTTTCTGTGTGTGTATGTGTGTGTGCGAGTGTGTGCATGTGCACATTTGCTTGTATCTTCCCCAACTTTCTGTGTGATTTTCATGCTTCAATTTGTTTATGATTTATCCTCTCACTTTTAATAAATATTACATGTATTTTTTGAATTTGTAGCCTGGTCTATTCTTTGGGGCATTAAAGTATTTTTGGAGAGCTGGAGTGTGACTCTGGTTCAATACATAACCTGTGCAGTTAAGTCCTTGAATTTGATAACTAGCTTTCTGGAGGAAAGCAAAGTTATGAAGACGAAAGGTTTCATTCAGATAAAGGGCCAGAAGAGTCTAAGCATGACACTTTTGTTTCCAATAAAATATGGCTGGCTGAGGTTTGCCATCTGGATGGGTAACTGGTTTGATCCCATCTTTTTAGCCAGTTTTACAGATGTTAATATTTTAAGGGATCAAAATTTCTAAAGATGTATGTGAAACATGTTAAGCTGGTTTTTTCTAAGCTTAAACCAGACCCCAGTAAATTGTATATACCAGTAAGGAAGAGATTTCTAAACATTTTTCAGAATGCATCAAAATAGCTTAAAAATAGGAAAGATTGCATAATTAAACTACATCTCCAGTTATATGTATTTGTGGGAAAAGATCAGAGGATTTAATTTAATACTAAAAAGACTTTCAGTATTAGCACATGAACAGTAACAGTTGTGGTCTTTTGGAACCTTTTATAATTAATTTCATAAAAGATCTAGGGAAAGATGAGTGAAATCAGTCAACTAAAAGGTTTTAAAGACAGCACAGACGAGAGGTATGGCTCGGTGACTGAGAGCTCTTGCAAAGGACCCAGATTCAATTTCCAGCATCCATATCTTGGTTCACAACCATCTGTGACTCTAGCTCCAAGAGATCCACAACAGTATGATGAGAAATAAAGCGGTGGGGGAGATAGTAAATAAAACCTATTCAGGTTGGTCACTGAGAATATTAACAAAACCACAAATCCAAATAAAAATAATTCAAAGGAGAATTTCCCAACCAACACTGAAATAAATAGAAGCAATCATCTTGATGAGAAGGACTAAGGAAGACATTAGAACAAAATACATAAAGATGGGGGAGATTTACTACGCAATTCTAGGATGAGACTGGCCAAGGGGACCCAGTGCAAAGCATCTGTGGGTCTAGCATGAGATGCCCTCTTCTAAGGCTTGATGCACTCAGCAAGGGTGCTTTGTGTTCAGTGGTTGTCAGCTCTTAGCATCAGATATTAAAGACCGGAATGATCTGGCCTGGATCAACTTCCACCCTGTCTGAGGATACATTTCGAATGACCAATGAAGGTTGCATACATTGTAGCAAAATAGTCTGGGTTTTGTTCAGCTTCAGAAATTAACTTGAAATGATACTGTGTTCCTGGAGTTTGTCAAGGCAAAGTTTCTTGAAGGGAAGTGGAGTGGGAAGCTAGTTACAACTACACTGGAATATGAATTCATACAGGTCATTGCTTTCTGAGGTGAATAAGGAAGAGGAATACAAGGGCTGAGTGATGAAACCCAAGGGAAATAGGTGAGTTCAGGAAATAGCTGAACTCAAAAGATACCTGGTGTCTTGGATCGATGAGGTCATGACAATAGCATTGCTCCAGTGACATAAAACTGTCTTAAGGCCAGAGGAACTTGAAGTTAACGATTAGTATTGCCTCTACACACCTTACTCTCAATCACCATTACCTTAGGGCTTTTCTGAAAACATCTGTTTCTAAAATAGCTATGCTTAGACTCGTGGTTTATTACTGTTTACGTTGATATATGCCATTTGTTTGTTTACTTATTTATTTTGACTTTGAGATAAGATCTCCCTTCGCTATGTAGTCCAGGCTAGCCTAGGAACTGTGTGCCCTCTTAGCTTACTTTCTAGGCAATTTCAGGACTCCCTGTGTAAAAGAACTACTCAATCTTCTCTTGTCAATAAAATTTTTCACACTCTATGTGCAACGTAGTATTGTGGGGTACAGAGTAGTGTAAGTATTAAGTTTTATTTTAAAAAATCAGATTTATTATAAATTACACACATTGTAATTATATAATATTAACATACTAATTATAAAATTTTATAAGGACAAGTTATAGATTCTTTTACCTTTAGTTATACATATTGATGGATAAATGATTCAGATCCATAAATGGTTAAAAAATTGATTTTGTATATCCATTGACATCAGACTTTCACAAAAATAATTTATAAAAATACCAAGATGCCTATTTTAATGGGAACTTTTAAATTCTCCCATCATTTATCATCCAATCAAAAATAGGAAATATTTAAGTGGTTATGAATACACACTAAAAGATAGAATTTTAAAGAGAGGATTTAGGAAATCCTAAGATTAAATACACAGTCTATGATTAATTGAGAATTTTCTACAGTCAGAATAATTAGAGAAAAACAAGGAGAGAATGAGAGCAATTACAACAAAGGGATTTGAATACAAGATGGAATTAGAAACCACCAGGATATGTGCTGTTTGTAATAGAATTAAATTGTCAGTTGTCTTTCCTTGAATCTTCTGCCAAGGTGATTTTACAGAGTCTGAGCCTTCTGATAAGGTAAGATGATACACAAATATATTCCATAATACGGGGTCAAAAACACATGATATAGCTGCCAAGTGTAAGTCCTTACATAGATAAAATGCCCAAATGCTGCTAAACAAAGTAAGAGGAGCCCCAAAAGTATATGTTAACTTTACTATCCATGTAAATAGTAATTTGTGACATCATTTAGAGATAAAATATGGATCATAATTGTTAATAGGACATTTTTTAATTTTGGTTAATTTTCATTATACCAAGTCACTCCTTTGTTAAATTTTATTATATATTTAATTTTTGAATATATATGCACTGTGGTGTGCATGTATACACATATGTATATTGGCATTTGTACGCATGTGTTTGTGGAGGACAAAACTTAAGTCAAGCATTTTCTTCAATCACTCTCCACTTTATTTTATTTAGGCAGAGTCTCTTCCTGCCCCTAAGCTATCAATTCAGACTAGTCTAGTGTCTTAGTCAGGGTCTGTTTTCTTGCACCAAACATCATGACCAAGAAACAAGTTGGGGAGGAAAGGGTTTATTCAGCTTACACTTCCACATTGGTGTTCATCACCAAAGGAAGTCAAGACAGGAACTCACACAGGGCAGGAACTTGGAGGCAGGAGCTGATGCAGAGTCCATGGAGGAGTGCTGCTTACTGGCTTGCTTTCCCTACCTTTCTCAGCTTGCTTTCTTGTAGAACCCAGGGCCATGAGCCCAGGGACAGCACCACCCACAATGGACTGGGCCCTCCCCTCTTAATGAATAATTGAGAAAATGCCTTACAGCTGGATCTCATGGAGGAATTTTCACAGTGGAGGCTCCTTTCTCCGTGATAACTCCAGCTTGTGTCAAGTTGAAGCACAAAACCAGCCAGTACATCTAGCTAGCCAGCTTGCTCCATGGATTGGCCATCTCCCTCACAGACAGTTGTCACACCTTCCCAGCTTTTACATGGACTCTGGGCCTCCAAGCTCAGGTTCTCATGCCTGTATGACATTATCCACTGTACAATCTACCCACTGAACCATGTCCCCAAAATCCGATGTGATTTTCTAAGCTGCAGTAATAAAGTACAAACATAAAAGAAATTTAGCATAGAAAATGATCCTCTATCCTGTACAATTCAGTGTTTATGTTCTAATAAAGATATATTTATGTACATTTTATAACACATGTACATATATTCACGTAATTCATCTTGTGTTATAACAAGACAATACATATACATATCGCTTATTCTTCCTGAAAGCAATATGGCAACTGATAATACACATATTCAACTAAGTTTCTATCTGTAGACAATGTTTGCAATCCTTACCGCCATCACTTTAACTTACCCTGTTCTCTCAGTCTTCTTCTAGACGATCTTACCAAGTTCTATAACGCTATTTCTGTTGTTGTTGGTTTTGTTTGTTTGTTTGTTTGTTTGTTTGTTTTTGAGACTATGTAGCTCAGAGGCCATGGAGGAGTGCCGCTTACTGGATTGCTTTCCCTGGCTTGCTCGGCATGTCTTCTTATTGAACCCAGGACTGCCAGCCCAGGGATGGCACCACCCACAATAGGCTGCCCATCCCACCCCCCACCGCCCCACCACTCCACCACCACCTGATCACTGATTGAGGTAATGCCTTACAGCTGGATCTCACTATGGTCTCACTATGTAGCTCTAGCTGGCCTGGGAATATGTAGACAAGGCTAGCATTGAACTCACAGAGATCACCCTGCCTCTGCCCTAACAAGTGTTGAAATTGAAGGTGTGCATCACCACGCCCAACTGTTTCCTGTAAATGTATTAGTGCACCATGGAAGCGCACTCAACTCCAAATTTATATTATCTTGACATTTCCATTATGCTAGAAGTACATCAGTTGTCATTAGCTTTTGAATATAATAGGTATTTCAAGCTTAATATAAAGAAACAATGTATGTAGTATACTTTTTATATAATACAAATATAAATCTGTATATGTAATTATGTATAAAATGTTACCATATATGCTATCTCTACATGGCTTATTTCCGTTTTATTTCAGAATTTTATAAAACCCTGTGCTACCATGTTCTTTAAGAATAAATGGATTTACCACCAGTGATGGTTTGTCTATGCTCGGCCAGGGAGTGGCACTATTAGAAGGTGTGGCCCTGTTGGATTAGATGTGTCACTGTGGTTGTGGGCTTTAAGACCCTCATCCTACCTGCCTGGAAGCCAGTATTCAGATGAAGATGTAGAACTCTCAGCTCCTCCTGCACCAGGCCTTCCTGGATGGTGCCATGCTCCTGCCTTGATAATAATGGACTGAACCTCTGAACCTGTAAGCCAGCCCCGATTAATGTTTGCTTATAAGAATTGCCTTGGTCATAGTGTCTGTTCACAGCGGTAAAACCCTAACTAAGACACCTTCTCACCATTTCTCTTTTCCAAATTGCAACAACCGAAGTTAGTTCACTTCTTTACTTTGACATGGACTCTCTTCAAATATAGAAAACACAATCCTCTTTTGCATTCCAGAAATTAGGAAAGACATACTACTGATACCTCATTTCTTAGTTAAAGTTATTGTTGCTGTCAATACACACCATGGCCAAGTCAATGCTTATTTTTCCCTCCATTTATTTATTTATTTATTCATTCATTCATTCATTCACATCCGGATCACTGCCCTTGCTCCCAGTTTCTTTCTCACAGAGTCTCTCCCATAACTCCCCCCTCTGAGAGGGTGGATAACCTTCAGTCCTTCCCCCAACTCTTCTATAAGAGTCCCCAAGTTCTGTCCAATATTCGACTTTGAGTCTCTGCATCTGTTTCAGTCAGCTGCTGGGTGGAGCCTCTCAAAGGACAGTTACACTGGGCTCCCGTCTGCAGGCACAACAGAGTATCATTAACAGTGTCAGGGATTGGAACTTTCTCATGGGATGGGTCTCAAGTTGGGCCAGTAATTGGTTGGCAATTCCCTTAGTCTCTGCTCGTCTTTGTCCCAGCATTTCCTTTAGACAGGACAAAAATTGAGTTGGCATTTGTGTGGATAGGTTGGTGTCCTTATCCCTTCACTGGGGAGTCCTGCCTGACTACAGGAGGTAGCCTTTTCAGGTTCCACATCCCCACGGATATGCATTCCAGCTACGGTCAGGTTCATTGACCCCTGGGGGCCTCCCTCATCTGGGAGTCTCTGGCTCAATTCTTATTTAAGAAAAAAAATTAGTTGAGGGCTTGCTTAGAGTATCAGAGGATTACTTCATTATTATAGGAGGAAGTATGGCAGCAGACAGACAGAGAGACTGGGGCCCTGGAGAGTAACAAGCAGTGATTAGACCTTGGACTCTTCAAACCTCAAAGCCTTCCCCACCTCCACAGCCCCCTCTCCCAGTGAAAATCCTCCACCAACAAGGACAGACCTTCTCCAACAAGGTCACACATCCTAATCTTTGCTGTGAGCCCACCAGTTGAGAACCAAACATTCAAATATACTAGGCTATGGGAACCATTCTGCTTCAAACCACCACACCCCATGAGCTGCTGTGTTTCCCTATGTTTAAGGCAGCCTTTCCTAAGTATTTGCTCTCTTCTCATGAATCCTGGCAGTTTGCTTTCTGAAAAGCCCCAGTAATTCATATTCTCTTTAATGATACATAAGAGAGTTTGTATTCCAATGTCACTGTGGTGGCTTGAGGAAGAATGGTTCCGATAGCCTCACATATTTGAATTCTTGTTCCTCAGTTTGTGGAACTGTTTGGGAAGGATTAGGTTTTATAGACTTTTTGAGGAGGTGTGTCATTGGGCGTGGGCTTTGAGGTTTCAAAAGACTCAGGTTGTGCCCAGTGTGTGTTTCTGCTTCCAACTATAAAGCAGGATATAAGCCCTGAGCTGCTGCTCCTGCACCATGCCTGCTTGCTACCATACTCCCGCTTATGCTGGGTACTAACCTCTCTGAAACTATAAGTCCCAATTAAATGCTCCCTTCAACAAGCCGCTTCTGAAGTGGTACTTATGACAGCCATAGAAAAGTAGCTAAGATGGTCACTTATCTGGATTTTATCAAGCAGCTTTTTGTGAACATTGCGAGTAAAAGCCACTAGTTGACTTTTTTGTTTCTATTATTCTACATCCTAGGACATTGGACATCTTTCCTTATGTTCTCTGGCCATTTATGTTTTCATGTTTCCCTCTCTCTTTCTCTCTCCCTTCTCTCTCTCTCTATATATATATATATATATATATATATAGATAGATAGATAGATAGATAGATAGATAGATATAGATATATAGATAGATATAGATATCTATCTATCTATCTATATATATATATATCTTCCCATTAAATTTTTACTTTGTAGGGACATTTTGCTTTCTGGGAGTTTTAATCATCTGTGCTATATAGTTTTCATTTAATTTTAATATTTTAATACATTAATTTTGGCAAAAATAATGTACTTTTATTACTTGCAATTGATTAATCTGTGTATTATTTTTTAAATTTCTTTTCTAATTAGAAAACTATTTACCACAAACACATCCCCCCTAACTGGGGTGCTATTGACCATTAATGACTTCTGGAGAGGGAGAGTCAGGGACCTGTCATAAGTCAACCATGCCCTAGTAGATGTCCTGATATCCAGACATCCAGGAGTATATGGGGAGCACAAACTGGACTCGGCGGAATAGTCAAAGAAAAGTGTGCATGAGTGTAACAGTTTAGTTGTACATGTATCCGTTAGGGCTGGGCACCCCGCTGTCAGCCGTTCTTAGCACATAAATAGTTGTGTCTTTCTGAAATGGACTCTATGTGCTGTCAAAAGACTTTGTTGTAGGGTGAGAGTTACCTGGGAGTATAAGAGTAAGCATTTAGAATGTACTTAGAAATTATAGTGGCGAGGCATATTTGAGTGATATATTTTAATTAAAAATAAAATGGTGGCAATAAAAGAAGAGACATGAGTCTGGGAGGAGCTGAAAAGAGGAGGTGGAGCTGGGGAGGAGGAGTTGGGGAGGAGTGAGGAATGAGAAGGATTAGAATACATTGTTAGAAGTACTCGAAGAATTAATAAAAATAATTTTAAAAGAAAACCTTTACTTGTCAAGTGTGAGAGAAATATACTCAAATTATCTCCCGTTCCATAATTTAGGATTTAAATATTAAATACACCCAAAATTTAACATTTTGAAATAAAGAGTCTTTTGCTTTCAATGTGAAGCTATCAAATGCACTTATTGGCCACCTCAGGGTTTTGCTTTTTGGCATATGTTGGATGTTGGACAAGATACATTGGCATTTCAGAAACATGAATTTTACTATCAGATAAGATGGGAGTGAAACAATATTGCAAAGAGAGAAGGCAGAGGAGGGAGAGAGCACTTGCTCTGAGAGACTATCAGAGTTTGATCCCAGGAACCACAGAGAAAAGAGAGAACAACTCGAGACTGCATTATCTAAATAGAAGGGGAGAGGCAATTTATATAAAAAGCCACTTAGCTTATATTGCCAGTGCTGCACTTGTTTTTAAAATCACATCCTTTTTATTACCAGTTGTTTTGTTCATGATATTAGACTTGAGTATTTTTATCGCTACCAAGAAGCAACTACAAACAACCCCCTCACCTCATAGGAGGGTTGCTTCCTTGTGCTCAATTCACTTCATGAGGAACCAATTCAGTAGAGTTTACTTCGCAACCAACTAATTTAACCCTTTTAGTCAGCTATGCACATTCGTAAAAAGCGCTCAAATGCTCGGCTCCCACACTTCTAAGAAACGCTTGAGAAAGGCCCCGACAATGCCATCCGTAGAGCAACTGTGACTCAATTCCTGAAAACTGTCATGATATCATCCCGATAAATGTCATGCGATTCCCCGTTTCCGTATTGTGTGTATGCTGCCTCCTCTTGCCTTGCTACACTACCCATCTGCTCTTCTTCCCCTTTCGTGCCCAACCACTGAAGATCTTTTTCTCAACTTACTCACTTTATATCCCACTCACTGCCGCTTCCCAGTCACCCCCCTCCCACAATTCTTCCCCGTGTCCCCCCTCCCCTTCTTCTCTGCGCAAGTGGGGTTCCCCTGCTTATCCCTCATCCCCATCCCCTGGCACATCAAGTCTCTGCAAGACTAGGGGCATCCTCCCCCAACTGAGGCCATACGAGGCTTCCCAGGAGAAGAGTATATCCTGTACGTGTGCAGGGAACAGCTTTTGGGATCGTCCGTGTTCCAGTTGTTCTGGACCCACATGAAGACCAAGGTGCACATCTGCTACATCTGTGTCGAGAGGCCTTGCTTAATGTTAAGTATCTCCTCACCTTTTATGAAAGTCACCCACGATCTCCCGCTCCCCTGTGTCCCCTCTTTGCCTGAGCCTTGTGTGTCCCTGTTCTCTGGTTATGTTGTCTGTTAAAGGAAGAGCACATTCCTTACTCATCAGTGCGCCCCCGCCCCCATTTTTCTGGCATGAAGTACTTGATTGTTTTTATTCCAAGGCATTTTCTGTGTTCCTTCAATGTTCTTCACAAGGGAAGAGAGTGGTTTTGTAACTTCAGTCAGATTTTTCTGGCTGAGTTAGTCACCTTCTGTTCACAGGCGAAGTAACTGAGATAATCAACTTATAAAGAGGAAAAGGTTTATTTTGACTCAAGGTTGAGAACTCAGTCCATGACCAGTTGGCCCTCTTACTGGGGGTGCATTGCTATATCATGGCAATAGCATATGGCAAAGCCAATCTGTTCCTCACCTCCCAGCTGAGATGTGAAAAGGAGGTGGAGGAAGGGGGGACCTACCCCCTGAAGACCAGAGAGCATGCTCGCCACGCTCCCAGTGGCCTAAATACCAACTTGTAGATCTTACATCTTAAGAGTTCTACAATGGGGCTAGAGTACAGTAAAGTAACTAAGAACACTTGCTACTCTAACAGGTGACCCTGGTGCAATTCTAGCTCCTACTGGGCAGGTCACAACTGTCTGTAACTCCACTCCTAGGGGATCTGACACCCTCTTCTGGCACACAGATTTATATGGCTGCCAAAGAGACATACACAAAATATAAATTTAAAAGAAAAAGTAGTTCTCCAACATCACCGTTCAGGGAAGCTGGCATTTATGAGACAGGCCTTTGGGACAAATCTAAAGTTAAATTACACCACTATCTATACTGATTTCATTGAAGGTCTTAAGTGAAATTGGCATTCAGATATTGATCAATTAATTATATTACCAAAAAGAAACATGGTATGGCATGTGTGTTGTCTCAGTACTTGGTAGGTACAGGAAGGAAAATCAGGGTGATATTTAGGGACCTTGTCTCAAAGGAAATCAAAGTATTGTTTCTAAGCTGAAGGTGGTTTATTCTTTATTGAACAACAATGTTGAAGCTGAATTCTGGCAGGTAAAGTAACAAAATATCTCTTTGTAAAGTGACATTTTGAACATGTTATTGTCTCAGAAATATCATAACCAATTTATAGAAGGTATTATTGGAAAAAGTTCATCCAAAACAATAACGTGTATCTCGTTTTATGTAATGTCTTAACATTGCTACAGCATATATGATTCCACATGTCTAATGTGCACAGGAACCAATATCAATTATCAGAGTAATTGTTTTCAGAAACGTTAAAATACAGTGTTTTTAATTAAACATTTGCCTCACAATATATTACCTAAAAGTCAGTTTATCTCAGAAAAATTAGGCAATATTTTAACTAGATTTTGACAAAAAATGTATTAAGTCTATTTTTAAAAAATGTTTGATTGCCTGCAAGTTTCAGCCTGAAGTAATTTTAAAATAGCCAAGTTATAAACCCCTGAAAATTGGAGTTTGTAATGGGAATACTGACAGACCTTTAACTTTGAGAAGAACTAATACACTGTTGTAATAACATTTCCTGGTGCTTCTGCAGTCGCTGTAACAGCTCAACTATAGGGCTACACGTGGCATTTCAGATACAGTACTGGTGGAAACATGCTAAAACATCTTCCCGTGTCTCTAAGTTTCTAAAAAGTTCATTTTGTGCTTTGCAAACTCTTTTTCTCTCTCAAACATTGAGGTAGAGAACATGCATGAAGCGTCTTCCTTCTTTTCCCCCCTCAGTTGACCCACTTTTCCTCTATCTCTTCCTCCCTCTCCTCTTTCCCTTCTCCTTTCCTTGTCCATCTCCGGGTGGTCCCATGCTTTCTCTAGATTGGTTTTTCCACAGAGATTTCCTGTCTGAACAGGCCTTTGTCCCTTCGTTTAAGCCAGAAAGCCAAAGGTCAGTCCTAGTTCCCAGCATAACTTCTCCTTACAGCTGATCCATGTAAATACTGAGAGCTTTTCTGCCGAAATGGATTTTGAAATGATCATGCCTTTTCGTCATTGTTGCGATCACTTTAGTCTACACCAACATAACCTCTGGTCAAGCCCATCACAATAGTTTCCTAGGTTAAAGCAAACACCCTGCTTTCACGCCCTGATGTAGGAGATCTTTTCCGTCTGTATCCCCAGGTCCGCTCCCTCAGTCCTCAGCAGCTGGCACTTCCTAAAACACTGCCGCCATGATGGTCGGTGGTGCCTAGGATAGAGCAAATATGGCACTCTCTCCTGGCCTCTGTATTTTCACTTAAAACACTCTGACTTCTTTCATTAGGTCTAACTTTCAATGCCATTTGTGCAGAAACATCTCTACCCACCCAAGTGCATACACTTCCTCCATAACTATACATTCTAAAGAACCTAATCATTTCATTCGCACCGTTTAGTATCAAATATTTCACTTCACTTTTTCTTTTACAGAACTCTGAGCATCACAAGGAGACACGGCATGTTTATTTTACTCCCAATGTATCATTTTCTTTTTGTCCAGCAAGGTGTTTGAAAGCACTAATTACAAGGATGATTTTTATGTAACAATGATTAATAATGGCTAATGTTTTGCCGAGCATTTGTGGTGTGCCAATTACCATTGTGTCTGCTTTCCGGTCCAAATCCTTTAATCTTTACCATCTGGCATGATGAGTGATATTATTAACCTGTTTATAATGGACTCTACATTTTATCTTCCTCCCTTCCCCCGTCTCTTCTAAAGATCTGACTATGTAACTTTCTACAGATTTGAGAGTATTCTGCTCTCAAGTTCCAAGCCAGCCAGAGCTACATAGTGAGAGTCTGTCTTCAAAAACGGGAGAAAGGGGAGGGGCTAAGGCTAAGGTGGGGTCTTCACTTGTGCCTAGGAGTGTCTGAGAGGTCAATTCCGTAAGACTGATACCCAGAACATGTTTTCAAGCAACCATTAAATAATGCTGTATCAGTGAGCTAACTGAGGAAGAGAATGTCCCCTTGGCTGAAATTAACCATGCTGTCAGATTTAAACATTTGTTTGTGGAGACAGTCTTATGTAACTTACTATATAGTTGAGACACCTTTGAACTAATGATGCTCTTGACTCTATGTCACATAAACACTCATTTGTAAACGAACTGTTAATGTAGGTCTGAAAGCACACGAAAATAATAGAAATGTTATACTACTGCATTGGAATTTTTGACTCTAAATATTAGCACCAGGTAACACCTCTGCCTTGTAAGGTAACTGCCCTCATGAAAATCTCTATCTTTACAATCTTGCTTCCAGGACTGGACAGCATTTTGCCTAGCCTCTCTGAAGCTGAATCCCAGGCTCTGAAAGAGCAAGAGTCCCGACTTTTGCATTTTTCTCTGCCTCTCTGAAGATCAACAAGGAAAAAGTTCTATTGGTTCTGAGGTAAGATTCTTCTCTGCTGTCCTGAGAATCAGGGATGGAGGACTGCAAGTGTCTGCAACAGAGAGTTAGGAGAATAGCCTCTGGGATTGTCTCTTACAATGCAGCCCAAGGGGCAGAACTACATTTTCTCCTAGGAGAGATGTACACCACATGAAATGATTTTATTTGGCAGTAAGAGGTATGAAGCAACTGAATTCGCTGGGAAAGTACAGTGCAATTTTCCTGGTGAAATGCAAACAACCAGGTCGTAGGTTTTTCAAGGAACATTTTTGATTACATTCCTAGAAATAATTTGGGCTCTGATCTTAATCCAGAAAATAACTTGATCCAAGAGGATTAATAAAGCACCCCTAATGCATACTGAGGATTACATAAAGTTGTGATTAATATCATCACCTGCAGGTTGTTTTGTTTTTTGTTTTTTTTTTCTCTTACTAATTTTGCTTTAATTGGCTAATACCAGATTGTATCTCTTTATTCTTGATATTGTATATTGTGATTGTCTGTGTACCACAAGTAATAACACTGTTTTATCTCTGAACAACGCAAAGCTCCTTTAGAAATTTTTTTCCTATCACCTCTTTGTTAGAAGAAAAAAATTTAATTATTTTCATGCAAAAAGCACAGATACTAAAAACAAACAAACAAACAAAACCACTGTCAGAGCTGGGGTGGGTGGTGGTTTATAACATTAATCCTAGAACTTGGGAGGTAGAGGCAAGAGGGTCCCTGTGCCATTTTGAGGTCAGCCTGGCCTCCCTAGCAAACTCCAGGTCAGCCAGGGCTGCATTGAGAGACTTTGTTTAAGAAAAAGAATCACTATCAGGGTTGGGGGGGAGGGCTCGATAGTTAAGAACACTGCTGCTTATCCAGATGACCTCAGTCTGATTCCCAGCACCCTCAGGGGAGCTTACAACTCTAGTTCCAGGGGATCTGACAGTCTGATCTGGTTTCTGAGGCATCAAGAACAAACATAGTACACACAGACAAAATACTCATAAATATAAAAAATAAAAGTAAATGAATAAAATGTTTTCTAAAAAAACGTATTACCATAGGCTAGTGAAATGGCTCAAAGGGTAAAGTGCTTAACGACTATTTGGTTCCCAGACATTGTGTGCAAACCAGAAGCAGCGACTTCTGTAATCCCTGGTCCCCTGTGGAAGATGGGAGGGTAAGAGAGGCTAATCTTCTGAAGTTTCTAGCCTAGCTAGTGGTATATACGTACCCATGAACAACCATAGACCCTGCCTCAAACAAGGTGGGTTAAAATCAGAGCCCATTTTTTTTTCTGGAAATATAAAAAAAAATGTTCCTTGAAATACCTGTGACTGGATGGTTTGCATTTCCATAGAATTCTGACTCCTATACACATTCTGTGACACACACATGCTAACCTCAAACGTAGCCATACAAAATAGTGCATGCACGAGTGCGCGCACACACACACACACACACACACACACACAGAGAGAGAGAGAGAGAGAGAGAGAGAGAGAGAGAGAGAGAGAGAGAGAGAGAGTTTTCAGGTTTTCCTTTTATATGGTCTGCCCACCAAGCCCTATCTTTCTAACTCCAACCCTGATAATTTGAAGTTTGTAACCACCAACACTTTAGCAGCCAGGAATTGTGGGATTCGGGGAAGCCAAGCATAAGATGCTCTCTCTTCCTATTTCAGCACCCTGAATCCAAGCAAAAGGCTAAGAAGCCAATCAGAAAAAAAGGAGTAATAAACTGTGAATTCCTTTTTCCTCTATCCACTCTAGAGGAGCAGACAATGAAGACGTTCTAGAAATTGATGGCTCAGACCAAAGTTCTAGCTAGTAAATATGCAAAGACGTCTCCCACTTTTCATTCATCATGGTCTCTCAAAGTTGAGAAAGCAAGCATATTTCTTGCAAAGAAGTCACACCAGGGATATTGTTCTTAAGATTTATTTATTTCTATCCATGAATATGCGCATTAGTTTTTATGTGCACCACATTTGTACATGTGCTCACAGAGCCTAGAAGGTGTCAGGTCAGGTCCCTGGAACTGGATTGACAAATAGTTATTATCCAGCTTATGTGCCTGCTGGGAACTAACCCCTGCTTCCCTGCAAAAGCAATAAGCACTTCTCACTGCTGAGCCATACCCCCAGCCTGCCTTAGGGATTAATTTGGAAATAGGACGTTCTTGTATTTTGAAGAATATTGTTCTCTGCTCTCTCTCTCTCTCTCTCTCTCTCTCTCTCTCTCTCTCTCTCACACACACACACACACACACACACACACACACACCAACACACCAGTTAATGAAGTTACTGGTGAAGAGTTGAGGAGTGTTTCTAAAGCACAGGGTTTGCTGTGACATGAATGATATAACAGAGTGATATTCAGTTATTATAAATATGAACCATGAATATCCCTTTGGGCTGATAATGACATGGGGTTTTAATTTTACTTTTTTAACTGATCTTTACATTCCAGTGTGTGTGTGTGTGTGTGTGTGTGTGTGTGTGTGTGTGTGTGTGTGTGTGTGTGTGTGTGTGTGTGTGTGTGTGTGTGTGTGTGTGTGTGTGTGTAGTGGGAGATACCATTGTGGGGGCTAGAAGAGAGCAATGACACCCTTGAGTTGTAGGTGGCTGAGAGCCTTCCCAAGTGGGGACAGTCTTGCTGTTAAGTCCTGAAAGTCTCTCACTTCCCAGGTCGCTGGTACATTCTGGAGAGTCCTCCTAACCTCCTGCCTCCTGAGGTTGCCTGCTTCCATTCTTTCTGATGGCCTTCGGGGCTTTAGTCCTTTTCCCCCACCCAATACCAGATCATGTTCCCCTCCCCATCCCCTTTATCTTCCAGGTCACTCCCTTGATCCCCACTGTGGTTGTTTTCTTCTACCTCCCAAGTGGCACTGAGGTATCCTCACTTGGGCCTTTCATCTTGTCGAACATTTCAAGTTCTGTGGGCTGTATCTTGGGTATTTTTTTTTTTTTGGCTAATATCCACTTCTTAGTATGAACATACCATGCATGTCCCTTTGGGTCTGAGTTGCCTCATTCAGGACAATATTTTCTAGTTCCATCTATTTGCCTGAAAAATTCAAAGGGAGGGACCCTAGATGAAATGCCCTCCAGTGAGGAGAGGAAACTTGTACAACCCACCTTCCAGCAGAAAGACAGGGGATCAAGTGAGGGATGGGACTGCTATCCCACAGTCAAAGCTCTGACCCATAATTGTTCCTGTCTAAAAGAACTTCAGAGACAGAAAGAGACAAGAACCTGAGGAAAAGAAGGTCCAGCCACAGGACCAAAGTGGGATCCAGCTCAAGAGGGGTGGGGGGCGCTCAAGGCCTGACACCATTACTGAGGATATGTAGTGCTCACAAAAAGGGACCTATCATGACTGCCCTCCAAAAGACCCAACAAACAGCTGAAAGAGTCAGATGCTGATATTTGCACCCAACCAATGGACAGAAGCTGCTGACCCCTGTGGTTGCATTAGGGAGAAGCTGAAAGAAGCTGAGGAGGAGGGTGACCCTGTAGGAAGACCAGCAGTCTCAATTAACCTGGATCCCTGAGATCTCTCAGACACTAGACCACCAACCAGGCAGCATACAGTAGCTGATATGAGGTCCCCAACACATACATATACAGCAGACAACTACTGATCTGGGTTCAGTCAGAGAAGATGCACCTAACCGTTAAGAGATTGGAGGCCCCAGGGAGTTTAGAGGTCTGATTGGGTGTGTTGGGTGGGGACGTCCTCATGGAGATGGGGGTGGGCGGTTTTGGAGAGGGGAAGAAGGTATGGGATGTGGAACAGTTAGAGGGTGGACCGCGAGAGAAATAAAATCTGGAGTGTAAAAAATCAATAATAATAATAAAAATGTTGAGCCATTAAATAATGAAAATTCTCTCTAGGTTTAGTTGAGAGGTACCAGGGATGTATTTTGGGTAACGGGGTCTTTAATGACCATGTCTAACATCAACCAACAGAATAAAGGAAATTCCTTATATTTTATAGCCTTACAAGGTAGGGACATTAGAGCTTAGAGGGAAGGAATTTAAGGACTTAACACCTTGGAATCTGTACTAGATAGGATATATAGCTGTAATTTAGGAAGCCAGTCCTATCATCCCTTCCTACCTTAGGGCTACTCCTTAAATTTAACAGTTTAGGGAAGGTACTGGGTAGGCTACTAGGTTTGGCCGATGCCCCGTGCTGTCCGGCAGAGCTCCAAGAATTCCAGAGGATTTCTGAGCACTGGTGGGCTTCCAGTTTAGATGACTCCAGTCTTTATTCCCTGGCCTTTCCTAGTGTCTGAGACTCTCTCTAACCTCTTTCCTCTCCAATTTTCCCAATTTTAATCCCAGATATTTCCAGACCTTCATAATACAGTGAAATGGCAAAACAAGTTACTGCTGTCTTTCCTGTCATCCTACTTTAATGATGATATAATGATATAAATGATGATGATAATGATATCTGTATATCTACCAGGTAATTTCTTATACTCTACGCTTAAAATTGTTATTTGTAATGTTATCAAATTTGTAGTATAAATATGAAACTCTAAAACAAGTGAAGTATTTTGGGAGTCACAGAAATAAAATTCTATTTCTACCTCCATTCTCTCTTTATTTCTGAGACTGAGTTGAGGATAACTATCATAGACTGAAAATATGCCATGTACGTATGTAGAATTTTGTGAGAATGAAAAACTAAATTCCCTTAATGGCCCTTTGAATTAATAATCCAAAATATTAATGTCATTCAATGGCTCATTCCCCACCCCCAGAATTGAAAATGACAGTTCCTGCTTTTCTTGATGCTGTTAATCTTAACAGGTTTTGGTGCTGCTTCCATTGTAGTTTTGCTAACAATAAGACTTATTTCTAGATTATTATTTTTCCATGAAACGCTGGAATTGTTCAAATTTCCTGTCCAGTTGAAGCAAGATTGTGATGGTTTGTGTATGCTTGGGCCAGGGAGTGACATTATTAGAAGGTGTGATCTTGTTGGAGTGGGTGTGTCACTGTAGGTGTGGGCTTTAATAGCCTAGTCCTAACTGCCTGGAAGCCAGTATTCTGCTAACAGCCTTCAGATGAAGATGTAGAACTCTCAGCTCCTCCTGCGCCATGCCTGCCTGGATACTGCCATGTTTCTGCCATTGATGATAATGGACTGAATCTGTAAGCCAGCCCCTATCAAACATTGTCCTTATGAGAGTTGCCTTGGTCATGGTGTCTGTTCACAGCAGTAAAACCCTAACTAACACAAAGCCCAACAGCAGAAAAATATAAGCAGTTTAAATTACATGCTGTACATTTCACCATAAAAAGGGAAATCAACAACTGTCATCCCTCTGGGTAACATCTTTTCTCTACCACTTGATAAACTAGTTCTGTTTGAATGTGGGAACAAAGATTCCTGGAAAGAAGCTCCCTTCGAAAAAGTGAATTTGCTGATTAGAATTTCAGTACTGTGGAGAGATTGCATTGTTGCAGATCCAAAGGCTAGTTAGCTTATCTTGGGCTAGTTGGCCTTTAGATCTGCAAGTCCTCTGGAACAGCCATTCTTTTACCCACCTCTGTGTCAGAACTAACATCTGGTGAATACTAAATAAAAATCCTTTTGGAGTTTATTAACTTAGCAACCCACTTGCTTCCCCCCAACCAAAAGCTCAGTATCTTAAGGCTACAGAAAAGATCTGCCCATTACTCTAGACTTCCCTCTCTGGTGTATTTTAAACTTGCCCGAATTTACTAATTTATTTGTTTTGAAACACTATCAAACCTTAATGAAACGGCTTTCATGTTGGAACATGGCATTTGGGCTTAATCTCTGGTCTCAGGCCATGGTCACTCAAAATGGCTCTAGAATAAACTGTCTCTTAATCCTTTTACAATGAAAGCTGTGGGTTTTTTCCACTGACACATGTTCAGTTAATATTAGGCAAATACTCTTGTTTTATTTCTTCATGTAACTAACTACTATAACTTTTTAGATGTAGTAGGTACTCAACAAATATCGATAAATCAGAATTTGTTTAATTCAAACATTTCTAGTGACATAAGAATTATGTAAGAGGTGAGAACTTGGGTAATTGATGGCAATTAAACCAAAAATTAAATAGCAATTAAACCATTTAAAGAGCCAAGAGAGAATTGGAGAGCTGGCTAAGCAGGCTAATGTCTGTCTGGCAAGCATGGAATCTGACTCTGACCTTCAGTATTCAAAACATTGCTAGGGGTGGCCATGTCTGCAGCTCTTGAGAAACAGCAGCCAAATCAGGGAGACCCAGATTCAGCGAGAAACCCTGCCTCAAAAAAGTTAACAGCAGTAAAGGAAGGCAACCTCTGGCCTGCACACACACAGGCTCACAGATGCACTAACAAGCACATGTACATTCACACCCTCCACACATGGAAGACTGAATGCAGACTGGAAGTGATTTTAAAGGCAAGAAAAATACAGAAAAAAAAGAAGAAACAAACCAACTGACTGCTTTTAGAGAAAGCGGCTGTGCAATATCAGAGAAGGCTATTTATTTGAGTTTGTCTCTAACACAAATGTTGCTACTCAAAAACTAATGCTCTGCAGGACTTCAGAATCGTTGAGTGATTAATGAGACAGTAACCCTGAACACAAAAGATGTGAATCTGAGGACAGCAAAGAGGAATGTTCTACAAGTCATTCCAAGGATACCACACATTTGGTTGACTCCAGGAAAGACCTACTATTGAGTCCAAACTCAGCCAGACGAGTTGCGAGTGAAATAGCATCAAAATATATACCTTGAGTGTCAGTGTTGCACAAGAATACTACAAATACATAATACTGAGAATGGTTTAAAGCCTGAGGAATCTTTGTTTTCACTTGCTAATTACAGGTTTGCACACACACACAATTTTAATATAAAGCTTGGTGAGGTCACTCACCATGATAGACAATTTCTATTGAGTGTTCAAGTTATTTTGACTGATAATATTCTGAATACAGTAGCCATATTTTTTGTTTTCTTGATGTCACATAGATATCAGAACTTCAGGGACGCTGGGCTTACATAACTACAAATACCATTCCTTAGCTAAATATGTATTACATGAATGCATGAATTGTTATTTGAAATTATTGTAATCAACTTTATAAAGAAAAGCCTTACTTTTTTAAAAAAATCAGTCTAGCTTTTTAAGATAATTTGTTACAAATAAATACTAAATATGCACAGTTTTAATGACTGTAAATACAATCTAAAGATTTTATTCTGAATATAAACTCAAAATTACATTTTTCATAGGAAATATAAATTTCCCTCTTTTCATATAGCTTCTGATGAGAATCATAAATCTTGATTTTTTTTGTTAATTTCTGGCAGAACAGGAATGATATTGGCTGAGAAAAGAACAAAAACAGGGGAGAGAGAGAACCTGTAGAGAACATCAGTGGATAGACACAGCCCACAGTTGAGGGATGGGCCACCCACCCATTAAAAATCTTTAACCCAGAATTGTTACTTTTTTAATTTTATTTTTCTTGGATATTTTATGTATTTACATTTCAAATATTCTCCCCTTTTCCCCTCTCCCATTCCACCTCTCCCATTCCCACCCACCCACTTCCACACTAGCACTCCCCTACATTGGGGAAACAAGCCTCCACAGGACCAAGGGCTTTTCCTACTACTGATGCCAGACAATGCCATCCTCTGCTACATATGAGGTTTGAGCCGTGGGTCCCTCAATGTATACTCTTGAGTTGTTGATCTAGTCCTTGGGAGCTCTGGTGGGGTCTGGTTAGTTGATATTATTGTTCTTACTATGAGGTTGCAAACCCCTTCAGCTCCTGCAATCCTTTCTCCAACTCTTCCATTGGGGTCCCTGTGCTCAGTTCAATAGTTAGCTGCAAGCATCCTCATCTGTATCAGTAAGGACTTGGCAGTGTCTCTCAGGAGACATCCATATCAGGCTCCTGTCAGCAAGCACTTCTTGGCATCAGCAATAGTGACTGGATTTGATGGCTGCATATGGGATGAATCCCCAGGTGGGATAGTCTATGGATGGCCTTTCCTTCAGTCTCTGCTCTACTCTTTGTTCCCATATTTCCTCCCATGAGTATTTTGTTCCCCCTTCTGAGAAGGACTGAAGCATGCACATTTTGGTCTTCCTTCTTCTTGAGCTTTTATGATTTGTGAATTTTTCTTAGGTATTTCAAGCTTTTGGACGAATATCCACTTATCAATGAGTGCATACCATGTGTGTTTTTTCTGTGATTGGGTTACCTCACTCAGGATGATATTTTCTAGTTCCATCCATTTGCCAAGAATTTAATGAACTCTTTGATTTAATAGCTCAGTAGTGCTCCATTGTGTAAATGTACCACATTTTCTGTATCCATTCCTCTGGTGAAGGGCATGTGGGTTCTTTCCAGCATCTGGCTGTTATAAATAAGGCTGCTATGAAGATATGGAGCATGTGTCATTGTTATATGTTGGAGCATCTTTTGGGTGTATGCTCAGGAGAGGTATAGCTGGGTCCTCAGGTAGTACAATGTCCAGTTTTCTGAGGAACCTCCAGATTGATTTCCAGAGTGGTTGTACCAGCTTGCAATCCCACCAACAATGGAGAAGTGTTCCTCTTTCTCCACATACTCGCCAGCACCTACTGTCACGTTACTTGTTAATCTTAGCCATTCTGACTGGTGTAAGGTAGAATCTCAGAGTTGTTATGATATGCATTTCCCTGATGACTAAGGATGTTGAACATTTTTTAGGTGTGTCTCAGCTATTTGGTATTCCTCAGCTGTGAATTCTTTTTGTAGCTTTGTGCCCCATTTTTAATAGGATTATTTGATTCTCTGGAGTCAAACTTCTTGAATTCTTTGTATATATTAGCTCTCTATCAGTTGCAGGATTAGTAAAGACCTTTTCTCGATCTGTTGGTTGTGTTTTGTCCTATTGACAGTGTCCTTTGCTTAAAGAAGGTTGACAGTTTTATGAGGTCTCATTTGTTGATTCTTGATCCTAGAGGATAAGCCATTGTTGTTCTGTTCAGGAAATTTTCCCTTGTGCCTACATGTTGGAGGATTTCCCCCCTCCCTTTTTTTTTTATTAGTTTCAATGTATCTGGTTTTATATGGAGGTCTTTGATACACTTGGCCTTGAGCTTTGTACAAAGAGATAAGAATGGGTCAATTTGCAATCTTCTACATGCTGACCTCTAGTTGACCCATAACCATTTATTAGAAATTCTGTCTTTTTCCCAATGGGCAGTTTTAGCTCCTTTGTCATAGATCAAGTGACCATAAGTGTGTGGGTTCATTTCTGTGTCTTCATTTATATTCCATTGATCTACCTGCCTGTCTCTGTACCAATACCATGCAGTGTTTTTTTTCTTAATCACTTTTGTTCTGTACTACAGCTTGGGGTCAGGGATGGTGATTTCCCCAGTTCTTTTATTGTTGAGAATAGTTTTCATTGTCCTGGGTTTTTTGCTTTTCCAAATGAATTTGCAAAATGCTCTTTCTAACTCTATGAAGAATCAAGTTGGGATTTTGATGGGAATTGCATTGAATCTGTAGATTGCTTTTGGCAAAATGGCTATTTTTACTATATTAATCCTGCTAATTAATGAGTATAGGAGATCTTTCCATCTTTTGAGATCATCTTAGATTTTCTTCTTCATATCTGCCTCATATGTAGCAGAGGATGGCACTGTCCATCCACAATAGGAGGAAAAGGCCTTGGTCCTTTGAAGGTTTGTTTCCCCAATGTAGGGGCATTGAGGTGGGAGTGCATGGGTTGGGATGGGAGCATCCTCATAGCAGCAGGTTGAAGGGAGGAAGGTAAGGGAGAGGGGGAAAGGGATTAGCATTTTTAGGGTAAATACATAAAATATCCAAGAAAAATAAATTTGAGAGTTTTAGACATTTTATTTTGATCGTATTATTGATTTTCCCAGCTTCTCTCACATATGGTCCCCATTCCTATACCCACCCTATTGAATGCCTTCTTTCTTCTAAACCCATTGATTACAATTTGTGGTGCCTATAAACTCTTGGGTGTATAGCTATTCTACCAGTATGTAGAAACTCTTGATTGTGTACTCAACCTGTTAGTGGCCACACCACTCAACAAAATTAACATGCTCCTCTTGTCATTATTAATTATCAATAGATCCTCAGCTAGAGGGTGGAACCTTCTGCCTCACTCTTCCTTGTATACTGGGTCTTGCCTCACTTGAACCGATTCTCTTATGTAGTCCACTTCATCCAACATTAACATATTATGCATGTATTTTGTGTTTGAAATGAAACTCTTTTAAGGTTGAAAAAAATCCCTGTTATCACAGTGTTACCTTTCGATGCCTAATGAAGCATGTAGTCTATCATGCACAGCGATCATTAAGTGTTGGTGTTTCCAGCAATGATACAGGAATAAGTGATACCTTTTCACTCATCCCTTTCTGAAATCTCCAAAATTATAAAAGACGTTTGAAACTATGGGATACTTTGAAATCTCTACCAGAATCTTTATACAGCATCTTTTAGAGCAGTACCAACTGAAAAAAAAATGAAATTGAATACTATAATTTTAACTGAATTTTTTTCTAAGGGTAGTCATTCAGTGGCTTATGAATTAACTAAAGCAACTGCAAAATCTTCAATGTTTCCCATTTTAGAAAGATGTTGGAGTCATAGACCTAGGTAAAGAATAGTTAAAGCAACTTTTCATTAGGCCTTGTATGTGGTGGGATTTAGTGGTAGTGTTTATGTTCTATAAAGAATTTTCCCTGCCCTATTCAGGGGGAATAAGTAGGTTTCATGCTAAACAGAACAATACAAAAAGTAAAAAAAAAAAAAAAAAAAAAAGAGAGAGAGAGAGAGGAAAAAAAGAAAGAAAACCAGTTGTTCCCAGGTGTTTTCTTTGCAGCAACAGATTTTTTTTTAAAAAGCAAAAATGAAAGCAATTTCTATACCCTAAGGAGGTCTGGACTACAGACAGAGGTGCCTGATACTTCTTTTGACATGACTGCTGGCACGAGGTAATCTAGGCCAGTCCAGCCAGGTCAGCCACATTTTAGGATAAATTAAAATGTCAGCTCTTAACTGAAAGCTTTTGATTTTTAACGACTTGAATTTAAAACTATCTGAATTGGAAAAGAAAATATTTGAAGGATCATTTGTGGTAGGTACAAATGAAGTGTGAGGGGTGAGCATCTGAGTACTGTGGCAGAATGAGGAGAATCCGAAGACCCCAGTTTAGTCTCAGACAATTCTGTCAGGCTTCTCAAAACAGAACATCAATTGCATTTATTGTTGATCAGAACAAACAAATAATTTTAAAATAATTATGGGTTATCAAGCAGTTTCACATTTTGGGAAGTTTTACAATAGAGGTGGCATTAAAATGGATGAGGTGAGAGCTGCGAAGACTCTCAGTCAGGAAAGAGCTTGCCTTACAGAGATGTGTACTCAGGTCTCACAACCCAGTACCCATGGGCAGCCAGGAGGCAGGCAGGATGGGAAAAGCTTGCAGTCCCAGTGCTGGCGAGGCAGAGTAAGCTCAGAACCTGGGGCTTTGGTATTAGCTTCCCAGAAAACCTAATCCACCTGGCGAGTTCCAGACCTATAAGGAACCCTGTCACAAATTAAGTTGGGTAACACCTGAGGAATGGCATCTGCCGTCGCCTTCTGGCCTCTACACACACATGTACACATACACCAAAACACACACATAAACAAAGTGCATGGAAAAATGTAACTTATTTAATGAATGATTTGGATGAAAATCATGTTGGAATTCTATTTCCCACAAAAATAAGCTATAAATATGGGGGGTCAAATAAACAAGAAAAGACATTTTTATGGGATGAATTGATAGAAAATTACCTGATCATAAACAAAGTCCTTTATCAGTTACTTATTCTGAATGACAATTCACACCTGGTGGATTTAAACAATGATTTGTTTTCTCTTAATACCGGGATTGGCTGAGACACTCTTAAGCTGGTTTTAATTGGGATTTCTCAAGAGTCTGCTTATTGACCACAGGTCAAAAGGAGTTTGTCTAATGCTTGGAAGAGAAGAAGGATGACTGTTTTAAACTCTGAGGTGGCTAAACCTGCCTTCTTTGAGCTTAGCGGCTCTGAGGTTTCAAAGGGGCAAAAGGAGAAACTGCAAGAGCTTTGAGCCCTTGCTCAAAAGTCATACAGCCTTTTGCTTAACTCTACTAGCTTTGGCAAGTCACAAGGTCTTTGGATCTCAAAATCCAGGCATGAAAACTTGACAAGAGAAACTGCCAAACAGTTTGGGCAATTTATATGCCATTGCAGGTGCAGGTTCTTAAGGCTGATTTTGTTATTTTATAACATAAAATGTTACATATTTACTGCAAATTGCCATAGTAAATAAGACAGAACAATGGATAGGAAAGTGGTTAAACTAATTCTCACCATATGACTAGATGTTAACAATTTCTAATAGTAAGAATTATGGGTCAATGAGAAAAGTAAAAAGATAAAATGTACAAGTAGTAGGTTAAGCCAAATTATATTAATTGACACAATAAATGTCAACACTATGAAAATAAGGTAATGCTACCAAAACTACTTTAATTATAAAATTCATAGTAAAATGCTTCTTTTTTTTTAATTGGTTATTTTATTTATTTACATTTCCAATGTTGTCCTCCTTCCTGGTCTCTCCTCCACAAACCCCCTAACCTATCCCCTTCCCCTTTGCCTCTATGAGGGTGTGCCTCTGCCCACTCCTGCCACACCACTCTAGCATCTCCCTATGCTGGGACATCAAGCCTCCACAAGACCAAGGGCCTCCCCTCCCACTGATATCAGATAAGGCAATCCACTGCTACATATCTAGGTTGAGCCATGGATCCCTCCACATATACTCTTTGGTTGATGGTTTAGTCCCTGGGGGACTCTGGAGGTCCAGTTAGTTGATATTGTTGTTCTTCCTATGGGGTTGCAAACCCCTTCAGCTCCTTCAGTTCTTCCCCTAGCTCTTCCTTGGGGTCTCCAGGCTCAATCCAATGGTAGGCTGTGAATATCTGCATCTGTATTACTCAATGCTGGCAGAGCCTCTCAGGGGACAGTCATACCAGCATCCAGTCAGCAAGTGCTTTTCAGCATCAGCAATAATGTCAGGGTTTGGTGGCTGCAGATGGGATGAATCTCTAAGTGAGGTGATCTCTGCATGGCCACCCTTCACAATAGCCAGAAATAATATAAAATACCTTGGTGTGACTCTAGCCAAGCAAGTGAAAGATCTGTATGACAAGAACTTCAAGTCTCTGAAGAAAGAAATTGAAGAAGATCTCAGAAAATGGAAATATCTCCCCTGCTCATGAATTATCAGGATTAATATTGTAAAAATGACCATCTTGCCAGAGTAATCTACAGATTCAATGCAACTCCCCTCAAAATTCCAGCTCTAATTAGTTTCTGTTTTTATGATCTGTCCATTAATGAGAGTGGTGTGTTGAAGTCTCCTACTACTTTGGTGTATGGAACAATGTGTGCTTTGAGCTTTAGTAAAGTTTCTTTTCTGAATGTGGGTGCCCTTGCATTTGGAGCATAGATGTTAAGAATTGAAAGTTCATCTTGATAGATGTTTCCTTGGATGACTATGGAGTGTTCTTCCTTAACTTTTTTGATAACTTTTGGTTGAAAGTCGACTTTATTAGATATTAGAATGGCTATTCCAGCTTGCTTCTTGGGACCAATTGCTTGGAAACTTTTTCCAACCTTTTATTCTGAGGTAGCGTCTGCCTTTGTCACTGAGGTACATTTCCTGTATGCAACAAAATGCTGGGTCCTCTTTATGTATCCAGTCTGTTAATCTATATGTCTTTTTATTGGAGGATTGAATCCATAGATGTTAAGAGATATTAAGGAATAGTGATTGTTGTTTCCTGTTATTTTTGTTGTTAGAGGTGGAATTATGTTTGTGTGGCTCTCTTCTTTGGCTTTGTTGCAAAAAGACTACTTTTTTGCCTTTTCTAGGGTGTAGTTTCCCTCCTTGTGTTGGAGTTTTCCATCTATTATTCTTTGTGGGGCTGGTTTTGTGGAAAGATATTGTGTAAATTTTTTTTGTTATGGAATATCTTAGTTTCTCCATCTGTGGTAATTGAGAGTTTTACTGGATACAGTAGCCTGGGCTGGCATTTGTGTTCTCTTAGGATCTGCATGACACCTGCCCAGGATCTTCTGGCTTTCATAGACTCTGATGAGAAGTCTGGTGTAATTCTGGTAGGTGCCTTTATATGTTACTTGACCTTTTCCCCATACTGCTTTTAATATTCTTTCTTTGTTTTGAGCATTCAGTGTTTTGATTATTATATGATTATTATTATTTCTGGTCCAATCTATTTGGAATCCAGTAGGCTTCTTGTATGTTCACCGGCATCTCTTTCTTTAGGTTAGGAACTTTTCTTCTATAATTTTGTTGAAGACATTTACTGGCCCTTTAAGTTAGGAATCTTCACTCTCTTCAATATCTGTCATACTTAGGTTTGGTGTTCTCATTGTGTCCTGGATTTCCTGGATGATTTGGATTAGGAGCTTTTTGCATTTTGCATTTCCTTTAACTATTGTGTCAATGTTTTCTATGGTATCTTCTGCCCCTGAGATTCTCTCTTCTATCACTTATATTCTGTTGGTGAAGTTTGCTTGCATCTATAACTCCTGATCTCTTTCCTAGGATTTTATCTCCAGGGTTGTCACCTTTTGTGCTTTCTTTATTGTTTTTATTTCCATTTTTAGATCCTGGATGGTTTTGTTCAATTCCTACACCTGTTTGGTTGTGTTTTCCCATAATTCTTTAAGGGATTTTTGTGTTTACCTGTGTTGTCCTGTATTTCTTCGGGGGAGTTATTTATGTCCTTCTTAAAGTCCTCTATCATCATCATCAGATGTGATTTTAAGTCCAATCTTGCTTTCCTGGTGTGTTTGCTGTGGTGGGAGAACTGGGCTCTGATGATGCCAAGTAGCCTTGGTTTCTGTGGCTTAGGTTCTTGTACTTGCCGCTCGTCATCTGGTTATTTGTGATGTTAGTTGGTCTTGCTGTCTCTGACTGGAGCTTGTGCCTCCACTGGGCCTGTGAGCCTATGAGCCTGTGATCTTAGGAGGGAGAGTGCTTCTGAAAGGCCAGCTCTCTCAGGGCAGGTTTTGTGTCTGAGAGCTGTGGGACAGCCCCAGCTCTGGATGCAGATGGAGAATGGAATGCCCTGTTCTAGGCTGCCCTGTGGCTCTGGTGTCCTGTGAGTTCTTGGCATGTCTCTCCTTGGACAGTCAGTAGAGTGAAAGTGGGGTTCCACCTGTGGCCTGTAGGCTTAGGAAGGAGAGTGCTCCTGGCCGACCAGCTCTCTGCAGGCAGGATTTTTGTCCCAGTCTCAAAGTTTGTTTTTTTGTTTTTTTTTTGTTTGTTTGTTTGTTTGTTTTTGTATCTGCTTTCTTTGTGGCTGAGTATGTGGTCAGTTTTGTAGGAAGTTCTGTGCTGGTGCTGGTCTATTGTATTTGGGTGGAATGTACTGTAGATATCTGTTGGTCAAGTTGATTCATAATATCTGTTAGCTCTATTATTTTTCTGTTTAGTTTCTGTCTGGATGTCCTGTTCATGGGTAAGAGTGGATTATTGAAATCTCCCACTATTGATATGTGGGGCTCCATGGGTGATCTAAGATTTAGTAATATCTCTTATAAATATGAGAGCCCTTTTGTTTGAGGCATATATGTTAAGAATTGAGACATCAACTTAGTGTATTTTTTTCAATGATGATTATGAAGTCTCCAGGCACATGTGTAGCAGAGGACTGCCTTGTATGGCCTCAGTGGTCGAGAATGCACTTAATCCTGTGGAAACTTGATTACCTCAGAGTAGGGAGATGCTGGTGGGAGTAAGATAGGGTTGGGTGGGTAAGTGTGGGAGCACCCTCTCAGAGGCGGGGGTGCTAGGGTGAAGAACTCACTGGAGCTGGCTTACAGTTTCAGAGATCTACTCCATTGGCATCCTTGTGGCCAGCACAGCAGCATGCAGATGAACAAGGTGCCAGAGAAGGAGTTGAGCATTCTACATCTTGATCCACAGGCAGCAGAAAACGATTGTGTGCCATTCTGGGCTCAGCTTGGGCTTCTTTTTTATTGGATAGTTTATGTATTTACATTTCAAACGTTATCCCTTTTCCCGGTTCCCCTCTCTCCCATCCCCCTCCCAATTCTTCCCACCCCCAAATCTATGAGGATGCTCCCCCTCCCACCCACCCTCACCTACATTTCCCTACACCGGGAAACTGAGCTTTCATGGAACCCAGGGCTTCTCCTCCTGTTGATGCCAGACAATGCCTTCCTCTGCTACAAATGTGGCTGGAGCCGTGGGTCCCTCCATGTGTACTCACTGGTTTGTGGTTTAGTCCCTGGGAGTTCTGGGAGTCTGGTTGGTTGATGTTTTTGTGCTCCCTATGGGGTTGCAAACCCACTCATCTCCAATAATGAAAGACTTCCTTCATCAAGGCCACACCTATTCCAACAAGGCTACACCTCCTAATAATGCCACTCCCTGTGGGCCTTTTGGGGCTGATTATATTCAAACTACCATACAGGCCAAATCTCCAGTGATCACAGATACATGGACTTCATAGTATGTCTTCCACACGGTTTCAGGGAAATGCTGGTTGCACTGAATTAACTAGAATGGTAGATTCTTTTTAGTTTTGGAGGAAAGTTTGAGAATAATTTATATTGCTTCTTTAAATGTGGGTGAAATTTACCATTACACTTATTAGAGTACAGAATTCTTTGTTGAAAGATAGTTTTATTTTTATTTTTAAATAAAAGTTACTTTAACAAGTGATTCAATATTCTTAACAATTCTGGGTTTATTCAGATTTGCCTTTGTCATTTGGTCTTGGTAGACTTTCTGCTTCTAGACGTTTGTCCATTTTATATAGGTCATAAACTATTTGGGGATACAATTAAGGATGTTTTCATTGTCCTTTCTTACAGGTACCTTTATTCCTACAGTATTGGTCCCTTAAACTCCATCACCAACCTCAGGAATTTGAATATTCTCTTTAGTCCGCACAGTTAAAACGCTATCTGTTGTTGTTTTGTTATCTATTGATTTTATCTTTTCTAAACTTTATTTCTTTTTTCTTTACTCTATATTATTTTCTTCTTTGTGTTAGCTTTGGTTTAGTCTGTTATTACAGTTCCTCAGTGTGTACATTTGAAGTTCGTCATTTGAGAACTTTCTTTGTTTCAATGTCTTTCTATTTATGAGTATTTTTGCTGTGTCTATATTTTTGGTTTGTAATAATTTCACTCTTGTGCTTCTATAAGCTCATCTGTAAGCATTTTCTAGATGTTTTGTTCTCATTGTCTAAGTTTTAATTATTTTCTCTAAGGAAATGAACTACTCAGAGTTGTGAATGTTATAGTTTTGTTTCTGTTTCAAGACCAGCAGTTAGATATCAAAGCACAGATGCCCAGTGTTTGATAGCCAGGTCAATTTCCCCAACCTAATGTCTCACCATTCCTGGTCAAGCTGTTCAGAAAATGTTCACCTAGCTGCTGTCACAGAGAAAATTGACTGTGACTATTGTACAAACTCAAGTGAAGGACTGACAGCTTCAGCATCTGGTAAGCTCTGTTCTCTGATGCCAAAAAAGAATAAGGTGAAAAAGACTAATTATTAGATATGGATTTATTGATTTACTTGGCATTTTATTTAAATCATTGCTTGGACTGCCCAGTTTCCAAGCTTAGCTTCCCTTGCTACCTGGAACAGAATGACATAGAGAAATAGCTCGTAACACTTGGTCATTGCCCTTAACAACCTGCTGACTACCACCTGCCTTTGTAAAATCTCACTTGCCTGCCACACCTGGTAGTTCTAGCCTGTAAAAGGAGAATGCCAACTGGCCTCAGTATTAAAGCCTTTCTGGATCTCTCCTGATTTTGGTAGTGTAGAGTGTAGTGTCTTCGCTTCCACTCTCATTGGTGTCGGAATGCTTACTCCAGAAGGATTCCCACAACAATGCCAAGATGGCACCTTGTTAGTCTTTCCAGGGGTAAGAAAAATCTGTGTTCTCATGTGGTAGAGAGTAGGTGACAAACATGATCAAATTCTGCGTGAGCTTTAAAAAGGCCCAGATCCTCTCTACAAGGAAGAAGTCCTTACAATCAAATCGCTTTATAAAGGCCTTATCTCCTGATGTCATCCCATTGGCCATTAGTTTTCAACATGTGAATTACAGGAGAACATGTTCAAACCATGACATCCTGGATAGCTCTTCTTTCTCATTGATCTCCTAATTCTGCTTCTGGCTGTCAATCATCCAGAGTGCTTAACTCCATGCACCTATGCATTCTCCTCCTTAATTTTGGTACTCTTAATTTGGGGGTTAAACATTTCCACAAGAGTGTACCCAGCACTCTAGGCCATTCTCCATAACCCTATCAGATAGTTCTAGGGCTATTTTCTCTAAAACTCCAGTTTCTGCATCATATGGGGCAATTTGCATTCCGGCTCAGTTTTCATTCTGTTTCCACTCTATTCTCTCTTCAAATTTCATTTATGTGCTAACTGCCACTTTTCTTTCACTAGAATAAAAAATTCCCTAATTTCATGAGTTCTTATTTTGCTATAATCCTGCTAAGAATGAATGGAATAGATGCTGAATAGATTTTTGCTAAATACTCACCTACATGTACTTACTAACATGGATAGATAATTGAATTCTCTGTGTGTGTACACACTCCTGCATGCCTGCTTGAGTTAACTTTATTTGTTGGCCAAATTTTAAGTCAACGATCTTTTTGAAATTACAATGTCCAAAGGAAGAGGCTACTTACTTTTTCAAATTTTCTTAACTAAAAGCAATAATATATATATATTATATATATATATATTATATATATATATCAGAGAGACAGAGAAAGGCAGAGACAGAGGGAGACAGAAACACACACACAGAGAGAGAGAGAGAGAGAGAGAGAGAGAGAGAGAGAGAGAGAGAGAGAGAGTTGTTATTATTGTTTAATTTAGAGCAGGGCTTCTCAACCTTGGCATTATTGGCAAGGCTTCGGTTAGATACTCTTTTTTCTAAACACAAACAAAAATTGGGTCTCACTATGGAAACCAAGCTTGCCTCAGACTCAGTCACCTGCCTCTGCCTCCTGAGTATTGGGATTCTAAGTGTGTGCTATCATGCGTGGTTTTATCTAGATATCCCCTTACTACAGAGGGCTGTCTGTGTGTATTAAAGGCTATTCAGCAAATCTTCTCATTTCTTCACACTTAATCCCAGTTGCAGCTCCTCAATTTAGGTTTATAATCACCAGTGTGTTCAAACATTGCTGAATGTCAGGGGTAGGTATAGGAAGAATGAAATGCACCCAGTCTGAGAGACATTATGCTGCTCTCTGACAATTGTTAGCTCTCTAAAAAAAAGTATTTAGAATGAAAGATGTACACTGTGGCAATTTGTATATGCTCAGGCCAGAGACTGCCATTATTAGAAGGTATGGCCCTACTGGAGTAGGTGTGGCCTTATGGGAATAGGTATGTCATTGTGGGTGTGGTCTTTAAGACCCTCATCTTTGCTATCTGGAAACCAGTCTTCTACATCAGCCTTCAGATGATTCTGAAGCCTCTCAGTTCCTCCTGCACCGTGCCTGCGTGGATGCTTCCATGTCCCTGCCTTGATGATATTGGACTGAGCCTCTGAACCTGTAAGCCAGTTCCAATTAAATGCTGTCTTTTATAAGACTTGCCTTGGTCATGGTGACTGTTCGCAATAGTAAAACCCTAACTAAGACATACACAAAGGTCTCGATTTCAGATTAGTATAAAAATGCACTCCAGAATAAAAGTACACCATAAAGTAATTAAGTAAACTTGTTTACAAAATATTTGTATTGTCAAATAACGTCACTTGCTCTATAGAACAAAGCTAATAAAATATATGGTGTTCCAAAAACCATACCACAACCTCTAACAACACATTCCAAATTAACTGGTACATCATAGAGTCCATATATATCTATATAAGAGATTTATACTTCCTCTTTCTCTACCCTAGATGCAATCCACAGACCATAGGAAGCTCAAGAAGAAGGATGACCAAATGCGGATGCTCCCACTCCTTCTTAAAAGGGGAAAAATGTATCCATAGAAGGGGATATGGAAGCAAAGTTTAGAGCAGCGACCAAAGCCATTCAAAGGAACAGCCATTCAAAGCCTACCCCACATGTGGCCCATATATATACAGCCACCAAAACTAGATAAGATTGATGAAGCTAAAAAACACATGCTGAAAGGAACCGGATATAGATCTCTCCTGAGAGACACATCCAGAGGATGTCCAATACAGAGGTCAACACTAGCAGCAAAACACTGAACCGAGAACAGGACTCCCTTGGGGAGAATTAGAGGAAGGATTGAAAGAGTTGAAGGAGCTTGCAACCCTATAAGAACAACAATGTCAACCAACCAGAGCCTCCAGGGACTAAACTACTATCAAAAGACTATACATGGACTGACCCAGGGCTCCAACTGCATGTGTAGCAGAGAATAGCCTTGTTGGGGCAACAATGGAAGGGGAAGCCCTTGGTCCTGCCAAGGTTAAACCCCCCAGTGCAGGGGAAGATGGGGGGGGCAGTAAGGGGGATGGATGAGGAGAATACCCGTATGAGGGAGGAGGATGGGATGGGGGGCTTATGGACAGGCAACCAGGAAAGGGAATAACATTTGAAATGTAAGTAAAAAAATATATCTAAGAAATTAAATTAAATTAAAATACCTTTGTAAAAATATATCTGAAAGGGGTTCACTTTGTTATTGGAAGACACTGTTCTCTGGCTATTGGTAATTCAGTAGTTTTATTTTCATAGTCAAAGGTGTATTGATTGTCACACACATAATTGTTTGCGTGTTTAGTTGGCTGATCTTTTCCAGAAGGTTAATTTCAAAATGATTTCAGCATCTAAGTTCGCATAGGAGTTGTCACCATATTGTCTAATTTCTCTTCGTGTTTTGAGTAAGTCTTTTAAATTGCTGGGATATTATGCTCTGGGAAATGACTAGAGTTTTGTGCAGTAACAGCTTTTCATTTGTATTATGAGTCTTAACATCCACTTAGAGTATCAGCTCTCATAGTTTCAAATATACTATTATGAGCCATTTGGAATTGTAAAAGCATTCATAAGTGAATGCATCCTAGAATAGCTCAAATTGGTTGGCTATATGAGACATATTGAAAAATTAAAACAAATAATATCAAATGTATATGCGCTTTGGTTAAATGGAATAAGTGTATTTTGGGTCATTCAAATACATTTCTCATTAGATCAAATAAGCTTTTTGGAAGAGTTTCTTTAGTGTTTTATTACAAGTAGAAAATTGGACCTTAGAAATAACCAGTGCCAGGAACTGTGGAAATGCTCTCCAATGAATAGAGAATATTACTTTAGTGTATACAAGAGGAGTGAAAAATCTGAAACATATAGTGATTTGATTCTCATAAATTTTTATTTATGTAGTACATTGAAACAAAGCATACAAATTAATAAGGGGATTTATTACTCCATATTCAGCATACATTGTTTGTAATCAAGTTATATTATACACATTGAAAATTGAATAATAACAATCATAGTTTTTCGGCTCCTTACATTTTAGACTTTAAAATGGACGAAATGTCAAATGCTCTTACTTTGGAAAATCTAAATTTTTTCCATTCATCTCTACTTCCATAATTCCATCCACTTCATACTCAAGTCCAAGTGTACAAGAACTACCCTGCTGCTTTGCTACATCTAGATCTTGTGCGATTTTCAGGACATTTGCAAGTTTTACTGCTGTGCATAGGAATTCTTGTCCAGAATATTACCCTCCAAGGTAAGTACATAAGCAGCTGGGTTCACATGCTGATACAAATGGAAAAGGTAATCCTTGTGTTGGCCCAGCAAAACTTACGTTTTCCTAAGCTCAAAACTAGATGCTATCTATCCCCTCAGATAACCCACTTTATTTTTTCCCTACTCTGCATACTCTCATCTCCCTTCTTAACAAAAGTTTTAAGGTGTTTCAGATAGATCTTTAGAATTCTTATTTGTAGAATCATTATTAAGCATCATCACTGACACAAAAGCATCAAGACCAAAGACAATCAACCTCCTACTTTATTTTTTTCTATTATTTCAAGACACAGAGAATAAATTAATAATGTAATAGACCTTCAACTATATATTTATTCTCTGTCCTCACAGAAGTCTGGAAACACATGCCATTTTGAAGTTGTGCAAAGAAACGGAGAAAGACAAGCAATCTTGGCCGAAGGTACAAAACCAAGGCATTCAAATCGTGCTGATGTTCATTTTCATATGATTCCAACTCTAAATAGTTCACAAGAGGTAGACGTGACAATGAATGGCAATGTGCTACAGACAGGAGTACAGTAGAATACATTCAATCCTACTATGTGTTATCGTTGATAGAAAGAGTATGAACCCCACAAAGAAGACTGAACCCTACTTCTCTGAACCTGTGATATGTTTGGTTATATAGAGAAAAGAAAATTTAGATTGCCTAAAGTAAGTTGCTGATCAACTGACCTTTCAATGAGATCATTCTGGACTATGTGAACAGACTCAGTATGATCAGAAGGACTTTTAACATGGCTGAGTAGGGCAGAGAAGTGGGTCTCAGTGATTTTTACTTAGGGGAGAAGGATCCGGACCTACTTGGCACCAGCCAATGGGCCTTATAATCGCCAACCATTTCTGTATCTTCTCTCTTTTCCCCACCAACCCATGGACCCTCCCATTCTGATCCTGTCCCTCCCCTCTGTCTTTTGGTTATTGTTCTCCTCCCCTTTCCTTCCTGCTATACTTCACCTCTACCTTCATTTACTGTTCTCTTTCCACCATTCCACTCAGCCTCTGACAATGCGTGTATGCCGGTACACTCAGGACCTCCACTACCCGACCTGTTCTGTTTTTCCCTCCTACTCTTGCGAGGTTTCCTGGCTGAAGACTTCCTGGACAAAGAGGAGCGCCAGTGGAAGGTCTAGTTCCACCGCTGGAGCTCCTCCTACATGGTGCATTGGAAGAACCAGTTTGTCCACTATAGCAAGCAGGAGCGCTGCTCAGACCTGTGACCCATTGGGGGACCCCAGGTCCTGCCGCCCTGCCCAAGCCCCAAGTTGTATATATACTGTTTATTTAAGGGTTGGGATATAATACAATCGAGCCCCCAGGCCCTGTCCACCTCACCCCGACTTCCTCCCACTGGGATCCCCATCTTCTGCATGTCTTGGGCTGAGCTCCCCTCCCCCGCTGTGGCTTCCCAACTCTGGGCTGCCAATAAACTGTTATAGCCACTCCCTTAATGGTATCTTAATTTTGATCTATTGAGACTCATTCTACACTTTAGGACTAGGCAACTGTAGTATGATGAATACAAGTTAGTTTTATCAACTTAACTTGTAATAATTGCCCGCATCTGTTTTGTAATAGAAATAACTGCTATAACGCCAATGTTTATCACTGTCTTTAAAGCATTCTGAACACAATTAGCACACAATGCATGAGAAAATGCTAATCTCCTCTTGTCACCGAGAAATTTGTAGCACAAACCTATGGAAACAATGTCAATGTTTTCACTTTTTATTTCTTTATATTTAGTCACACATGTAGCAAGCGTAGCAACAATTACTTTTTGTTAACCTGTTCTAGTTTTACGTTGAGTAGTTGTTGGGAAGCAAAATACACAAGAGTTCTGGCCTTCAAAGAACTATGATTCTTAAAAAAAAATCTACATAACTCAACTAAGTGGAAGCTTGGCGTGAATTCGTTGCATACCTGAATCAGTGAAGAAGAGACAGTTAGGGATGACAAAGGAACTTCACAACAAGGTCATCTTCATGCTTAACTCAATGATGGAGACCTAAGCTTTGGTACACAGCCTCTAGAGGTGCTCCTAGTTCTGAGGAGCATAAACATTGTCTTCTCTTTTCCAAAATCAGTGTCCAAGAATCTCTTCTTTCCATCTGACTAGCCTTGGAGTTATTTGACCTTGAGAGTGTTTTCTCTTACTCAGTTTTCTTTTAGCATTTTTTTCTGCTAGTCATTAAAGACTAATAGGCAATTAAAATGCAGTCAGCATCAAAAATTATAGATGAATTTGAAAAGACCTTGCTGTTCTATTACAATGGTTTTGACTGTCTTTTTTCCCCTTCACTGCAGTTGTGTGTGGTGGGGGAGTTTCACGTGTGTACAACCACGTGGAGGCCAGAGTATGATCCCAGGTGTCATTGCTCGCAGGCTCTGTCTACCCTGTTTATAAGACAGAATCTCTCATCCAGCCTGCAAGTTACCAAGGAGGCTAAGCTGGATAGCCAGTGAGTGTCAGAGATCTGCGTGTGCCTCCTTCCCAGTGCTGAGACTGCAAACATATACCACCGTGTGCCGTTTTCTACCCAGCTCAGGCCCTTCTCGTCATGAGGCAGGTACTTTACAGCTGAGATCTTTCCTACATTGACTTTGGTTGTCTTTCTACAGCAAGAATACTCTTCTGGTGTTTCTGACAGGGTATCACATACTTATCTTACCCCTTCAGCTGGTAACTGTACATATAATTATGCCCCCCACAATATAAAGTGAAGGTAGAGCACGTGCCATCCACTACACCTCAAGAGAAAACTGCACCTCAGAGGAAGTTGAAAGCAGGAGAGGGTACCTAGTTCCCCAGGCTGCTCAGCAGCAATGCTCAAAACAAACAGGGTCAAGAATGAGTTTAGAAAGTTCACATGAATAAGGCTTTCTTTTAAATAATCTCTTTATTCTAAATGTTTTACACTTATAGGAAATATTTTGACCATATTCATTATTAGCTAATTCTAACTCATTGGTCTCTTCCAACCCATCTCCCTCCCAACTTCATGTCTTCTATTTGTGTGTGTATGTGTATTATTGATGAATTCAATTAGTTCTGCCTGTATGTACTTAGGTGGAGGCCATCCACTGAGCAATGGATAAAATATTAGTAGTCATATCTTCAAAAAAATGGTGACTCTCATCTCAGTCAATATCTGTTGCCCACCCATTGTTAATAACTCCTCCAGCATGGATGAGACTTCTGGGCCCCTTTCTAATTTGCATTTAAATTCTGACTGACTTGATATTGTTCAGATCTTGTGCAGATAGCCAGTGTCTGTGAGACACAACAGGTGCCATGTCCAGAAATCAGCCTTTTGCATTATCCCCATTGTCTTTTGTCTCTATGATTATTTCTTTCACTCTTCTGGGATGTTCCCTGACCCTTGCATGGGAAGCAGTTGAAATAGATGACTCATCCATAGCTGAGCTCTTTGAAGTGTTAGGAGACTGAATCAACCATGAACCATTGTGGGTAAGAAAAAAAAATCTTCCTGGACAAAAGATGAGGGCAACTTAATTCTGTGGACATAAATATTTAGAAGGCAGTTTGATAGTATAACCGTTCACCACAAATAAAACACCAGGTTTCCTGTTAGGGCCTATGATCTCCCAAGTTAGGAACTTTTAAACAAGTTTATAGCACCAGACACGAAATCCTTCCTGTGGTGCAGGCAACATATCGAATCATAAAGTGGTAGTTGTCCCGTAACCACTTATCATGCCACTCCTGCACCAGTGGGCACATATTGCCAGGTGGCTCAATATACTAACATGTGGCTTCCAGAACTTGATAAGACCATTAATATCTTCCTTCCCTGTATAGCACCTCCAGGCAAGCTGTAAGCTAGAAGCTGTTTATCAAAAGTATTTTGACAACCGTCCAGAAGAAGAGATATATAACAAAAAACTGTATTTGAGTAGTGGAAAGTTTGTGCTCTGATATTAAAAGTTTAAAGTTTTTATCATGTTCATTTATTTATGTGGAAGGTAAGAGCGTACACCATGGTATGTGTGGGGAAGTCAGAGGACAATTCGGGAATCAAACTCAAGGATTATCAGCAAGAGATTTTACTCACTTAGTTATCAAACTGGCCTTGATGTTAACTCTTAGAATAGGTCTATGTGTGTACACATGCTTACAGATACATACACATAGACATAATCAAGCATTTATATATTAAAGGTAAACTCAAGACTTCTGAGAAACTTAAAGAAGTTAAAGAAGTTTGAGGAGCTTGCTTTCTTTAATCTTGTTTTGAGGTCAAACAAGTTCCAACTGGTCCTCAAAGATGATACAATGTGTAACGGACAAGCTCTTTGGTTTTTGACTGAAGACAGGAGAGGTGAGAGATTGCACATATATATCAGCTGATTCTGGCAGAAAGTTAAATGACATATAAATAGACATTTCCCTTTCTCCTATATTTAGCACATAGCTAATAAATCTAATAAGCAAATATATCTTCTTGAAATGCTTTAAAATCCTCACCAAAGTGCTATGCCTACCTCCCTACTAGCAAGAACTCAGGAATGTTAGACTGCCTCTCATTCATGTAGAATTTCTATCTATTTTTAATGTTTGCATACATTTTATACAGGGATTATTTGTGCTCATTTTTATTTAAACATAACCAGGTGCAATCAATAGGAAAATTGAACATGTATGCTCTTGACAATATTTAGTTTAAGTGATAAATAAAACCAATTACACAGTAAACAAACAACTGAATGAACCACATCTCTGACGTTTACACAGTGGAAATGGATTTATTTACCCTGCATCTGTTAGACTGAACATGACAGAAGTATCATTCCTTGAGATACTCCTGGGTGTGGATACATCATGGACACCAAACACCACGCTAAAGGTCAATGTGTGTTCTTCCTCCATGTCTATACATTAAGCATTGTTGAACTGTGTTAAATGCAATCTTGAATTTAGAGTTGCTTCTTGTCCACTGCTCAGCAAGGCATTCCAGAATTTAAAGATGTCAGTTACCGATATATACCAATAATGAAAATATCATGTTTTCAATGAGTATGGGACACACGGTCAGTTTACCAAAGAATTTTCTTTGTCTTGTTATGTTTCAGATGTTTGGGACATTATTTATGCATTTCAGTTTTTGTCACAATAAGCATGGCTGAAGCATGGAAGTGATGGGATGGGGTAAAGAACCCAAGGAGGAGACGCAGGAAGGCTGGCGTGGGTCATCTCCTCTGATGCCAAGGCTTTTACACTGTGTTTTCCTATAGGTGATAAGGAATCATTGGAGAAAATTTCATTAGGGAAATAGCAAGAAAACGTGCATTTTACAATACAATTTTATTTCCATGTGGAAGATGAATTGGAATGAACCTAGAAATAGGTACATTAATACATATTTTATATGAAAGAATAAATGGATTAATTTAAATTGTAATTTCATTTCTCATTCTTGTCCTCTGCTGCCTTAGGCAATTTACCTTATCATTCGTTGAAAAACAGTGTATCCTAGAATATACAAAATAGTCTACTAGTTATTAATAATGGTAACATTTATTAAGCCTACTGTGTGTTATCTTCTTAATAAACTATGTTGTAAGAATCACTCCCATCCCCCTTTTTTTACACAATGGGAGACTGACGAAGAGACCATGACAAATTATGCAGGTATTTGGTGGCAGATCCAGAATTCTAGCTAACCCAGGTGAGTTGAAATCAATGCTGTGGGTTCTAACAGAGACCTGAGCAATGGTAGATCCTGGGAACAATTTTACTCTGTTCTGCAAGGTTAATAAAGAAAAATGTAAGAGAGTGTATGGAGCATAGCGAGTAGGATTGCTAGATAAAAATAGAAAACTAAATAAATACTTTCTTGAGATTATACAGGAGTGAGTCTCAAAGGGTGAATTTCTTTCTTGAAGCATTCATTCATTTATTCATTCATTCACTCATCCAATATTCTTGAATACTTAAGGTATATAGCAGTATGTTGGGAGACTGAATGCTGTGTTTTTGTTCATTTGAAACACGTTTTGTAGTAATTAAAATAAAAAAATAATTACAAGATTAAATAACAGTAGAAAAAGCACATAGCTCTACACAATGTCTTCAAAAGAATGAATCTATGAAAGTAAAGTTTCAGTCAAGTCCTTATAGTTAAAAGTTAGTCAAATAATTGAGGGCGTGTGGTGTAAGAAACACACTCCAGTCACAGGGAAAGTAAAAATACTTGCAGACCGGTGGGTGAACACAAAGAACCAAAACTCACTGACTTTGACAATAACAAGGGTGACAAGCAGAACTCTCAGTCAGATTAATGGAAGTAGCCAAGGAGAAGTTTAGTGGCTTGCCCGGGCTGTTTGACCAGTTAAAGATATTTAGAGTCTCATTTGGGATTTTCACAGTTCACTGGGGCTTCTGGGACAGAACAGAAGTGGTCAAACAGTGGTAAATTGAGTAGAATTTTAAATATATTTTGGAAATATGATTATTAAGATTTGGCAATTAATTACATATCAGTGCTGAGAAGATAAAAGGCAAACTAAAAGCAGTTTATCTCTTCCTAGCCTGCATGAATGAGTAGATGGTTACATCATTAAACTATAAATTTTTATTTAGGGAGGTCCTAGAGGCCTTACACATAAAAAGGCTATTGCTCTTGGTTGCCCACCAGATCTACATGATCCACATACTTTGGTTGCAGAAAACTCTCAACTGATCTAGAAGTTTCCTCTCTTTTGGCCTGGTTTCATAGTGACAGAAGGTACAATGCAAACTATTTGGGGAGAAAAGTAAACAACAGCTTTACCCAGCAATGGACTCTACTTGCTACAACACTGAACTTGCAGACAGAATATGCCTATTTGTACAATAGTGGCATGAATATTACTGAGGTAACCAATTGCTTTCTGAACAGATTTGAGGCCAAAGAGGTCTTGGGAATTAGGGGTTGCCCTCCCTTGTTGTTATGTAAGTGGATATGCTGTTAAACTGCCTTTCAAATATGCATCTTTATCCCCAGAGATTAGTGTGGTTCTCAGTCTTTCTTGCTGCAGTGAGGCCATGATAAATTCAAGAATAGTAATCGGTCAACATGATGAATATATGTAGCTACTGAGTACTCAGCCTGAAACCTGACATCTAAATCAAGGTCAAGGCCCAGGGAACATGGTAGAAGAGGAAGTAGGAAAAAATATAATATATAATGTATTTATATGTAATATAAGTTTCCTTTATATATAAATTAGTATAATGTAATATATATATTATTATACATATTATATATATTACATATATATATATATAAAACAGTGGATAAGAAGTGTTATAGAATACTGTATTCTGAACATACTGTGTCTATTACACTCATGAATGTACTGCAGATAGAGCTACTCACATATGACCAGCTTAAAATTAGGTCCATCAACACTTTTCCAAAGATGAAAAAGGGGCTCATAAAATCCAAATCCCCAAAGAACTATTTTCAGTTAATGGTTACTAGGGAAAAGGATGTTATTTTCTTCAGTGATGTAGCCACTGATTAGTCTTCCACACTCCAGTAAGTAATGCCATATCCATACTTATACAGTAAGTTTATTAAATTCATTGAGGTCCCCCAACACACTAACACACACAGACAAAACAAACCAAGCAAACAAACCCTGTGAAAGGAGAGTTGTTGGGAAGAAGGGTTTCAGTAAGAGATGGCAGGGTTAATGGAAGGGAAATTGTGGAGGAGAAAATGGCCAAAATTCATTATATGCATGAAATTGTCAAAGTATAAAATAAAAAATTAAAAAGAATGCAAACAAATCAAAATAGAAGTAGGAGGATGGTTCAAGAGGGAATAAAAGCTTGAAGAGTCATACATGCTGTTGGACCACATTTACTCTGAGGTATTCATAGACTATCTAAGGAGTTCAAAGTGGGGGTTATGGTGGAGTTAGCAAACACATCTGTAATGAAGATATAGATTAGAAGATTTCCAATAAATTGATGCTTGGTAAATGAAGTCATATAATTGCTTACCAAGGGAGAACAAGAGGGCAAGAGGGGCAAGAGGGAGGGAGGGAGGGAGAGGGAGAGAGGGAGTATTTAATAGAACTAAAGGGTATTCAAAGTTGGCATGTTGTGAGCCAAGGAAACAGAAGAATTTCCTGGAGGGTTAGAAATTAAAATTGAACAAGACAGCAGTTCAGAAGATTTTGAGGTGGTACAGGTTGTTTACACTTGGTCTTAGCCAAAAGGCCAAGAAGTGATGGAAGGGGTTGTTTACACGTCATTTGCTGACAGGAGAAAAAGTAGAACAAAAAAATAAAACGTGTTGAATTTAGCCCCCAGGACAGCATTAGCACCAGTGGAGTGTTAAGGGTGGGTTATACTAGAAAGGTAAAACATCTCTTTGCAAAATTCTTGTTGAGGAGAATGTAAGATATTAACTGAGGTGAGACAGAGGGTCAAGGAAAGTTGCTTATTCCACTTTAGTTTTGTTTGCATTGGTTTTTTTCTCGTTCTGGAAGGTTCTGAGTCACATTTCAGTGGTCTGGGAGGGTTTACCAAGTAGAGAAAAGTGAATGCTTGTACGTCAGTTCCTGCTCCCCACACCAAGAGAAAGGAGACATTTAAAAGAGTGAGATCAAAGAGAAAAAAAGAAATCACAAAGATCAAACACGGCTTGGAAGATGAGAACATGACCAGAAAACATATCGCTGCAACAATGTGGTTAAATCTTTCCCCCAGAGTCAATTTTTCCTCAGAACTTCAAATAAATCTTTGGTCATTTGTAGAGCCATTAATTCTTTCCTGTGAGGTTTGTGGCTCTTAATGTGGTTAATAGCCCAAATATTTATTTAGCATAGATAGCAATTCAGCATTACATATATTCACTGTGCCCAGTGAAAGTATGATCTCATGCTTGCATTTCCCAGATGCCCAACATCTTCACACAGAAACACGAGAATATCTCTAAAAATAGCTCTAGATTCTCATCTCTTGAAAATGAAATTAGTACAGGTTGCTACATGTCTTTATTGAAATCCAATGCTTTGATATGCCATAGGAGTGAAATAAAATTCCTCACTGGAAAATTAATGACCAACAGATATCTCTGGAGAGATGTTTTCTTCTCTCTGAGAAATAGGGACAGGTTAGTAGAGCTGAAACAGCAACATTCAAAAACACAGTCTACAAAGAACACAATGATATATGCACATAGACAGTTCAGCTCCTAAAACATCTTTATGCACAGCTTTCTCTTACTTCTCCCCAAAGAACAAAGGAGTTATGGCACACACATAAGACTACCTGGGTGTAAGAATGGACAATGAATTATGATGGATGCATGGTGAGCATTTGTGAAATAGTTAGGAAGAAGAAATTAGATGTGCATTTATCTTAGTTACTTTTCTACTGCAGTGAAGAGACACTGTGTTCAACACAAGTTATAAAAGGAAGCGTTCAATAGGAATCTTACTTCATGGTAAGTCCATAACTTTCATGGTGGAGAGCATGCTAGTAGACAAGTAAGCATTGCAGTGAGCATAGCCAAGAGCTTATCTCCGATCTACAAGTTGGAGGCAGGGAACAAGAAAAACTAGATCTGATATAGGCTCCTGAAATCCCAAAGTCAATGCACAGTAATAAAAGTCCCCCATTGAGGCCACACCTTCTAATCCTTTCTCAAATGGGCCACCAACTAGAGACCAAGCGTTTGAGTATATGAGCCTATAGGGGCCATTCTTGATTAAACTACCACAGCATACATGACATGGATGGAAATTAGAATATTTCTGAAGTTTAAAAATTTTGTATGGTTCTACACCCATGCATTTATTAACAGTACTTATTGAAGTTAGTATGTTATGAAAAATGATATGATGTTGGTAAGGGAGCCTGATAGGGATGGTCTGTATGGAGTTGGAGAGGAGTGGGGTATTGATATGATCATAGTACATTGTTTACATGAAATTCTCAGAGAATCAATTTGAAAATTTTAAATTTACTGCTATAACAACAACAACAACTACTACTACTACTACTACTAATAATAATATAATATGAAGATGCAAAATAAAAGATTTTAATGTAAATTTAAAGAACCAAAACAATATTTTATAAAGCTAATGTGGAAATTGATATATCATTTCAATGCTTAGAATAGATGAAATGAGAGGGCGAGCAAAGAATTTACAAGTGACTACTGAGAAAGTAACCATTAAACAAAGTGCAATGGGACTAGTAGATGGCGATACATCATGTATTTAGACCACAGATCTGTTTACTGCCATCTAAACCAGGTTTAAAAAATTATAAACAATTATTTTAATCTATATACATACATACATATATATTATAGTGTGCAATACCCTATCTGACAAAGCAAGCTGACTGCTTTCTGAGGAGCAACAGGTACAAACACGTGCTCTGACAAATACTCCGTGTTCTCACACATTCATCCACATGCTCCCACACAAGCACACGCACGTATACATGCACATACAAAAATCATATGAAATATGTAAATAGGTTGCAAAACCTGTGCTTGTGAAAGACTGAATAGCAGGCAAATGTAAGACGGAGCCGGCTTTCTGCTCCCGATCCTGTTCAGACGAACAAAGCGCGCACCAGCCTTTCCTTCTGGCTATTATTGATTGACCGGCCTCTCCACAGTAGTTCCAAAAGTCACAGAGTCGAAAAGGTCATAAAGGGTACAGAATAAGATTTTGAATGAAATGACCCTTCAGAGAAAGAACAGGAAATTTGGGAGAAGGGTTAAAGTAAAATCTCAGTAGGCTAATAAAAACCTCAGGAGATGGATCCATTTTGTCAAGCTCGTTTTGAGACTGCATTCATATATTGTAAAATATTTTAAGAGACAAAGGGGTAAAGACATTGCCAATTAATAAATACAGAGAATCTTTATACTAAAATTTTTTTTACTAAATTAATATTTTATACTTGTATTGAATGTCAATCTTGACCCGATGATGCTATGACTTTGAACAGAACAAAAGAAGGTCAAAACCGCCCTTCACATGAAAGTTTTATATTCTGACAGCACAAAGGAGTGAAATACTTTCTCATCTGAAATAGCAGTTGTCTGGGAGGTTCTTTTATTCTTTCATCAGCACATAGTAAATTGAGTCTTTTCAACAGTAATGCAATTGGGAACTTTAAAGATAATTAAGAAACATAAAATATGTCAGTCTTCTCAAACAGAGTTGGAATATGAGTTTTAATCTCTCTCCTTCAAGAACATTAGCATAAGTTTAGGTCTATATTCTCATAACTTAAAAAAGTGCCTACCGTTTAATATATACCAAGAAAATATCTAATAACTATGTATAGAGAAATAGAATGTGTTTGCTTTTATAAGTATTTTATAAATACTTAAAAAGAACTGTACTGGAGATATATTGCTGATACATGAGCAGAAATATCTTAATAGGTTGAAATAACATAACAAAACATTCAAAGAAGAGAGAAAACATTATAATAAACCTTAACTCAATGGGTAGTTGTGGTATAAATGTGAGATTTCAGCTTTCTTCTCAATGTCTCAAAGACCACAGACAACGCAGAGGGACAAAGTGTGTCTGTCAGCATCCACAGGGTTCCGGTAGCTAAATTGACTGTAGCACAGCACAATTTGTACCAGAACCTGTTTAATCTCCTGTGACATCTGTAGACTTCGTGAGGTTTCCAAAAGTTCCAAACCTACCCCCTAGTTTAGAGACTCTAAGAAAAGCCCTGTGCTTTACATAGCCTCATGGTAGTTACAATGCTTGCCTCAATTCCAATTCAGAAGACAAAGTTTTGTGAAATTTCATGCAGTCAAAGACTGTCCATATATTCCACCTTATCCCTAGGTCACTCTCAGATAAGACTTTTCTTATCTTCTCTGAATCCAAACCCATATTTAATAAAGATTCCATCTGTTTTTATAGAGTTTCCCAATTTAGAGGTGTTGAATGGTAAAAATAAATTTAATTGCTCCTAAAGGGTCTGGGTACCTTCAAGACATAGAGCAGCAGGCAGCGAATATCGTCCATCTCCACTGAGGTCCAGCACCATGGACTTCAATATCAGAATGCTTATACAGCACCAAAAGTCTCCTCAGGATCCAGCATCATTTCACATATGAGCTTTCCAAGATCTCAGGGATCCCCCACAACACAGAAAACAGGATCCCTGCTGCCACCGCCCTTAACTGTAAATACACAGTGCTCTAAAATGAAAGAAATGCTGACTCTTACCAGGAAGGCTGGTCGACTATCTAAAACCAATCCAAAATTGGCCCTTAAATATATAGGCTTTAAGCATCATTGACATATAGGAGTTCCATATGGGCTAGTATTAAGAGTCAAGATATAAAATAGAATATTATTTGATGACAAATGCATGAATGAAGTTCACTGACCAAAGTTAAAAGCACCAAAGCAATTTTCTAAAAGTAAATAAGAAGGGAAGGTTTCCTTTGACTCGTGGCTTGGGCATACAGTTCATCATAGCAACAGGAGTGAGATAGTTGGTCTCATTGCATCTGCAGTCAAGAAGCAAGAGATTCATACTGTTGCTCAGGGCACTGCTTCCCTTTCTTTCCGGCAGGACTCCAGGCCGAGAAGTAGGACCACTGATGTTTATGCTACATCTTCCCTCCTTGGTTAGCCCAACCTAGAAATTCCCTTACAATCTAGGTGATTGTTCTGTAGGTGACTCCACATCTGGTCAAGATGAAACTGTTAACTTCCCCAATATTTTAGAATCATGATTATAACCTCTCCAGAAGCTTCTCTTAGGATTACATAATCAGCAGTTGGAGGCCATGTTCCTCAGAAGACTGGTAGAAGACTGGATGTATAAAGTAATATTTGTTCCTTACCTCTGCTGTTAGAACAGCTCATTTTCAAAATATTTTGGAGGAAGAACAGAAAAAGTAGTCAAATGATAAAGTGTTCGTGGGGGAAAATCAGTCAATTAAAACTAACTCAGAAGAATGTGAACAATCACTCACTTATATCTATCTTCTAAGTGGCCGTTGAAGAAACACATTGCTACATTTTTCCTTTGGTGTTGTAAGTGCAGTAGGCTCTGGTTTACTCAGGTAAAATCCGGAAGTCTTCCACTGTATTGGTTCTTACTGATGCTATTGGAAGGTTTAGGGGAAGTATGGAAAAAATAAACACATATTTTACTTTAATACATTACTAATTGGAGAATTTGGATTTGCTACATTTCTCATCACTGTTAACAAAAATCTAACAGACAACTAAAGAGAGGGACGATTTATTTGGACACACGTTTTCAGAGGACCCAGGTCCATCTTTGGTACGGAAAGTGAAGCAGTGGTCACTTTCAGTCAGGCCATAGCAGCAGGAGCGTGAGTTGGCAACTCTTCACACCCTGAAGAAACAGAAAGAAGAGAAACTAAAGGAGAACCAGACAATGGCGCCATCCAGACCCACCCCTGATGACCTACTTCTGCTAACTACACCAGAGCTTTAAAGATTTCCTGGCCCTCCTCATAGCATCACTACCTGGGGGATGTATATGAAAGACCAATAGAAGGCATTTACTATTCAAATAATGATAACATTCATACACAACTTACTTAGAACAAATTAAATAACATGACCTGGGGTGAGTTTTACAGGGTGCAGCTTTTTTAGGTAAAAATATTTAGAGAAAAGCATCATTTCTGTGCTTCTTCCTCCTGAAGTTGTCTGGTCAAGTGGTTGTACTCAGAAGACAACTTCCTGTGCAATTGGCACTGTAAGGGAAATACTAGTCCAGTTGACACTATGACTCCCGTTTCTGGCCACATATCCCTGATTTATTGTCTGACTTGGGTCATGAACTGGTGGTCTCCTTGACTATCTCAGTGTAACTAGAAACTAAGCCCTGTGACAGACGGATTTCTGCTTAGAGTATTACATAGTAAACATTTTTGAACAATGCATGAATCATCAGAAAGGAGTTAATTCTGAGTTCCAGGTCATTCTCTCCGCCTACTTACTACCTAGTCTAATCGTTATGACTTACATTGTGGCCCGCAGCATGTGAATAGGTAAATTATACCCCCCAAATGCCCCTTAGAACTCAGTGTGGCTCATCTGACCTTTGATCTAGTTCCAGTATTTGTTTGCGCCTTTCCCAAACTACCTGATGGCTCTTTGGGTGTTGTCATTGTTTAAGTGTTTGCCTTATATGAAGTAATGAAGAGGAAGCAGGTTCAATTGGAAGAAATAGTCCACCATGACATGAGTCAGATGATGGTGGCAGGACGATGAGGCGGTGGTTTTATCATGTGCCCAGTCACATGACAGAGAGATGAATGCTGGTGCTTAGCTTTTCTTGTCTTCTTATTTAGTCCTGGACCCCAGCCTAAGAACCCAAGCCTATACCTGGAGTGTATCTCTAACTTCAGGCAGACCTGTCTGGAAACAGCGTCACAGACGCAGTCAAAGGTGCGTCTCAGGTGATTCTAATTCCTACCAAGTTGACAATTAAGATTTATAAGGCCATTAAATACCTCGTATGTACTGTTTCAATGGTCATATGACTTTTGTTAGGAAAACTACACGCATCTGAATATTCACTGACACTATAATTGACAACTAGATCCTGATTTAATATTCATGAGGATCAGTATAGCATTCTTCCTTATAATGACCTTGGAGATTCTGTATCTATTTCCATGTGTCTTAATTTCAATCTCTCAAGATCCTTGCTGGCCTTAAAAGGAATTCCTACTTTGCTATATCTCCATTGTCTCAGATTGTCAGCAGATCTACCTTTCTGCCGAATTCTGGAAGTCCCCTTCCATCTCATATGACCCTGTCCGAAACTCCTTTACGTAGTCATAGTACACCTAAAGTCGGTATCTTTGTTCTACATTAAAAAAAAACCCAACCAATTATAGATTTAAATCTGATAAGCTCACTACGAATATTGCAAGGTTGTAAAAGCTTGCAACTTTAAAAATAGCAAATATTTATTGAGCTTTTATTATGTGCCAGACATTGTGCTAAGCATTTTATGTAATACATCACTCAACTTTTGTGCAACTTTATGAATAGAGTTGGTCGCTTTAGTCCCATTATTCAGACAAAGAGGACAAGGACAGAAAGACCAAGACACTGGCCCAGCATCATCTACCTGACTTGCAGTACCATAAAGTCTGAGAGTTGGGTTTTCCATCATGGCCCAGTGTTCCAAAGAAGCTCACCAAACCCTATTAATTACTCTTGAACACAAAAGAATAATTTTAATACAGTTTCATGATTTATTTATTAAATATGTGAACTGGGTAAATTCAGAGGCAAGCACTCTTTTAAATGGCGATCATTGGGGGAGGGTGGGGAGGGGAACACCCATAAGGAAGGGGGGAGGAAGGGGATGTTTGCCGGAAACCGGAAAAGGAATAACACTCGAAATGTACATAAGAAATACTCAAGTTAATAAAAAAAAAAAAAAAAAAAAAAAAAAAAAACAGAAAAAAAAGGATGTTTGTCACTCAGAAATGTCTTTGATTTGGTGAATTCCCAGAACATCAGTGTAATTCCAAACAGGCAAATGGGTTCCAATGAGGCAGAAATATCTTTTTGTTCTCTCCACAGCAAAATCATCTTGTCTTCACTCATTTTTCATGCTATATTACATTCATATTTCATTGGTGAAAAAAGACACCTCAAAAGTATTTCTTTAAAATTCCCTCCTACATCCTTCAGAGAATGACTTTGACCATTAAGCTGTCATGTGATATATATTTTGTCTGACAGTAGTTGTGATTTCAATTAGCAACTTAAATAAATGCAACAGCACCTCACTGCTCAGTAATGTGGCCAGACTGCAGTGGAACTGGCAACTCCCCTTCAAATCATTCGCCAGCTCCATGATAGTCTAATTACAGACATAGTCTTGGAGGAAAAAAACCCATTTGGTTGTTATTTTCTCCTCATTGTAATCTTTTTTGTAAACATTATTCAACATGGATAAGCTATAAAATATATTAGAAGACTATAATTTTAACGATTTAATTTCCAAATGTGTTTTACATCCTTCATGCTGATAAAGTCGCCCTCTGAGTCCTTAAAATTTTGCAGAGGAGAGGGCCTGAAGAGATGGTCCAGCTCTCAAGAGCACTCGTTTCTCTTTCAGAGCTGGGTTCGATTTCTAGCACGCACATGAAAGCTCACAAACTATGTGTGGGTCCGGCCTTTCCACAGACACTGAATGCTTATGATGCACAGACATATGTGCTGTTGAAACGCTATCCACGTTAATAAGTAAAAGCATGCATACATGCAACAAACAATAAAAACCCAAAAATTTTAAAATGCACATGTTAGCCAAGCTTGCAATTTGCTTGCGGTGGTTTCAACAATCTCCAAACTGAGAACAGGCCAGAATCTGAACAGCATGTGACCCTGTCCCCATTTATATGGATGTGGGCTTACTCTCTCTGACATCATTCCTAAATCAGGAAAGGGGCGGGGGGAAGATGGTCAGTAGAAGACAGAAGTTAGCGGGACGCATTATGGCTGCCTCGGGAACTATGGCTCCAGCAATTTCCAGCTAAATTTCCTTCATATCAAATCACTCAAGCATTGTTGCTAAGTCCATACACACTCTCACTTTCTCTTTCAGCAAATAGGGCTTTCATGCCTCTTTCAGAGCAGCAACTACTTTTGTCAACAACCAAAGCAGCTCACTGCTGTGAAAATAACTTGGAGTAAAAACCAACCAACCAAATAAAAAAAATATATTTGTTCCTCAGAATTGAAGTGGAAAGCAAAATACCTGGGGATACAGTATTCAAAGACATATGGTAAGGAGGCCTGTGGAAAAAAATAATGCTGTAACTCTTATTGAAAATAGAGTTCTGGAGATGAAATTCCTGCAGGTCGGAGGCCATTCTGGCATTCTTTGACAATGAAATCCCTTTGGCTGTATCATCCAGAGGCTAGTGAGCTTTGACAGTTTCATTGACTCAGGGAGCCTATGAAAAGAGGAGGGATATGTATTGTGATCATAAGTGTCGATGTATCCAAAGCTCCCAGCGCCTTATCTTCTGTACATAATTTGTAATTCACCACATGATGCTAATCCCAGAGTCGGTTGATTGATTGGAAGGTCGTCTTGATGGAGAGAGGCTGAATGTAGCATGTACAACTTTGCTCCTATTCTGAGCAGAAATGCCCTAGAAACCCGTAAAACTAGGTGTCTGAAAATTGAACATTAAGGTGTGAAATGACAAAAATAAGTTGTTTTCCTGAATTTTTAGTGAAAATAACTGCATCTGCAAAGTGGCTGTGAGGCTGAGATGACATTAGATGGCCTTGTTTATTTATTATCACAAAGAACATTCTGAAGTAAGGGTTATAAGGCCATCAAATATCTCGTATGTACTGTTTCAATGGTCATATGACTTTTGTTAGGAAAACTGCATGCATCTGAATATTCACTGACACTATAAAATGTAGATTCAAACTTCTTACAAAGGGCTTCGGGTTGTTCCATCAGTAAGTGCTTTCACCGCAAGCACAAGGACCTGAGGTTGAGTCCCCAGAACCCATCTAAACGTTAAGGGTTTTGGTAGTGTACATTTGTAATTCCAGAGCTGGGAAAACAGAGCCAGGAGGGGCTTTTTGGCCAGTCAGTTTAGCCTGGTGGGTGAGTTCAAAGTCACTGAAAGCATTTATATCAAAGGAGAGAGACAGTGTTGCGGAGAATGACATGAGCTCATCCTCCAGCCTCCTCAAGGGTACACACCTGCATGTGCACTTGAAGAAGGGCTAAAACGTTCTTTATATTAAGATTTTAAGAAGGTCTGGCTTATCAAGTAATTATAATTGACCACACCCATATCATTTACAGACCTAAAAGTTCAATATACACAAACAATCTCAGTTAGTCCAAAACCTATTACTATACAATTTAATAGGGGGAAAAGATTGTCCTCAAAAATTCATTTCTATTTTATTCTTTCTATTAAACAATCACCATGTTGGCTCTTTTGCTTCAGAAAAGCAATCCTCAATATAAAATGAAAGGTATTAAAGTTCCAACAAGTAGACATATTTTTAAGACTTGGAACACATTTTCCTAGGGTTAGTACCATCAGCCTAATTAAAGTTACACTGCAGTATCTTTACTCTTTAACAAATAAAGTTGTAGGGCTGTTAAGTTAATGTATATTGTTTTGTGGGAAAACATGTGCTGGTAGCTCCTGGGTAAACATCTGTTCTTCCTGATAATCTGACCTTAGTAGTAGCTTAACGCAAAGCTTCCTTCCAAAAGCATTTCTCACTTTTCTTAAGGATTGAATTAATAAGAAAGTTAATTTATTTGAACTCATTTATTTTATAAACCTTATCAGTTAAGATTCAGTAAAAGAAGCAGACATATATAGTATAACAGATAATAGGTAGCTAGATAGCTAAATAGATTTAACTATTTAACATAGATTAGTTCAAAAGATAGATAGATAGATAGATAGATAGATAGATAGATAGATAGATAGATAGATAGATAGATAATCAGCCAATACACAGTGTTATTTCAGGGATATGACCTTACACAATATATATGCTTATATAAGTTAAGAAGTCTCGGTAAAATTCTTATCCTTGCATCTATTAGTGGAATATCATGTAATAATTATTAGCTTTCCCTTACATTGGGTGAAGGCAATTCTGTATCTAGAGTGAGTGATTATTTTAATAGAAATAGATGCTACCCTATTATGGTGGAAGTCATTGAATGTAAATACTGGGACATGATCTTCTGTGGGAACAGTGCTCTATAAAGAGTTTCATGGGTGCATATTGGTCTTTGTATCTGTTCTTTGCTCTACTTGGTAACAAACAGTAAGTGTAACCAAATTAGCCTTGAAGACGAGTTGACAGTGCCAAGTTTATTTAGTATCTACATTTCTATTATCAGCCTCATTTGTTCATGAGTACTCTGGGTAACAACAGGCCTGGCTATAGAAGTAGGTTAATTCTGCAGCAGAATAGTTTCTTCTATCCTGTGATTATGAAAACCATTACCTATTGAGGTCATCCTTTGTTGAGTACTCACGAAGGACACAAAGTATCAACTTCTGCTTCTTTTTAAAAGTCATTCACTCACACACTCCCCAGTTCTACTAACAACTAAGCTTCCAAATATATTTCTCTAACATCCTTGACCAGCCTGCCAAACTATAAAGCACAGTTCATAAAATGATATAGCCTCTCATATGTTAATCTTTCATGCAGGAAGAATGAGTAGCCATTGGTAATGTTGCAGTTCCAACTGCTGGGACTGTGATGCTGCAGTTGGAGAACCATATGTGCCACAGTGCAGGATTTTTCTTTCTCTATCAGATGGGCATTCAGTACTCCCTCTGGGGACAGACGCATGCACTGAGCAAGATTGGGGTGCTGACAGATGGAACATAGTCTTTCCTAGGAAAGAAAGCTCCAACTGGTTATCCAACACCAAGCACACAGCCCTGAATATACACATGCAAGTAACATTGCATAGACTGAGCATTTATGTACTTGGAAAGGGGAGGGAAATTGGAAAGAGAGCAGCATCATAAAATTTGGAGAGTGCAAAGGGAAAGAAGAAATGATCTATTTCCTTTTTATTATATTTAAATTCCCCCAAATACAAGAAGTTTAAAGATAAAATAAGAAGCTAATAGGATGGAAAGTTGTACTTTGGTCATTTCCTCATATAGTTTACTTTGTTTACAGTGCCTCAATATATGATCTTAGATGTAGTGTTTTCACTTGATAATGGAATATAGTTCCATACATTCAACCTCATATTTGGTGGATGAGGGTCATGTGTTGTTCATAATAGGGTATTCACAAGTTCAGTTTATATGGTAATCCGATAGTCAATATTCAAGGGGTACCATAGACGGTAGAGCCAGACAGGTTTTTCTTTTATTTTTAAATCTGATTTTGTTTTAATTTTTAAAGAGAAGTTCTGGCATTGCACTCATGAGCTCACATCAGCTATGATGATTTGCACAAAGCCTACCAAGAGCAATCTACTCAAAAGTGCAGCATGAGCATAAGAGGAGCTCATGAGGATCTACCCCCTGATAAAGAGCTGTTGGCAGTTGGTAGCTTCTAGGGGATGGAAAATGGTACTTTTGAGGTGATACATGCCTGGTGGACTGCATATATTTGTGTGGTTGCTCCACATACATGTGCATATGGGAAACATTGATTAAACAAATGGACTGTGAAAAAAATGAGAAAGAAGAATGCTTAGAGAGTGGGAGTCTTGGAGAATGGAAATGGGTTGGAAATGATCATATTTCATCACATACATTTAAATTATCAATACATTTAAAGTAATATTAATAAATTAAAAACAAAAATATGAGATTGCCATGAGAAAGAGCAGCAGATAGAAGATGACATCTGTTTATCCCAACATCCTAAGGATAAATACTGAGAGAGGGTTCTGAGAAAGGGTTTGAATGACATCCCTATTTCCCACTGACACTTCTGCTGAATTTTTTAGTATATAATCTAAGCGACAGAGAGCTGCTACAGCAGTCTGAACCTTTCACAGGTCTCCTGCTCTGATAGCGAGCAAGTTTTGAGTCATTCAAAAATCAGAGATACACACCCACATCAAATACATTTCTTTCCTAGTCCAAAGGGTTTCACTAAATGATGTGCATCGTTCTTAGTGGCCTTATACAATTGTTTCTTTCACTTTGTATGAGATGTTAGCTACTTCTCAAACCACCACATCTTCTGAAGAATCCCCCTTGTATTTATATGAAATATGCAATCTTTCATTAGTTGGTCTCTGGCAATATATTAGGTCTAGTGTAACTTTATTTTTTCCACTCTGTTCTTATATCATTAAGATACTTTTCACACTCTACAAGTTTGTTCAAAATAAATAGGTCAGTCATACATCTTGGTGAATATTCTACCTATTGCAAGTCGCAATTTACACCTTTTCTTTTATGCTTGCTGGGAATTGAGTGCAAGCTGGAGTTTGGAGGCTGCATGGCAATGCCTTGAAAGGTAGCTATGCATCAAGAGAAGCCTTCACTAATTCCTTGGCAAAAAGGAATGTGACATAACCAAACAGGAGAGAGGAGGTTGTTTTCATTAAAGTCAGGAAGATTATTTTGTGGGAGGATATTAAGTCATCATAATTTATCACATATATTATGTCAACTTTCAGGATTTCTTTCCTTCTTAGAGACTGGGAGTACGGGAATGCTAAATGGTTGGGAAAATCCATTTATATCTGCACTACCTATCTGTAGCATTTGCCTTCGGATTTGTTCTTTAGGAAGTCAGGGCCCCGCAATGACAGGTAAATGAATTTCTCTCAGAATAGTCATAAAGTTTTCAAATCCTTTATACAGATCTTAAGGTGGGAATTTAAGTCACTAAGCTTGTTTCCTTGATTCATATTCTCTGGTATAGTTAGAAGCAGCCCGTAAACCCTATTACGCTATACATTTTCACTAACCTGTTCTGAGACTTTGGATGCTAAGACATGCCTTGGCTTCTAAACACTTCTGATTCATAGATTGAATAACTAGGTTGCTCATGAATGCCATGGATGATGGGTGTCATTTTGACATGAAATACATTATCATCAATGCCCTTAAACTTAATCACAGCAGAAAACTATTTTGACAGCCTAGAACCAATATAAAGAACTCATTCTTGAGAGTTTGTTCCTCAGAACTTAGCCCATTTTCACTACTTAAAGTGTTTGATAGAAGAAATAAAAGCATCTAGAGATACATAGATACTCTATTCATAGATAAGACAGATACTTGAACAATTTAAAAGAGGAAATACTTATTTTGGTTAATAGTTTCAAAGGTTTCTATCCACAAGTGATTGGATTCATCACTTTGATTCTATGACAAGACATTTACCAGGAGAGGGGAATATGTGTCTCATGACTGCCAGGAAGCAAAAAGAGAAACACATGAAGGATCTAGGGCAATATTCCCATGGAAGACACAATGACCAAAGTCCTCTAAGCAATCTCTTCCTCTTTCTCAATTTCACCACTCTCTAATAGCATATTTACAATCTAAACTCATCCATGGGTACCTTTGTTGATGATATCAGAATCAGTCAGGTTTAGGCATAGTGGATAGTTAACATATGACTGATATATAAATAAATGGATAGATAGATTATGTAAGAGAGATAGATTCTAAGAATTTAATCCCATCCAATTGTGAGAGTTGAAGTTTAAGCAGATTCTGTGAGTAGATTCATCACATTTGATGAGTGATTCTTAAGTTTATAAGGCAGAGAGTATCATAGAAAATACAGCTATAAAAAGTAGAAGTATACGAAGTTAGAACCCATGAAATAAATTGGAATCTACATATGTGAGGCGATCTGCTTCATGAGAATCAGATTTCAGGAGTATCTCTCCAACTTTCATGTTTTTAACCCTGCTTTTAATGATGGTACTTAAATGCTTTAATATCCCTTCTAGCCTACCACCTACCAGTTGTAGTGGAAAAGAAAAGATACAGGGGAAGCGGACCTGTTTTGGAAGAGTTCTTTGGAGCAAATCTTGTGTTGTCAGGAAATCAGCAGTTCAGTTCATAGGAGTCAGCAGAGGCGACTCGTTCTACTGACTCACAAACACTTCAGGATGATACCCGCCGTTCAGTAGAGGCTGGATAGCAAACACACATCAACAGCAGTGACACTACCTAGCAGAGACAGCCAGACCTCAGCCTTAGCACAAGTCAGCAGGAGGAACGTACAGAGACACCAGAAGTTCTCGACTCTGCTGCTCTCAGCAAATCAAAGATCAGTGAAACCAACAAGCATTGCACAGGTAGTTCTATAAGCAAGCCTAACTCAGCCTCCATCACTGTCTTTTAAGTCCTTTTTATACTCCCTTCAACATCACATGTCCTCAACGGGTCTTGCCTAAGCACATGAGTCTGTTTCACTCTGCTGAGTCCACTGAAGCAACAAAAGGTCACAGCGTAACCCCCAGATGTGTGGTGCATTTTCTCTGTGGGGTCCCAACAAAAGGAGCTCAACTATGAAATGTAAAGCCAACCAATACATACATGTACTTAGTGAAGAATCTTTCATCATGTGTTCCTTCACGTGCTTGCTCTAGCAGAACATTCTTTCTCCTATGTCTGCTTCAGTAAATCGTTCCTTCATGAGTCTGTCTTAGCCTTTGACCTGTGTCCATTTTAAGAAAACACTCCCTCATGTGGTTACCCCAGCAAGACACAATCCAACACAACTGACTTTCCAAAGAACCCTTGAGTTTCTACTTAATTTCTCATTGCCTTTGTTTAACTGGATGAGCATCCTATAGGAGTCAGAAGCGTCTTCAAGGAGCTAGGCTTCAACCCACCTCATGGGTCAGAGAAGCACCAGGAAAACCCAAGGAGAGATGCAGCAGTGGGAATCCCTGCCACTCCCTCTTGTCAGCAGGTGAGGATGGGCGATGGACAGGTATCCCATGGCTACCATCATCACTGCTGTCCTCCACTACTCAAAGAAGCAGCCATCCTTCTTTTGGTTGACGAACAATCAAAAACACAGGAAAAATTAGTGAAAATTCAACTGAATGTTTTCTGTCATTTTCCAAACCTCATATACTAGAATACTATGGTAGAACATTTCTTGGGGTAGCTGGCTGGCAGTTCAATGTCCAATTTTCTGAGGAACCTCCAGACTGATTTCCAGAATGGTTGTAGCAGTCTGCAATCCCACCAACAATGGAGGAGTGTTCCTCTTTCTCCACATCCTCGCCAGCATTTGCTGTCACCTGAGTTTTTGATCTTAGCCATTCTCACTGGTGTGAGGTGAAATCTCAGGGTTGTTTTGATTTGCAATTCCCTTATGACTGCTGGCTATGTTTCCCAAGCCGTGCCCGAACTTTCCATCTTTGAACCTAGCCTAGCCTCTGAGTTGCTGTTAAAAAGACTTTTAACAATTGATAGGAAGTTCCATGTGGCTCAAAAGACAGAAAACCAAATGGCAAATATTTTTAATAAAGAATCTAGACTGAGTAAGGACTATCTGTGAGTCAAAACACATATTATATTACTATACCAGATTACAATTACAACATACCAACCTCTAATTCCCTATAGTGATATCTTAACTAAAATGATAACACATGCTTATTTTCCACATATTACTTTAAAGATATTTCCCCCCTCATTGTTGTAGGTGATTTGTGTGAATCCTGTGGCTAAAAAAAAAAATCAGATTTTGGTTTCTGCCTCTTTTTTTCCTATAAGGTATTCCTAAATAAATACTTCTTCATTTTAAAAATTAGTAATAGGTTTAACTATATATCATTACTGATACTTTTCTAAATATACCATTTTATAAAACATTATGTTAATACTTAAAAGGTAAATTAGCCATGACATATAGTCTGGTGATAGAATTTGTGTGGTACATGCAAGGCCTTGGGTTGAATCCTCAGAACTACAATAAGATGGAAAGAAAGAAAGAAAGAAAGAAAGAAAGAAAGAAAGAAAGAAAAACTGTTGTAGTTCTTAAATTGTTATTTGTGATTTTCATTTCCATTTTAAATTATAAGAAATTAAATGTATGCTAATAATATCTATATAAGCAACACTAATGTAAAAAAAGATATTAGAAAAGGTTAAAGTTTTTAAAACATTTGCATGTTTGGTAGGTAAGCAAGATTGACACTGCCTGAATTACTCACTTTTCATTTATAAATAGCTACTTGCGTGTTATGTTTTTTTCTCATATTTATTTCTCTCCAACTCCAAGGGAATTCACTACCATCTCCTGAGTGTTTTTCATATGTTATGGACATTGCCAATAGTGGGAAGTGAGGAGCTCTATGAGTTGTTCTTACCTAGGATTGGTTTCTAGATCAACCCAACCCTGTGGGCAGGTAAAGCAAGGAGGAGAAAAATAAAGGTGGAGGCAACATAGTAACATCAAGAGGAAGAGATATGCCCAGGAGTTCATAGCCTTGGCATGCACACAAGGGTGGTGAGTTAAAAGAAATGTTTTCAGTTCAACTACACCTGAAGGGTGACTTTGAGCGAGGTGTGATGAAGAGAAAGGCAATCTATAAGGCAAAAACTAAAAGCAATTTGGAAAGAAGCTCTAAACAGACACACAGTGCAGATAGCTATTCAAGGAGAGAAAGGAGAACTGGGTCTTTAAAGCAGGCAGAGACATGCTTGTGTGCCCTATATCCCAAAACAATAGTCATTGAAGGTTACTAAGTATGAGGAGGGTCGTGATAAGCTGTCTTAGGAAAATCAATGGGGATGCCTACACAAAATAACATGAATGGAAAAAATGGTGCCAGGAGGGCCAGTTCACAGGTAGAGGTTGATTAGATAATTCTCAAGACATTACTAGTGGTCTTAAATGTGAATAAACAGCCCAGAAGACTCCAGGATGATAGATTTGTCAAGCTTTCATGTAGTAACAAGATGTCAAAAACAATGGCTTCTCACATTATCTTTAGTAAGTGATTGGAGTAGTTAGGAATTAATAAGGAGTGGTAACTTTTGCACATAAAATCCCCCAAATTGGGTTTTATTGTGGCCATTTCGGAAGTGAGCTCAGAGACACCAAACGCCTTTGTGAAGTGAGAAGAACTTAAGTGATGTCTGTGGGATCATATCTGCTATTCACTCTGACCTTCTGCTGGTGGCAGATTCGATGAAATGCTTTCCAGACACCCAGCAAGATAAATGAACCTATTTTTCCAGCCTCTTAGAGAGACGTCAGCTGGTGGACCCTTCTAGAAATGACCATGGAAGTGATTCTTGAAGGGGGCAACCTCTGGATATCAGTATCAGTATCATTTGAGAAATTATTAAAAAGGCAAGTTCACTGTCCCCAACGTAGCTCAATCCAAGTGCTGGTGAGGAGACCTAGATTCCTTTGAGGTGCTTCTGAAGGTCAGGTGTGACACCTGCTCAGTGCGAGAACCGTGGCCTCAACTAGTAACAACTACCTTGACCCTAAAGCCTTCTTTTCTACATCCTTTTATCTAAACGTGTAAAGACCTGAAAGGTTTCAGCTTGAGCACTGCTTGTGTGTCGGCCAAGACACGTTCCGACTGTAGGATAGACTACCTGTTCTGTTGTTCCAGCTCTGCTTTTTATGGATATTTGCCCTGAGAACTAATCTCCATCTCAGGTTTCATGCCTCAGGTGACACTGATATTGATAAGATAACAAACCAGATCAATGTTGGCAAGGGGTGTGGCTAGAGCTGTTAGAGATAGCTTTGAGAGTGAAGCTGCAGAGTTAAGCTATGAGGAAAAAGCCCAAACTAGGCCAAGAGCAGGACGGTGTGGCCAGAGAAGGCAGATGCTAAAGAGAGCATTGGAGGTTGATCCCCCACCCGTCTCCTGGCAATGTCAACCCATCACTGGGGATGCGTGGGCTCTGATAAAGGCAGTAATGAAATTGTTCCATTCACTGGTAGTAAATGGGATTGACGTAACCATGAAGAGAGGTTGTATTGCCGGGTATAACATAGCAGAGTCTGAGGAACCTGTATAACAAAGGAAAATGGAATTATTTTGGTATTTGATGGGGGAAAGCTGATACGTTCAAAAAGATAATAAAAGGTTAAGAGTAGTTAACCAGCAACTCTGTGGTAAATATCAAAGCTTAGCGTCCACTTTGGCAATACAAATGGATTCATATACCTTAAAACATGATGCCAAAAACAAATGTTAAGAGCATTTAGAATTTTTAAGTACTAGACCTTCAAAGAAAGTTGAATTTTTTAATATTTATTTTTATTTGTATGTACAAGTGTGTATGTGTTTGATGAGCACACTATGCCAGAAACAAAGATAAGTTTCTATCTTTCTACATTTGCATAATTTTTTAATGATTCATTATCTAGATTTAACACTTTTAATGATAGCAATTTTATATAGAAACCACCTATTTTGGTTGTGGTGGTCTGACATAATTACTAATATGAAGTGTTATGTCATTGTCACATAGCAAACAGTAAATATATTTCTATATGCATGTATGCATACTACATGTGGGTTATAAAGTTAATACAAGTTAAACAGTGGCAGCAGAGTTCGAGAGGTTTCAGAAATGGGCTGAGAACTGTATGGGCCGAGAAGTAGTCTGTATCTGTATGTAGTCTGTATCAATAAGAAAACAAACCAGACCAATGCCAGGAAGGAGCTGTTGCTGGTGTCAGGTTTGGTAGTGAAACTACTGAGTTCAGCTGTGAAGTAAGCTGAAACAATCTGAAGCAGGAAACAGGGGGCCAGATCCATTTATAGATATGCAAACAGGTAGCTAGATATGATTTAACTAGATTTGTCAACAGTAGAAGACAGAGACAAGTTGAGTCCTCAGACTTCGGCATGCACACCAATTCCTCTCTGAATTAGAAGTCCTCAGATCATCCCAAACCCTGGCTACAGGTAGGTCCTCAGCATCCTAGGTAGAGTGGTTGTGTGTGGATTTTTAAGGGTTTATCTATTTGTGGGACCCAGGAAAGGGTTTTCCATCCTGTCCTTGGTGTAATGTATTGTATACTCCCTGATAACAGTGTTAAGGAATTCTTAGGCAAATGGATGAAACTAAAAAATACCATCCTGAGTGAGGTAATCCAGTCACAAAAGAACACACTTGGTATGCACTCACTGATAAGTAGATATTAACCCAAGTGTTCAGAATACCCAAAAAACAATTCACAGACCATATGAAGCTCAAGAAGGAAGACCAAAGTGGGGATGCTTCAGTCCTTCTTCAAAGGGGGAACAAAATACTCGCAGAAGGAAATACAGGGACAAAGAGTGGAGCAGGGACTGAAGAAAAGGCCTTCTAGATACTGCCCCACTTGGGGATTCATCCCATATACAGCCACCAAACTCAGTCACTATTGCTGATGCCAAGAAGTGCTTGCTGACAGGAGCCTGATATGAATGTCAGGCTCTGCCAGAACCTTACTGATACAGATGAGGATGCTTGCAGCTAAGCAGCAGACTGAGCACAGAAACCCCAGTGGAGGAGTTAGAGAAAGGACTGAAGGGGTTTGCAACCCCATAAGAACAACAATATAAACCAACCAGATCCCCTAGAGCTCCCAGGGACTAAACCACCAACCAATGAGTACACATGGACAGACCTATGGCTCCAGACACATATGTAGCAGAGGATGGCATTGTCCAGCATCAATAGGAGGAAAAGCCCTTGGTCCTGTGAAGGCTCATTCCCCCAGTGTAGAGGAACACCAGGGTGTTGAGGTGAAAGTGGGTGGGTAAGACTGAGAACATCTTCATAGAAGCAGGGTGAGAGGGAGAGAGGATGGGAGAGGAGGGAAAGGGGATAGTGTTTGAAATGTAAATACGTAAAATATTCAATAAAAATAAATAAATACAAAAGAATCAAATATGGGTCCTCTGGTAGATTAGCATACTTAAACACTAAGCCCTCAATCCAGTCTCAAAGGTTAAATTCTTGACCCAATAAAATATGCTATTCTGGGGCTGGCAAAATTGAAGGAATACCAGTCACAGATACCCCTGATAGGTCAGGGAAAAGAGGCTCTAGGCCGACTAATGTGCTTATCATTTAGAAATGTAAGATGGTGACTTCCTGATTCTTCTTCCTCTCCAAGATAAAGGCTTGGGCTTCTCAGGTAACTGGTTTTAGACTTTTACATTTCCCATTGGAGGCCTGCTTGTGGTAGTGTTCACCTGATGTCCCTGTCTATGTCTTGATTAATCAATCTTCAATAATCCAAAGCATACAACTCTGAAGACAAAAGGGAACTAATTCATCCTTTTACCAGGCATGTACAAAAGCTGACTCACTAACACTGGGTTTCTTTCTCATCCGAGAGCTCTGTCTTTATCTATCTATGTATCTTTCTATGTATCTATCTATGTATCTATCTACCTATCTATCTATTATCTATCTGCTCTCTCTCTCTCTCTCTCTCTCTCTCTCTCTCTCTCTCTCTCTCTCTCTCTCTCCTGTGTGTTTGTGTGCTTTCACTTTCACCAAAGTCTTCCTGAGTTGAAATCTTGCTTTTCCTGTTTTTTCATTTTTGCATTGCCCAAGAAAAAGGATCTGAACCTACAATCCTAGATGACATCATCCTAATAATATCAACAAGCAAGGCACTACTTGGCTCACTTTTTCAAAAGTGACACATATGAACATTCAGTCACCCCAAATGATTGAGGCATATCAATGACAGGCCAGAGCGTGATTTCAAAAAGTCCAACTTGGTGAAACTCATACACTTACTAGGCTTTCTTTCTTTTTATCTTTCTGTCTTTTCTTTCTTTCTTTTTTCTTTCTTCCTTTCCTTTCTTTTCTTCCTCCCTCTTTCTTTCTTTCTTTCTTTCTTTCTTTCTTTCTGTATTTCTGTTTTGTCTTTTGTTGTTGTTGTTGTTGTTGTTGTTATTGTTGTTGTGTTTGTGACAGTTTCTCAGTGTAACTCTGGCTGTCCTGGAACTCATTCTGTAGACCAAACTGGCCTTAAACTCACAGAGATTCACCTGCCTCTGCCTCCTGAGTGGAGTACACGAATTAAAGATTTGTACCACCATGCCTAGCCCTCTGCTCCAGGAAGGGGAATGCTCACACGACATCAGAATAAGATCGAACAACCATAGTAAAAAAATAGAAAGAAATAAAGTACTCAATTAGGGGCAGACAGGAGGCAATATATTTCATAAAGCCTAGTATCTGCACATCATCTGAGACATTCCCTTTACACAAGCAACCAGAGCAGACTAGTGACAAGGCCATTGGTATGATGTGTAGCTCACTGGATGTGATTCCTCCAAGCCAGGGCTGACAGCCTCATCACAAAAGGCTGACCTCAATTGCAGTACAGAAACAATATCTTAAAATGGGAAGCAAAGTATTTGGGTTTCCTAGGCTGAATATTTACAACTGTTCTCACTCTTGTGATTGCCATTTTTGCTATATAGATATTTGGTTCATTAAATTATTATATTGATACTATCAAGTATATGCAATGTACCTGAGAATGTTGCCTGCCACATGTACCAGAGAATAGACCAAGACAAAATGGTAAAGTTAACTAAGACATTATGATTTTGCTTTGCAAGTTTCTTGGATTTTTTATTTGTGGAGGAATTAGAGGTTTTACTTTTTGAGTTCTGTTTGTTTGTTTGTTTTAATTCAATTGCCTGGCTCTTGAGGGTGAACTTTGTAGATATTAGTGACATATTGTAATGAGCAGCTGCATATGCAATTGGTAATATCCCACAACATCAAACAGAAGCCTGATGCATGCTGCTTCTGATCAATAGAGTTGGGCTGTACTAGTTGTTCAACTTCTTTGATATTTGGAAACATCTTAGTATATGAAGCTCATTGAAAAAATGTAAATGAGACACCAGTGGTGGTATGTACCTTTAATTCCACCATTCAGCTGGTAGAGGCAGACAGATATCTATGAGTTTCAGACCAGTCTGGACTACATAGTGAGTTTCAGGCAAGCTAGGTCTGCACAGTGAAACTGTGACTCAAAATAACAAACAAACAAATGAACAGTATAAAAGAAAAGAAAAAGAAAATTATACCTAATTGATTCTTACAACATATTATACATATTGATGTATATTTGCTTTATTTTTAAGTACACACTAACATTTCTTTTGCAGCATGATTCGTTACATGTTCTATAATATTTAGTTGAAGGACAGCTTGGTGGTAACAATGTTAAGGAACAAGTAGGCCAATAGGTGGAAAGAAAGATTTAGACGCTGTTTCCCTGGTTACAATTCACACTGAGAATACTGACTATATAAACAGTATACAATTATATGCCTTGCTTATATTAATTCATAGCCCCAAACTTCTGCATCTTGAACAGCTTTCCCTTTGTATTCAAGAATCCCTTTGAATCTACAAAACATTATGTTTTCAATAAAACATGTATTTTAATCCCTTCATTTGCTGACCTAATATTAAAAATCACTGTAGACAATAAAAACACTTTTTAATAATTCTTCCAACTCAAAGAGAAGCCAGCCAAATATTTCCGGAAGTGTGAAACAACAAAAGCAATAGATGGAAATGAATCAACGATGCTGCCTGAAATCTTAGCTTAATTTGTTTTGCAGTTGCTCAAATATTAATAACCCAAGTTGTGATCTTTTTAAACATGTGGAATCTTCTTAAGCTTCTGAAAACAAGAGAAGCCAAACAGAGATTTAGACACACATTATAAGGCTCAATGCCAGTGTGGCAAGAGAAGAAAGAAGGCTGTCACACAATGTACAACCATCACGTCCGTGTACTCAAGAGCACTAAGTGATCACATTGCACACGGACTCTACAGTTGGGGGATTTTGAACCATGTACATGCTTCTCTTGATTTTTTTTTATCAGCTACTCAAACAATAGAAAGCATTCGATGAGCAGAGCAGGACGGTGGCTCTCAGAGATTTGACCCCAGAGAATATAACAAAATATAACTCAGTTAAAAGCTGGGGCTGTCATATTGTCTTGGGAGATTTTTCCAAGGCTGACACCCAACATCAAATCTGTAGTAAGAAAGCAGTTCTGCTTTGTTGTTGTCTTTTCAAAGTATAGAATACGGGGCAAGAAATAGTCCAAACTTGGTCACTGAATCTCGGGTGAGTGTGCTGCTCTTGTGAAAGAAATTGAACAAGGCATGAAAACATGGCTTTCCCTTTAGATTCTAGATTTAGAAATCTAGTCATTTACCTCAACTAGAAATATTTTTTCCTCACTGGAATGAGCACGGGACTCATATTTTAATTTGTATGTTGGGAACTTTAAAAGTAAGTACCTAATAAATACGGCAGGAAAGAGGACACACAAATGCTGACCATATACCTGCTGCTGAATAAGTAAGTAGATATCTATCATTATTATTTTAGCAAATGTTAAATCATGTATTTTTATATTGTCAAATGAAGAGCTATAATACTTCTATAGAATAGCATTGCTACTTTGTAGGCAAGATAGGCTTTAGTAGTCTTGGAACTTAGCCGACTCTTATAAAACAAAAGCTTGCAAAACTGCATTTCCTGTCTCAAGTCACCAGTTCATAGCCGTAGGGGCAAATGTGCACATTTAGAAGGGACGGTTTGAATCAGGGAGTGTGTGGTGCGACCCGAGGAGTCAATTATATCCGTGATTATCTGTATTAGGCAGCTCTTTGGAAAGTGACTCAGGTAACAAAATGTCCTCATTTCTTTCCTTTCTTTCTCTATTAGATAAACTAAGAGGCAAAAGGTTAAAAGGTCAGTCTGACTGGGGAGACAGGTGGCCAGGGTATTCCTTACCTGACAGGTCGTGTTGAAGATTCTGTTTTCACACATAGAGCAAGTCAGATCCCCAAGGGTTGTTAAGTGAAATCTCATCTATAATTACATATGCTCACCTTGGCTGTCATAATGGGAGGAGCTTGGACAAAAGAGTATATGAAGAGAACTGAACATTGTTTCAGTGGTTTGGTGAAAAACATAACTGTCTGTGGTGGCAGAGGTGGGGAGCTAGGGACAAATCATGACATTTTCTTTCAGAAGACAACTGAAATCTAGGCTGCCATTGTAGCTTCTCCCATTCCATTTCTACATTTGTAATGGGGACAAATTACAATTATCCCTTATAGTAGCATTGAGGGAAGTGGGTCCTTGCCCATAGGGAGGTAGCAAGGCCATGCTCAAGTTGTCTCCACTTAGCCTCTCCCTGCGTGGGCTTCTAGGATATTTAAGCATGAAGATATTAATAAAAGGCTTAGAACTACACTTAGTATAGTATAAAGTCTCACTCTATGTTGCTGGTGGAGGCGGTTGTTAAGAGAAGCTTAAATCTCAGTTTTATAATTATTTGGCTTCATTATTAAAATAAAAAATAAAAGCAATGATTTTAGAAGGCCAGCACCAATGTGAGTGCCTACGTACATATAAAAACTGTGAGTGAGTGGTATGTGGAAGCCTTCCATAGCACATGCAGGAATGACAGATTAGCCAGAGGAAAAGTTACTGACTCTTTTCCCTTTCCATTGGCGCATACACCTAAGGTGTTGCCTCCTAGCCCCACCATCAGTGTTAAAAGTCTGGAATATAAAAAAAAGAAGAAAGAAAGAAAAAAAGAAAAAAGATAGAAGGAAGAAAGGAGAGAAAGGAAGGAAGGAAAGGAAGGAAGGAAGGAAGGAAGAAAGAAAGAAAGAAAAAGTAAGAAAGAAAGAAAGAAAGAAAGAAAGAAAGAAAGAAAGAAAGAAAAAAAGAAAGAAAGAAAAATGTGTAATTAAATCAAAACTTGGAAGAAAACTAGAAAGAATTCAAATTAGTTGTCAATAAGTCAAGTGACCCCAGAAACCATTCTACACTGACTGTGCCCTTGCAGGAAAAATATACTCAAAATACATGTGTGGAGTGGATTTGTTGCAGCATTTGGAAGGGAGGTAGGGGATCCACAATCCCGCTTGTAGGGATAGCTGAGTCATATATTCTTGCCTGGAATTCACAACACGGGAGAGTCTACTGGAAACCTCATATGCATGGCAACCGTGCGCTGTGCCACAGAGGTCCAGTTGCCAATAAAATATAGAACCAAAATGTAGATTTTGCATTGAAAAAAAGTCTATAAAATGAGTTAGCTGGAATACATCATAAATAGTACTTTTTAAGAAACTGCAGGGAAATGAACCGAGTTATGTTTTCACAGAACATCTGCCTCAAAAGCTGGACCCTGTGTGCCTCTGCCGCCGTACCTAAAAGCCCGTTCATTCCTTCAGGAACCTGTCTGTATAGACTACTGAGTCATTGAGAAAATGTCCTCTGCATATATCATTTACATGTTTAATTCCCAGTCTCTTCCAAAATCGTGCTATTAGCAACTAAAGCAAATGGAAAATTCCAACGTGCTTTATAGAAGCCTAGCCCTGGTGATAATAAAGAGGAACGTAAAGCATGCAGCTCTTATTGTTCATATTCATACACAAAGCAACAAGTAGAGATAATAAGTCCCAACCAAATGCAACATTGCTTGGCGTCCCAGAAAGGAGCTTTCCCATTATGACTAAGGCAACTGTGTCTGCTAACTGGAAAGTGGTTTTGGGTACTTGAAGGCTATTCTAGCTCAGCCTCAGCGCAATCACATAAGCTCTGCCTGAATTGACTTTTTTTTTTCTTCAAAAGAGGAAAAATGTTGCAAGTTATGGTACCAAAGAAAACAAAGATTGGACTCTCTCTCTCTCTCTCTCTCTCTCTCTCTCTCTCTCTCTCTCTCTCTCTCTCTCTCCCTCTCTCTCTCCCTCCCTCCCTCCACATTCCACATTACTATGAGACTCACCTCTTTGAACTTGAAATGTGTGCTACAAAGGAAGGACAATGAGTGTTAGATGTTGTCGTGATGATTGTCTAGCCAGCTCAGGAAGACTAAAACCGAGTGACGTTAATAATCGTCTGTACTCAAGCCTCCTTCAGTGCTAGAACATCTGTAGCTGTGTCTCCTGTGGGGCTCAATTGTGTTTGTTGAATATCTTTCTTCTTTAGACACAGCGTGCATTCTCAATTGTTTCATTTTGTGTTCTGTTAGATAATCAGAATTTTAAAAATAAAATACACCAATAAGAGTATTTAGTTTTAAGAAGGCGTTTAATGAAAAAACAACCCAAACCCAATATTAATAGAAAATGACAAGTACCTTATTCCCTTACTTCCTAGCCCAAATTGTATACGTATTTATTCTTTGGGTATCCTTGACTTTTCAAAGGTTCTACAATGATGAGTCAACCGTAATGTGAACATTTCTTTTGGAGAATGCCTTATTAAGCTTTTAAAAAGCTTAGTAAGATTTATCTTTGGACACTTAAGGAGGGTAGAATTATGGGATTTGCAATAATAAGGATCCTTGGAGCACAACCATCGCAGTGCACTTTGCAGAAAGACGAAAGAGACTCCTTTAGTTCAAAGGGGTAACATTCTTCGAACCATAAGGGCAGAGCTTTGCAGACAGACAGGGCCAGATTCAGCGAGGTGTGACACCATCGTTCAGCACAGCACAGGGCAGACAGGGCAGGGCAAGTGACAGTGCAGGAGAGCCTTTTTTGGTCAAACATGAAGCTGTAAGTTTGGTATTGTGTAATGCCACCATGTCTGGTGGTGACAAGGTACAATAGGGAGCTCTCAGGGTACACCGTTTGGCTTCATTTCCTTGTCGGTACCTCTAATCAAGAAAGGAAAGATCACAGAGGCTTTTGATTACCATTTAATCAGTATCTGAATGGGCTGGGCTGTGGCTTCCCTAACTCAAAGGACCTACAACTTTGGTTGTAGTTTTATGAGGACCTCGCTGTAGATCCTTACTTAGTCTAGAATTCGAGGTGTAGACCAAGCTGATGTGGAACTTGCAGCGATTCTACTGCCGCTGCCAACCACGGCCCAGGAGTGCAGGCGTGCACGATTGCCAGTCTAACTATCAGCTAACTCCAAGGCATTCTTTCCACAGCCAAGCAGCCGGGCAGGTTTCTCCGAATTCAACTGAAAGGCGACTGGGTGGAGAGAAGAAACGGAAAGCAGAAGATGCTAGAACTGCAGCCTCTCAGTGCTGAAGGCTGCCGTTTGGTTCATCAGGAGGTCCTATTGTTCAGTTGGCTCTGGGTATCTATGTAATAGGGTTGTAGATACCCCTATGAACACCCAAGTTCCTTATATATAAAGGTATAGTGATTATTTAAAGCCCTGTAAACACCTTTTCAAATACTTTATACTATCTCTCAATCCCTGATAACTGTTAATACAATATAAGTAGTATGAAAATGCTATCATATTGTGGTGTTCAGTTGATAATAATAGCAAAACAGCCCGTATACCAATGCAGAGGCATGTTTTTCCTAAATATTTATTTCTATGTAATTGTCTGGCTCCATAGAGGGTCAAATGAGCATAACTCAAAAGTAGGTGAATGCTTCAACCCTGTCAGCAGAGCCAGAAATATCCTCAGTTTCAACAATTGCTAACTATTCACTAGCGAGAGTCAAAATTTTCATGCACTTGTGGTTTTACAACAAAATATTCTTGAAGCAACTAGCAGTCAGCATTTATTGAGTACACACCAGGAATGAAGTCCACGAACTGTGGCTTATGAACTAGATGTCATTACCCCAATTCACAGATACAGGGTGAGGATTGCCAAAGATATAAACCAAAAGAATTGGGGTAATGTCGGTGGCAAGGTTTAAAGATGGACATATCTGGCTTTGGAGGTTACACTTTAGCTGGCTTCTTTCTGCTCATAGCTTCCCAGTATGTTCTCCTTAACATATGCTGGATGAATCTGATCAAATGAATCCCTTAGTAAGAGAGAGTAGGGTAATAGAAATCTGGACATTGGCAGTGGGTGCTATGGTTAAAGCTATGCTGTACGACTGTTCATGTATAATTCTATATTTGTATGCACACTAGTGTGTGTGTATGTGTGTGTGTGTGTCTGAGTGTGTGTGTGTGTGTGTGTGTGTGTGTGTGTGTGTGTGTGTGTGTGTGTGTGTGTATAAAGGTCATTATGCACCGTGCTCATGGAAGTCAGAGGTCAACCTTGAGTATCTTGACTTAGGGTGACCCATATTACTTCTTTATTTTGTCCTGGAGCTTGAAAAGGAGTCTAGGCTGGGTAGCTCAACTGTCTTTGTGCCTCCAGCATTTGGATACAAGTCATATGTCACCGTTTGTGGCTTTTTCTCTCCCAGGACATCAACTGAACGTAGGTCCTCATGCTTGCATCACAAACACTTAACTGACTAAACTATTGCTTTAATCAGTTTTTTTTTTAATTCAGAGTCTAGAATTAGGTCACTACAAAAAGCTATTATTAGTTTTCCCTTTCATTATCATATAACTTTATTAAAGAATAAGAACTAGATAAAAAGAAATTAATTAAAGAGAATATGGAGAGTAAGAAGAACGCATTGTACTGCAGTGTGAATTAGGAAGTCCAAACACAAACGTGAATCCAGAATTTTGAGTGCAATTATTCTTTCTTTTATTTTCTTCATGTATTTATGGTATAGATGCATGCATGCTCACGTGCATGTACACATTTGTGTGCAGCTCTGCTTCTATTTGTCTGCCCACGTGAGTGAAGGCTCAAGGTTGACTTTGGAGTCGGTTTGCTCTGGACTAAATGGAGGCAGCATCTCTCTCTTGAAACCAGGGCTCACTGTCTCCTCTAGTCTGGCCAGCCAGGTAGGACCGCCTGCTTCCGTCTCCTGAGCACTTAGCTATAAGTTTCAGTCTCCTCCTAGCATTTATGTAAAGACATCCAAACTCCAGCACTCAAGCACATTAACCACTGAATCATCTCCCAGCTCCCAAATTATTATTATTATTATTATTATTATTATTATTATTATTATTATTACTATTATTATCAGTAATGGAGACACAGTGTGACATAATTCACATGGGAGGTGATGGATTTGGTCAATTCATTCAAATTTGGGACTGACGTCAGAGAAGTTGTCTTTTGTAAGCTACATTTGTCCAACTGCAACAAATAACTTCATGTCACCATGTGAACACAGCAGCCGTGAGCTGATGCGGTGGCCTTTTACACCAGGAAGACAGAGTTGTTTCTCATTATTTTTCAGCCTTCCATGTCGTTCTTGAATTCTTCCAAGGGAATTTAAGATGGCTGACCTAGCACCTGAGGTCATCTCTGTATTTAATGGGAAGGGGAATAGGGATGAGGGAAGCAGATTCTTTCTGTTAAGGATATTTCGTGGAAGGTTTATATACATTTTTTCTTAAGGATGGGAAATGCTCTCAGTGAGAATTCTGCTGATAGAACAGAAGTGAAGAATGGGTGGTGGGAACACATAGGACAGGCAGAATGCACTTTGGGACCCGGATCTTAATGGGAAATGTTGAAAGTCGCCCCCTCAGAAGTTACTTCGAATTGCAAAATTTTACCAGTTTTATGAGATGTTTTCCTTTGCAGGACATCTTCCTGGCATGGACCCCTAATGAAAAGAAATGTCCTAAAGTAAGGTAAGACTACAGTAGCCAGAGGACCCTTGTGCGTTGTCGCAAAGGAATGGCTTTCAGGAAGTCATTACAGCTGAAAAACGATGAAGATGAATACCTTAAGATTGCCAGTTTTAAAAGAAAAAGGTTTTGTGGATGTTTTATTTACGTGAATGAGTGTTTCATCAGCGTGCACCTCTGAGCACCATGTGCACACAGTATTGACAGAAGCCAGGAGAAGGGGTCAGATTCTCTGGAACCGGAGTTACAGTCAGTTCTTAGCTATCATGAGAGTGCCGGGAACTGAACCCTGATCCCCTGGAAGGGCACTGGGACTCTTAACTATGAAGATATCATTTCAGCTTCAAGATTGACAATTTAAAAAAAAGAGAAGGTTCAGTAATACTTCTTTAAAAATAATATATGGAATATTTTTATTCTAATATTATAATTAGATGTAATGCTTGTGAAATGTTTAATGCATTTATAGGGCCAGATATGCACAATACAAAGCGATCGGTCTCATAATTAAGCAGACTATTATCGGTTCACCTGACATGTTTATGTGCAACAACATTTTCACAGGCAAATTTTATTAAAATATTTTATTTATTTACATTCTAAATGTTGTCCTCTTCCACGTCCCTCCTTTCTGAGTTCTTAACCCCCTCCCCACTCCCTTTTGCTTCTGAGGGCGTGCTCCCACCACCTACCCACCCCCACCTCTCCACCAGCATCCCCCTTCTCTAGGGTACCAAGTTTCTACAAGATTAAGTTCATCATTTCCCACTGAGGCCAGACAAAGGCAGTCCTCTGCTACTTATGTGTTGGGAGCCATGGACCAGTCCATGTGTGCTCTTTGGTTGGTGGCTTATTCTCTGGGAGGTCTGAGGGGTCTGGGTTAGTTGATATTGTTGTTCCTCTTATGGAGTTGCAATCTCCTTCAGCTCCTTCAGTCCCTCCCTTGCCTTTTAAAAATTAAATTTGAAGTTTAAACTTTGCTCAATCTTTAAAACTTATGGAAATCCATAAGATAGATATATAGGTAGGTAGGTAGGTAGGTAGGTAGGTAGGTAGATAGATAGATAGATAGATAGATAGATAGATAGATAGATAGATGATAGATAGATAATAGATAGATGATAGATAGATAGATGATAGATAGATAGATGATAGATAGATAGATAGATAGATAGATAGATAGATAGATAGAGTGTGTGTGTGTCTGTCTGTCTGTCTTGATTCTTAAGAAGCTTACACTCATGTCTTAGAATTTGGTACTTCTATCTAAACACAATAAACACATTGATTTTCTTCCTTTTGTCTTATCCTGAAACTATTTCAGTGTCACACCCAAGGATCCAGCTTCACTTGAGGTCACTAAGGAGAAAGAGGAGTGCTCAAATTGTTGGAAGCTGTGTTACACTGTGTCTACTGATATCTTCTTTGGGAACTTCTTCAGGATTTCTCTGAAGCAGTGTGGACCAGTTTTACTGACTACCACTTATGTACTTAGCCTTACTCTTCTGGTTGTGTTTCTTCTATTTCTTCTTCTGTTTTCTGGCTAGAGACCTATAAAGTATTTACTGAGCACTTCAACCATCAAAGAGAGGGAACCCTATAGAGATTTCCATACCCCATTCCTGGACCAAATAGAGTAAAATAACGCTTACTCAGGAGCATGCTGTTCCCAAGGACCCTGTTGAAAAGAGCTGGCTCTGCTGCCCCTGTGGTACATTTAGCCCTTCCAGTAACTGTATGAGTTTTAACTGTGAGTTATCTCCTCAAGGTCAGGGAGATTGAAACCAGTTATCATGGCTATTAAGTAAGAAACTTGGAGGTCATATCAAAGCCTCTGCCTCTGGAAATTTATGTCACCTGTAAGAAGTCTCCCTCGTTAGACTCCCTTCTCAGCAGCAGTTCTAGCATATTTTAAGGCCATTAAAACCTTAACAACATGTGTGTACTTCAGGAAAGAAAGGAAGTGCACAGAGTTATTCCAAATGTGGAGCGGTCGCACCCACCTCCTTTCCTTCTCAGTACTATTTTAATCACTTGTGATGCACATCTTCCTTCCCACACCTTGAAGAATATTGTGGTGACAAATTAAGTTTATCAGAAACTACAGCAGAGGGTGAAAGTTGCTTTGAACCTTTCATTTGCAGTATCAATCTATGGCAGAAGAAGAAATCAAGCCAGTAATGGAAATACAAGCCAAAAAGAGTGTTTACCAAGTTGAGAACGATACTTATTGATATGAATGCTGATATTAATATAAAATATGAATATTCTTTTGTTTTCAATTTCAGTAATACATTTTCAATATTTGTTTTATTATTTTATTTTATTTACTTTTATGTTTGTCTGTAGGGGTATGTGCACATGAATGCATGTGCCCATGGTGGCTAGATTCCTTGATTTAAGTTCTACATTCCCCAAGAATTAGAACCCTATGTGTGAGTCACCCAAGGTGGGTTCTGGGAAATAAACTTATATCCTCTGCAAAACCAGCAAAATGCTCTAAACCATCTCTTCAAGCCACAGATAGCATTTTTAAAAACTGACACTGTTAAAATAGTATATTTAATTAGTAGCAATTATCTTTATATATTAGAAAAACGATCACGGGGCTGAGAAGATGGCATAGTGGGCCAATTGCTTATCATGGAAGCATGGGGGCAGGAGTCTGAATTCTCAGCACTCACATGAATACCAAGCAGAGACGATTACCTTCTTGTAATCCATGCTCGTGGGAAGTAGACATAGAACATCTCAGGAGCAAGTTGTCAAGGTTAGCTGACCTGACAAACTCCAGGTTCTAACAAGAGAACTTGCCCCAGTATATAAGATGAAGAGCAACTCCAGAATGGTGCACATCACCAATGTCAAACTTTCCTACAGTGCTCGAGGGCCCAGGTTCTATTCCTGGCATGGTAGGAACTGAATATTATGGTGTACAACTGTAACTCAGGCATTTGAGAGACGAAAAAGGAAGAATTGGAGGTTCAAGGTCATTCTTGGATTCAGAGCCATTTCTAGACAAGCGTGGGCTAAATGAGACCCTGTCTTTGAAAACTAAACAAATATAAATAAGTAAATAAATAAACAAGCAAATAAAGTCCAGGCACCTGCCTTTAACTTCAGCACTCGAGAGACAGAGCTCAGTGGGTTTACCAAGAACTGATATGATAATGTTTTTCATATTTATGTGCCATTTCTAGCTATTCTTTTACTTTTGCTTGCAATAATATCAACTCATTCAAAACCGAAAGTGTGGTTTATTGTTGATTTTTCTCTGGAGCACACTGAACAGGAGCTGGGTTCCAAACCATAGGCTCTCATTCTCAGGCTTCCTAATAAAGACGTATAATAAAACAAGAAGCTCCGCCCACGTTAACTTGGTCTGAATTTGCGTCTATGAAACAAAGAGCAGAGTTTTAATTTGCTGAGCTTGTAAATAAGCTTTGCTAAGCTTCTATGACACTGTAAATAAGAAAATGTGACTCTTTTCTCCTCAGACAGATACTTCGTGTGCATCCCATGCCTTTTCCAGAGATGCTCAAGGCAATCAAGGGAAGTTATAAATTGAACTCTTTCCACATGAAATAGTTTCTCTTATTATTTGTGTCTATTACAGGAATGTGGTAAAAATATTGCTCTACCATTCCATATTTACTTTGGAAGGAGTCCAAGAAAAGTTTGATTATATTCATACCACAATGAAAATTATACTTTGTTGTTTTAGACAGGACCTCACTGTAAGCCCAGGTAGCTTAGGCTCTGTCTTCCCCTTCACTCTCCTAAGGGCTGAGATTTCAGGGACGAACCACCATATGGCTATGTCGTCTTCGTACTCCGAGGACGGTTTACAATCTAACAGATGCAATCAGTTGTCTCTCATGACTGCTCTTTTATTATCCACTAGTAAACCTGGGGACGATGGTGGCACATGATCATAATGGTGTGCACTTTCAGCTTTATTCCCAATTCGATCTAATTTATTTCTGCTGCTCTTTTGGTAGACGTCATATTTTGTGTGCATCTTATAGATGGCTTTAAAATCCATGATGGCTAATGGTAATAGGACAGATTAAAAAACCCAAAACTTGCAAAAAAATGAAATCTCCAGATCTTAATAAGCTCAATAATACCAGTCAATATTACAAATTTTTTTAAAATGCTATTTTTCATGGTTTGTGCTTATTTCTGCTTGTGCCTGCACGCATGTGTCTCTGTCTGCATATAAATCTATATGTATTTGAGTATTTCAGAAATATATAATTTTCCTTAAAGGAAAATTTTGTCTTCCAGAAGGCTACATGATACGTACTCAAGGCCCAAATTTGACTATGCTTAAAAGAACAATATAAGCATGAATCTGAAATGTGATTTTCTATAAATTTCCACCAATTTTTAACATGAGTCCCTTCATCTCTATCCACACTGACTTCTTCTCCCTAGGTGGACTCTTGTCTCCTGGTCTCCTCCAGAAGAGCATTCCTTTCTCCATGGGCCCAGCTTTTGTTCTGCCATAAGCCTTTGCACAGTGCATTCCTCTCTGTGATGTCCACACTAAACACACATTTCCTTCTGCAATTCACTCCAAATCCCGTCATCCTTTTCTGCTTCTCTCACTTGCATATGTATTTTTTTGAAAATGTAATAAGTCATATGCTATGATGTTGTTCCTATCCTTTGCTCCCCACCTGTGGTGTGAGCTCCCTTAGTTGAATGCATCTCACCCATCAATAAACATCAGCTTCCCAGAACACCTCATACACAATGCGTTCAGATCGCATTCAGTTAAATGAGTGACAGTTTTGTGTATTTCGAATAGTTGATTAAAAGTGAAAATATTAGGACTTTCATGAGACTGGTTTTATTGTCATTCTCTGAAAAAGAATATTTGGCCAGGTAGTAGTGCAGCATGTCTTTAATTCCAGAAGTTGGGAGGAAGAGGCAGGCAGATCTCTGAGTTCAAGACCATCCCTAACTACACAGGGAGTTCCAAGACAGCCACAGCTAAGCCAAGAAATTCTGTCTCAGAAAAGGGGGAAGAGCAAAAGGGGGTATTCAACTTAAAATAATTTTTTTCTGCAAAGTATTTTTTAAGGAAAGGAATTTCATTGTTAATTAGTTATTTACTTTGCATCCCAATTGCAGCTTCCCCTCCCTCCTCTTGTCCCAGTCCCACCCTCTCACCTCCCCTTCCCTCATTATCCACTCCTGCTTTTCTCCTCAGAAAAGAGGAGGCCTCCATGGATATCAACCAGCCTTCATATATGAAGCTGCAGTAAGAGTAGTCTCTTCTACTGAGGCTAGACTAGGCAGCCCAACTACAGGAAAAGGACCCAAAGGCAGACAATGGAATCAGAGACAGCCTCTGCTCCTGCCATTAAGAGTATCACAGAAGACCCAGCTTCACAACTGTTACATATGTAGCCTACCCCATGTATGTTGGTGGTTCAAACTCTGTCAACCCCTATGGGCCCAAGGTAGTTGATATTGTAGATTTTCTTGTAGTGTCCTTGTCCCCTGAATTCTTCAAACTTTCATCACCCTCTTTCCCAGTATTCCCCTATGCTTTCCACAATATTTGGCTGTGGGCCTCTGAATTTGATTTTTTTTTTTTTTTGGTTGCTGGGTGAAGCATCTCTGATGACAGTTATGCTAGGTTCATATCTGCAAGTCTACAAGTAGCAGAGTATCATTAATAGTGTCTGGGGTGATCTCTTTCTCATGGCATGGATCTCAAGCTGAGTCAGTCATTGGTTGCCCATTCCCTCAATTTCTGCTCCATCTTTTACCCCTGCACCTCCTTCAGGCAGGAACAATTGTGGTTCTGTGGTTCTCTTGGTGTCCCAATCCTTCCATTGGAAGTTTTGCCTACTTACAAGAAATACCCATTTCAGACTCCGTATCCCCCATCGCTAGGAGCCTTAGCCAGGCTCACCCTCGTGCACTCCTGGGAGCTTCCTAGGGTTGTAGCTCCTTTTAAACAAGTTTTATGAGAAATCTCAGCATCATCTCATTGTCCTAGCATCTAATTTTTTTAAAAAAGAATATTACTTCCATAAAATCTATAAGATAATTTATGTGCACATTTATAAAATGCATTTCCATGTGTTTAATTCTGAGTTATTGTGAAACGTTATCTAGTATATTGGCACGTATAGAAGATCAGAGTTCAAATTCTTGGCCCATGCCTTCCAGAGGCTGGTACAGCCTTGGCTAACTGGTTCTAGCATTCTCTGCCCAGTGACCTTAGCTGTATCAGGAATAATGGGAATTCTCCCAGGAACTTTATTTGACCTATATTATCTTCTGGTTACCTTTCCACCTTTTCACTGGGAAATTCAAGGAGCATGGTTCTATTTGCTTATGTAATTTTTCAAATGGGGGCTACACATGTTCTAACATAGTCTATAGTTGGAACCATTCTGAAGTTCGCCTACAGTAGCCTCCTTCGGTTTGCCTTCACCAGCTCCTCTGAATTTGCCCTGGTTCCTGGTGAACTCCCTCTGAGATTTGCCTTCTAATCCTACAACAGATAACCCGCTGTCCCACGGGCTTCAGGGAAATAATCCCAATCTTAGAACATTTATTCTCAGTAAGTTTCATGCTTACACTGTGTGATGTTTGTCCTCAAGTAAAATATGAGTTCTTTAATAGAGAGATTATATCTGATCTTCTGAATCTATTTTTCAGAGTAATTGGTACATAATTTGTATAATAGATGACCTAAAATGTTTGTTAAGAAAATTAATACATGTCAGGATTAAGGTCAGCATCAATAGAAGGTTTGATGGCATAATGTGTCACATAAACCATAGCAAAAATTTGTAAAGCATCTTTTTTAAAAAAAAAAAACTAAATGTCACATTTAATCCTCACGACAGTCTCACAGGATTCTCCACCTCATTCCCATTATTTCTGTTTAGCAGCTGAGAAAAAAGGGGCTGAGAAGGGTGAAACCAGCTAACTGGGGCTGTACCTCTACAAAGCCTTGCACCAAGAGCATGAACTCTGGGTCGTTGACCCCTGTGTATATACGTTTTACAACACCTTTAATTTCAAAAGGGACAATATATTTATAAATGTGCACATGTTAAACACAGCCATTATGCTTGAGCGTTAACTGACGCTTCAGTGTGAAATGCTTTGGAGTGTCTGGCCTGAGCGGAAGTCCGCGAACAGTGAAGTAACTGCAAAGGCATTTTGCATTCACGAATTATTTAATGCTGGTGAAGAAAATCTGATAACCACAGAGTGATTTTGAAAACCTCAGCCAGAATGAAGTGTTCAGAGAGCGTCTTATACCTCCTGCCTGGATCCTCTGGTCGTTTTCAGGGACCTGGTATTTACTAGTATAGGAATAAATTTCTAGGAGAGATTATGGCAGCTTATAGCTAATGCATATGTTCTAGAAACTGGGCCTCAGTGAGCATAGCTACAAATTAACTGTATTATGTGGCAAATGCCTGATTTCTTTCTGCCTTAAAAATATGATCTCAAAGTCCTTGGCCTTTATTCTAACTAATCTTTCAGGGAACCAAACTTATATCCCACTTAGTTCTAATATATAGAAATTTACATACAGCTCTTTAAAGTCAGAGATTCTATCCATTATCCAAGAATATGAGGACTAGATTTCTTTTTTACCTCAGCTTTCATTTAAATTAATCCCAACCTCAAAGCAAGACTCTAAATGTAAAAGTGTGAAGCATACTTTAAGCTCGAGACGCAAACTTTCACTCTCGTTCGTCAGGAGTCACCCGAGTGGACGCTGATTCACTTGCTATGAGATGTGCCCAGCTACCTGCTTTGTAACAGGCCCCCAAGGTCCTCCAGAGGCCAAGAGCCTGCAGACTGCTTTTGATTCATCAAGCTCAGTCCCTCATTTTATCCCTGAGAGAGTAAAGAAGTAAAAATGACTTACGTAACTTCACCCAGTGAGAGAGTCGAACAACACAGGCTGGCTGGATCTCCCTCATTTACTTCTGTTTTTCAATCTGCTTATTCTTTAAATCATGTTGGAATTTCTGGGGGAAAAGTCCTCTTGAAATATGTCTGTCTCTTTCCATGTCTGTCTGTCTGTCTAGACTTCAAGCTAAGCTTCCTGTATCTGATATTTTTCTGTTGGATAAAAAGTTTATACTTCTAAATATTTTAAGGAGTCTTGAACATCTAACTTTCTTTGACTATCAGTTCTTAACGAGTTGTTGTAAGATCATGACAGCAATACAGGTGCCTGCGTGCGTGCGTGCGTGCGTGTGATGTTGTATCCTAACTGACAGCTAGCAAGCACTCTTGTTGCAGACTCCCTTTCATGGTGGTAGGCACAGATATAATTTCAGGCTGATTCTAAAGTCTCATTTTTTCATAGCTACCAAGAAAAACTCAAGTTTGTAAAGGTGGAAGACAGTGGGTGTATGTGAGGAGGGCAGGTAAAACATAAAAGATGATTCCGTTTTTATCCACAGTGACAATATGTACAGCTCCCAACGTCTAGGTCAGAGACTGTGTAAGAGCCTAGTTAACTTTCTGCCATGAAAGAGAAAAAGAATTCTGCATTCTGTTTTGATTTAAAGAAACACTGCTTACTATTATTAATCAATTAATCTCCACTTCCTTCCACTACAAATGATTCCTGCTTTTCTTTTTGTTTTTCCCATTATCTTCTGGAATTTAATGTTTTCTTCTTTTGTTTCAATGAACAGGTTTTTAAGAAACAACTGTTTCTTATTTTGTTTGTTTGTTTGTTTGTTTGTTTTGAGACAGGGTCTCACTATACAACCCTGGCTAGTCTGGAATTTTCTATGTAGGCCAGGCTGGCCTCAAAATCTTTGCGATCTGCCTGCCTCTGCTTCCTGAGTGCTCGCACTGAAAGTGTGCAATGACGGGCTGATAGCATTTTTGAATGTGAAGTTGTATGAAGCACAGTTACTCAGGATGACAAATATGCAAAGCACGGAAGAGTGAGCAGAGCCTGGTCATTTCATCTACGGCATAACCGGAGACTGCGGCTGTGCATGATTCAGTCGTCTGTTATCTAACAGCTATGCTTGGACCTTAGCTTCCTAGTCCCCAATCTGCTCTTCAATCACAGCTATGTGCTACTGCCACGTTTTCAGGAAAGTCCAGCTAATTTTAATGCCAATATAAGCACACAAATCCACTAGGAAGCCATACTGCCTGCTTAAAAGAAATAAAAAGCACATGATTACCCTAAAAGCAAATGTAGTTTAAATAAAATAATTCAATGGTTAAAATCATTCTGTTCTCAATGCAAAGTTTTGAGAACAGAGTGGGAGATGTCATGTAAGGTTGGGACATATGAAGTTTCCATTTTTAGATCAAGAGTGACAAATTGTATGCATGTTTATAGGCCTTGATGTAAATTACCTAAGACACCTTGTTTCCTTGCTATTTTCCTCTATTGTCTTCAATTATTGTCTTGGGTTTTTGTTGTTAAAATAGTTACAGGTAATGGTTCTTCATCACAAGGGCCACCTTTTTGTGTTGTAAGCTGCAGTCACAACTATTTGGATATCCCAAAATATTTTCTCTTAGATTACATTCCCGGCTTTCCTACCCTCGGTTCTTGATTTTGATGAATCCTTGTACTCTTCTGTGTGTTTGATGGGTAACTATTTCTCCCCTGAGGTATGCTGCGTGAATCACTCAGTCTACCCGGCTTCATCCAGGGTCCCCAAGAACGATCTTAGAACTCCTTTGATTCTTTTGGGCTTCTTATTCCGTTCCTGGGGCAATACACTGTTGTCTCACAAGTCTGCTTTACTAAACACGTTATAAGCCACACAAGATACTGCCATAGGGATTTTATTTCCAGTGCAGTCTCTAGCACAGGGTAGACATGAAATTCATGTCTAAGGAAGAAGAATAAGAACAGGGGATGAGAACGGAAAAATGTATTCTATGCAATCATAGGAATTCAACAATTATGTTATTTTCTATAGGATTTCAGAGTTCAGAGAACTGACAATTTGGTGTCTTGCTGGCTTATTGAAGTAAGAAGGCTTCATAATGCCTCTGCTCTCATTCCTTTGCCTTACAAATGGAGGCAGGATTTAAGAGACTTAGTCATTTTCTCAGCAACTGGAACCATAATGCAAAGGAAGAAGGCAACCCAGTAGGAAGTAAAGGCCACTTGGCATGAATCGGCCTTACTCACCAGCAGCCAGCAGCCAGCTCCCACCCACTACTTCCATTCAGGTTGAAGGATGGAGCAGTGCAGAAGCAACCAAGGCAGTGAGAAGGATGACTGGGGACTGGTAAACCTCAACCTGAACTCAGAAGTAAGAAATCAAGAAAAGGAGGAGGAATCTCGCTAATCCCAGCGCACAGCTGCTGCTCCCAAACCCATGGGAGAGAGAGCTCATCTCCCAGACGTGTGGGCAGTCCTGAGACTACAGGGCAGGAGAGACCGTCACTTCTGCCCACCTTTGCGCACATCCCTGGCCAACGAGGAAAGTGTATACGGCCTCTGGGAACAGGAAGATAGGGGGCAGTTAAGCTGCAGGAGCACTGCAGTCCAGACTGCACCCGGATCTGAACGGAACCAGTCAAACAGCTCCCTGCACCCAAATCTCATGGAAGGGAGAGCTAGATCTCCAGAGGGGCAGACATGACTGGGAAACCAGAATAGACTACTCTCTGCCCACCTTTCTGACTCTAGAGGAAAACACCTAGTGCCATCAGGGCCCCCTGCACACAGGGACCCAGGAGTAGGGGCAGGCCCTTCTGGTTGCTGCCCTCACAGAGAGCTGAAACCCAGCCCCAAGGAGCAACTTCAGGACCGAGACCAGAGGTAAGACCAACTTTTCTGCTCCAAGTAACCAGCCTGGTGGACTCAGGACACAACCCCACAGGAACAGCTGAAAACCAGTGGACAGGAATGACTACACACCTGAAAGCAGAACACTCTGTTCCCATAACTGGCTGAAAGAAAACAGGAAAACAGGTCTACAGCACCCCTGACACACAGGCATATAGGACGGTCTAGCCACTGTCAGAAATAGCAGAATAAGGTAACACCAGAGACAGCCTGATGGCGAGAGGCAAGCGCAGGAACCCAAGCAAAAGAAACCAAGACTACATGGCATCATCAGAGCCCAATTCTCCCACCAAAGCAAACACTGAATATGCAAACACACTAGAAAAGCAAGATCTAGATTTAAAATCATATTTGATCATGATGATGTTGAATTTAAAAAGGACAAAGAACTCCCTTAAAGAAATGCAGGAAAACACAAGTAAACAAGTAGAAGCCCTTAGAGAGGAAACACAAAAATCCCTGAAAGAATTCCAGGAAAACACAATCAAACAGGTGAAGGAATTGAAAATGGAAATACAAACAATAAAGAAAGCACAAAGAGAGACAACCCTGGATTTAGAAAACCAAAGGAAGAGACAAGGAGCCGTAGATACAAGCATCACCAACAGAATACAAGAGATAGAAGAGAGAATCTTAGGAGCAGAAGATTCCATAGAAATCATTGACACAACTGTCAAAGATAATGTAAAACGGAAAAAGTTACTGGCCCAAAACATACAGGAAATCCAGGACACAATGAGAAGATCAAACCTAAGGATAGTAGGTATAGAAGACAGTGAAGATTCCCAGCTCAAAACCAGTAAATATCTTCAACAAAAATCATACCTAAAGAGAGATACCCATAAACATACAAGAAGCCTAAAGAACTCCAAATAGATTGGACCAGAAAAGAAACTCCTTCCGTCAAATAATAATCAAAACACCAAATGCACAAAACAAAGAAAGAATATTAAAAACAGTAAGGGAAAAACGTCAAGTAACATATTAAGGCAGTCTTATCAGAATTACACCAGACTTCTCACCAAAGACTATGAAAGCCAGAAGATCCTGGACAGATGTCATATAGACCCTAAGAGAACACAAATGCCAGCCCAGGTTACTGTATCCAGCAAAACTCTCAATTAACATAGATGGAGAAACCAAGATATTCCATGACAAAACCAAATTTACACAATATCTTTCTACAAATCCAGCACTACAAAGGATAATAAATGGTAAAGTCCAACACAAGGAGATAAGCTACACCCTAGAAAAAAGCAAGAAACTAATTATTTTGCAACAAAACAAAGAGAAGACAAGCACACAAACATAATCTCACCTCCAAATACAAAGATAATGGAAGCAACAATCACGATTCCTTAATAACTCTCAATATCAATGGATTCAATTCCCCAATAAGAAGACTCAGATTAACAAATGGGATATGTAATGAGGATCCAGCATTTTGCTACCTACAGGAAACACACCTCAGAGACAAAGACAAACACTACCTCAGAGTAAAAGACTAGAAAACAACTTTCCAAGCAAATGGTCTGAAGAAGCAAGCTGGAGTAGCCATTCTAATATCGAATAAAATCGATTTTCAACTAAAAGTTATCAAAAAAGATAAGGAAGGACACTTCATATTCATCAAAGGAAAAATCCACCAAGATGAACTCTCAATCCTAAATACCTATGCTCCAAATAAAAGGGCACCTACATACATAAAAGATAACCTTACTAAAGCTCAAAGCACACATTGCACCTCACACAATAATAGTAGGAGATTTCAACATCCCACTCTCATCAATGGACAGATCATGGAAACAGAAATTAAACAGAGACGTAGACAGACTAAGAGAAGTCATGAACCAAAAGGACTTAACAGATATTTATAGAACACTCTATCCTAAAGCAAAAGGATATACATTCTTCTCAGCATCTCATGGTACTTTCTCCAAAATTGACCATATAATAGGTCATAAAACAGGCCTCAACAGATACAGAAAGATAGAAATAATCCCATGTGTCCTATCAGACCACAAAGGGCTAAAGCTGGTCTTCAATAACAATAAGAATGCCCACATATACATGGAAGTTGAACAATGCTCTACTCAATGATAACCTGGTCAAGGAAGAAAAAAGAAATTAAACACTTCTTAGAATTTAATGAACATGAAGGTACAACATACCAAAATTTATGGGACACAATCAAAGCTGTGCTAAGAGGAAAACTCATAGCTCTGAGTGCCTGCAGAAAGAAACAGGAGAGAGCATATATCAGCAGCTTGACAGCACACCTAAAAGCTCTAGAACAAAAAGAAGCAAATACACCCAGGAGGAGTAGAGGGCAGGAAATAATCAAACTCAGAGCTGAAATCAGCCAAGTAGAAACAAAAAGAACTATACAAAGAATCAATAGAACCAAAAGCTGGTTCTTTGAGAAAATCAACAAGATAGATAAACCCTTAGCCAGACTAACCAGAGGACACAGAGAGTGTGTAAAAATTAACAAAATCAGAAATGAAAAGGGAGACATAACAACAGAATCAGGAAATTCAAAAAATCATCAGATCCTACTACAAAAGCCTATATTTAACAAAACTTGAAAATCTACAGGAAATGGACAATTTCCTAGACAGATACCAGGTATCAAAGTTAAATCAGGAACAGATAAACCATTTAAACAACCCCATAACTCCTAAAGAAACAGAAACAGACATTAAAAGTCTCCCAACCAAAAAGAGCCCAGGTCCAGATCATTTCAGTGCAGAATTCTATCATAACTTCATAGAAGACCTCATACCAATACTATCCAAACTATTCCACAAAATTGAAACACATAGAACGCTACCGAATTCCTTCTATGTAGCCACAATTATTACTCTCATACCTAAACCACACAAAGACCTAACAAAGAAAGAGAACTTCAGACCAATTTCCCTTATGAATATCAACACAAAAATACTCAATAAAATTATTGCAAACTGAATCCAAGAGCACATCAAAACAATCATTCATCATGATCAAGTAGGCTTTATCTCAGGTATGCAGGGAATGTTTAATATACAGAAAACCATCAACTTAATCCACTATATAAACAAACTGAAACATAAAAACCACATGATCATTTCATTAGGTGCTGAGAAAGCATTTGATAAAATTCAACACCCCTTCATGATAAAAGTCCTGGAAAGAACAGGAATTCAAGGCCCATACCTAAACATAATTAAAGTCATATACAGGAAACCAGTAGCTAATATTAAACTAAATGGAGAGAAATTTGAAGCAATCCCACTAAAATCAGGGACTAGACAAGGCCACCCACTCTCTTCCTACTTACGAAATGTAGTACTCGAATTCCTAGCCAGAGCAATCAGATAACAAAATGAGATCAAAGGGATACAGACTGGAAAGGAAGAAGTCAAAATATCACTATTTACAGAGGATATGATTATATACTTAAGTTACCCCAAAAGTTCCATCAGAGAACTACTAAACCTGATAAACACCTTCATCAAAGTGGCTGGGTATAAAATTAACTCAAATAAATCAGTAGCCTTCCTCTACACAAAAGAGAAACAAGCTGAGAAATAAATTAGGGAAATGACACTCTTCATAATAGTCCCAAATAATATAAAATACCTCAGTGTGACGTCAACCAAGCAAGTGAAAGATCTGTATGATAAGAACTTCAAGCCTCTGAACAAAGAAATTGAAGAAGATCTCAGAAGATGGAAAGATCTCCCATGCTCATGGATTGGCAGGATTAATATTGTAAAAATGGCCATTTTACCAAAAGCAATCTACAGATTCAATGCAATCCCCATCAAAATTTCAACCCAATTCTTCATAGAGTTAGACAGAACAATTTGCAAATTCATCTGGAATAACAAAAATCCCAGGATAGCTAAAACTATCCTCAACAATAAACGGAATTCCAGGGGAATCACTAACCCTGAACTCAAGCAGTATTACAGAGCAATAGTGAAAAAAACTGTATGGTATTGGTACAGTGACAGGCAGATAGACCAGTGGAATAGACTTGAAGACCCAGAAATGAACCCACACACCTATGGTCACTTGATTTTTGACAAAGGATCCAAAACCATCCAATAGAAAAAAGATAGCATTTTCAGCAAATGGTGCTGGTTCAACTGGAGGTTAGCATGTAGAAGAATGCAGATCGATCCATGCTTATCACCCTGTACAAAGCTTAAGTCCAAGTGGATCAAGGACCTCCACATCAAACCAGATACATTCAAACTAATAAAAGAAAAAGAGGGGAAGCATCTCTAACACATGGGCACTGGAGAAGATTTCCTAAACAAAACACCAATGGCTTATGCTCTAAGAACAAGAATCGACAAATGGGATCTCATAAAACTGCAAAACTTCTGTAAGGCAAAGGACACTGTGGTTAGGACAAAACAGCGACCAACAGATTAGGAAAAGATCATTACCAATCCTACAACTGATAGAGGGCTTTTATCCAAAATATACAAAGAACTCAAGAAGTTAGACCACAGGGAGACAAATAACCCTATTAAAAAATGGGGTTCAGAACTAAACAAAGAATTCACAGCTGAGGAATGCCGAATGGCTGAGAAACACCTAAAGAAATGTTCAACATCTTTAGTCATAAGGGAAATGCAAATCAAAACAACCCTGAGATTCTACCTCACACCAGTCAGAGTGGCTAAGATCAAAAACTCTGGCGACAGCAGATGCAGGCAAGGATGTGGATAAAGAGGAACACTCCTCCATTGTTGGTGGGATTGCAGACTGGTACAACCATTCTGGAAATCAGTCTGGAGGTTCATTAGAAAATTGGACATTGAACTACCTGAGGACTCAGCTATACCTCTCTTGGGCATATACCCAAAAGATGCCCCAACATATAACAAAGACACATGCTCCACTATGTTCATAGCAGCCTTATTTATAATAGCCAGAAGCTGGAAAGAACCCAGATGCCCTTCAACAGAGGAATGGATACAGAAAATGTGGTACATCTACACAATGGAATATTACTCAGCTATCAAAAACAATGACTTTATGAAACTCATAGGCAAATGGATGGAACTGGAAAATATCATTCTGAGTGAGGTAACCCAATCACAGAAAAACACACATGGTATGCACTCATTGATAAGTGGATATTAGCCCAAATGCTGGAGTTACCCTAAATGCACAGAACACATGAAACTCAAGAAGGATGACCAAAATGCAGATGCTTTATTCCTTCATTAAAAGGGGAACAAGAATACCCTTGGGAGGGGATAGTGAGGCAAAGTTTAGAACAGAGACTGAAGGAACGCCCATTTAGAGCCTGCCCCACATGTTGTCCATATATATATATATATATATATATATATATATATATATATACACACACACACACACACACACACACACACACACACACAGCCACCAAACTAGATAAGATTGATGAAGCAAAGAAGTGCAGGCTGACAGGAACCGGATGCAGATCTCTCCTGAAAGACACAGCCAGAATACAGCAAATACATAGGCGAATGCCAGCAGCAAACCACTGAACTGAGACTGGGACCCCTGTTGAAGGAATCAGAGAAAGGACTGGAAGAGCTGAAGGGGCTTGAGACCCGATATGAACAACAATGCCAACCAACCAGGGCTTCCAGGGACTAAGCCAGTACCCAAAGACTATACATGGACTGACCTTGGGCTCCAACTGCATAGGTAGCAATGAATAGCCTAGTAAGGGCACCAGTGGAAGGGGAAGCCCTTGGTCCTGCCAAGGTTGGATCCTCAGTGAAAGGGATTCTTGTGGGGAGGGCGGTAAGGGGGGAAGGATGGGGAGGGGAACACCCATATAGAAGGGAGGGGGAGGGGCTAGGGGGATGTTTGCATGGAACCTGGGAAAGGGAATAACATTTGAAAAGTAAATAAGAAATACCCAATTTAATAAAGATGGGGGGAAAAAGAAAAAAGAAAAGAAAGAACACTTGTCTGGATGAAACACACCTCCAACCAGATGCTGCCTTGAGCTTTCAGCTTCCCCTGTAGCTGCTTAGCCCATATCATGGATATGCTCACTGCAGTAGTTTGCTCGACTACATAAAACTGCTTTTCTGTTGCTGTTGTAAAGTAACTGAGCATGGAGATTTCCTTTGAGGTAATGTTCAAGTTCCTGACTTTTGACAATGAATGTTTTCAGGCAAAATATCCAATTCATGATGGGATCTCATCTTTTTATTTTTTAAAAAATAGGTTAATGTCTTTTGGTTGGCAAACTAGACATAATGACATAACGAAAGAGCTCTCATGTTCTTACTTAGTTTGTAGAGACCATAGCATAATCCACACCTGCTGGTGCAACGCTTGTCTTACCTACTTTGAAGAAAAATGAAGGGTTGAAACAATTCCTTACAAGAAAGAAGGAAGGAAAGGGAGGGAGGGAGCAAAGAAGAAAGAAAGGACAAAAGCAGGTGGTGGCATCTTAGGATGTCCTCCTCTCAAGGAACTAACTGGTTGAATTACAATGTCTACGTCATATGTTAATTGAGGAATAATTGCTATGGGCTTTATAGGGACCAGAGAGGGCAAGCAAACATACAAACACTTTAAAAACACTTCTAGTGTTCTCAGACCAGATAGAAATGATTGGTGAAATATGTGACTAAAACCCATCTTTTTAAGTCATTGTGCCTTCTCTTAAAAGGAATCCAATGCTATTTTTTTTAAATTACAAATTTTATTATTTCCACATTCTTGTATGCAGCACCATATATTAAAAAGCGCATGCTCACTGGGGATTGTGTTTCCTGCATCAGACATTAACCGCCAATGTTTTATAGCATTGGTTTAGTCTTTGCGTTCCAGCGTTACTAAGTGTGTGAAGTTTGCTTTATTTTTACATAATACTTCCTGTGGTCTATCATCCGCCCTGAGAGAAACTAAACGAGATTGTTTTCTCAGGGTGCAGCTTTGAAACACAGCTTCCTGGCTATATCTTTAACACTATAGCAAGGCAATACCAACATATTCTAATGATAGAGCCTGGGTCCGACGTTTAGAGCTTGCTTGAGGTTTGAATGTCAAAATATTTAAGCATTTAAAACTTTAGGTAAAAGAACTTCGAAACCTGTCAAAATGAGGCTGCTAATGGCTCTGTAACAAAACATGCCCCCGAGCATAAGGGGAAGCCAGGAAAGAGCCAAGGCTTGATAACTGCTGGGCAGATAATTTCACTGGACACAAGCAGCAACTGTAATAATATATACTAGTATATATTACATTATATACTGTGACATAGTATATAATTATTCAAATAGACCTTACCCCTAGTCATTAACTGAAATTTTCTATCCACTCCCATATTTAAATTCTAATCCCCACCTTAATGATGTGATGGCATTTGGAGGTGGAACTTTAAGGAGGTCACAAGTGTAGACCTCTTATTAATGAAATTAGTTCATTTATTAAAAAGATTCCAGAGCTCACTAGCCCTCCTCCCAACTACATGACAATTTAAACATCCAGGTATCTCCAACATCTTCTCTAACTAGAACCCAACTATTCTGGCACTCCAATCTTGCTTGTCCTCAAGGCATGTGAAAATTAATTGTTAATTATCATCATCATCATCGTCATCATCGTCATCATCATCATCATCATCATCATCATCATTCCACTAACTCTGTGGAATTTCCTTTACAGTCACCATAAATCTGATACCCATGATTTGGATAATTCTATAACCAAGTCCTAATTTAATTGGTGGAGATCAGTTCTCATTACCAAAAATGCCCAAAATTTATTCACACCAGCAATGAACATTTATCTTTTACCCACTTTATATCTGGTGCCATATAGTAGTTATAAAAAGACATGTGTCTTCTTGGACCAGGTACATAGCAAATCTGCCATCACTAGCAGTTTGGCACACTGGAGTTACAAGTCTTCACATACCCTGCCAACTCTCTAAAGTGATTTTGGGAAGCTAAGAACCTAGAAAAAAAAGAGCAACAGTTAGAGATCTAACTGGATTACAAATAAATGGATATCTAAATTGAAGAAGAATGAGGGCTGCGTGGAAACCAGCCAGAGAGCCAAAGCGAGACAGCTGAAAGATCAAACTGTTTACCTCTAAAAGAAGAGAGGAAAAAGAGAGACGGAAGGCTAAATAAAAACAGAAAATCATTCTGTCCAAAGAAAGCTAAATATATAAGTGTGTGTGTGTGTGTGTGTGTGTGTGTGTGTGTGTGTGCAGTTGCTAAAGGCCAAAAGTAAAGTATGTCCTATATTATTTTCTATAATGTCAATGAAATAACTCAAGTAAGTTTCTGATTGGCTCTTAGCACATACGAATATGAAAGGATATATTTAGGAAAGCAAGTTTAATTTGTGCATGCATTAGTTCATGGATACTCGGTTTTGGTGTGTCACATCTACCCAAGATTCTGCTTTGGAGAATCAAAAGAAAATATACCTCTCCTGAGAACCATAACTCTTCCCACTTCTATCCCCATTGGAAGACAGGAGGACACAGACTGGAGAAGAACTGAATTAGTTGCTTAAAGTCTCTGAGGAGTCTGATGTGCTCCCCAGAGTCCAGACCTAAGTGTTCAGCTAGTTGTTTTCTGAGTCTCTGCAAAGGTCAGGCACATGGTCGGGTGAAAAGTCAGCTTTGGAAGATCTACTGTTTCCATGGAAGGCATGAAATGGACCCATCTCCCCAGCAGATCTATGTGGGGCTGTTATCTGCTTCCAGGAGTAGTGAGATGTCTACAAGTCACAAAAGACTTCTCAACAGAACCCAGAATCCTGGGAACGAGGGAATCAATCGAAATGAAGGGGGGGATTACCCAATATATCTGGGGAGAGGATTCTCTTTTTCCTGTGTAAATCTGTTTTTGTTGTACTGGAGAAATATCTCGAAGCATCAGATGATGTTGAAATTCAGAACTCACAAAGGGCTCTTTTGGCCTGGTTGCAAAGAGCAGTGAGGAGAAGAAAGGCTCATAGCCAGGGTCCAGGCCACAGTAAGTTAAGAAGTGAGATGGCCACTGTGGATGTTGTATCAGTCCTTCTGGCATAGGCACCTCGGGAAAAGACTTGGCTCTGGGGCCAGAGAGGTAGGATTAGCGGGTGGGTGGGTGGGTGGGTGGGTACAGAGTATTTCCACGGTTCCAATATGCTTAGATCCTGGAGGAGCCAGGCTAGGGGCAGAGCCAGCAATGGCTGCCAGCTTGCCAGCCATTTCTTGAAATTTCAGGGTCAAAGAACAAAGAGAAAGGAACAGGGGGGAGAAAGTTCAGGCTCCAGCCCTGGGAGGAAGGCTGGGAGGGTTCCCTTCCTCCTCTGGGGTTGAGGGGATGGATGTCAAGGGGCTGGACAGGTCCTGGTGTTTGGAATCCCCCTTCCTTTCCAAGCCTCAAATTATTAGCCTTCTGACACACACACCACACACACACACACACACACACACACACACACACACTGAGCCAACATCATTGCCAGCCATGGCTGGGAAATGTCCCCTTTCAGTTGCCTGCCTTCATTTCCCCTATTTAGCTGGTGACCTGATGCTCACAAGTACCCATTTCTGACCCTTTGTTTTACACTGAGCGAACATCTCTACTCCACTAGCTCGTTGTCCTCCTACTCCCACCATCCTGAGCGAGCATCTCCTTGTCAGTTTTTCCCTCAAATCCTTGAACCACAGAGACAGGTTGCTTGTCAAATCAAATCACGTGCTAGTCAAGACACCAACTCAGCAGCCCATGTGTGCCCACCCTTTTGCTTGGTTTATTCTCTTTCCTGTATAGGAAAAGCCCCGTTTCGGGGCTGCCATTAAGATGCTTATGTGTTCCTGAGATCAGTGTTTTCTTCTTTACAATGTCCTTTTTCTAATTAAAATCTCTCCCTTCCTATGTAAGTCGGATTGATTTGCAGTTCACATTAGCAAGTAGCTAGGGGGGAATCTTAGGAGAGTCTGAGACTTATTAATGGGGGAAGGAAGCCCTGGGGTCAGGTGGCTTTTGTCTGTCATCAGGGAAAACCAAGGAAGCCAGGGATGCAGAGCTCCTACTTGGACTTCAACTTTTTAAAGTGGGTTGGGTTTCACACCAAGGAGGTTGGAAGCTCTGGATAGACAAACTAATTTCAAGTTCAAAAAATACCACCCACCGTGCTCCCAGTCAGGGTGAAGAGGGTGTGCTTGGGTGTAAGGGGAAGGTAAGGGGAGGGGGCAGAAGTAGAGGGTAGAGGGGGAGCCAGTAGCAACCATGCTTCTGAGTATCAACAAAAGCGGGAGATAAGGGTGGGTGGTCTTGTTGTCCCAGTAGCTGGAGGTCCCTGTACGGTGGCAGCGGTGGCCAGAGCAGCAGCAGTAGAAGCAGCGAGCGGGACGGAGTTAGGACCGCTCGGAGCGCCCAGGTCTCGAGGTAGTGTAAGGTTTTTTGCAATCCTTCCACTCGCTGGCAGTTGCAGAAGATCTGCTTTTTAAGTGAGAAGAACACGCCACCCCTCCGAGGGCTGCGGCTTCCCGGGGTTGTTTCGTCGCTCGTCGCTTGGCCGGCCCCTGGCGCTCACTCTCTAATTCGTCCGCGCCCCTAAGTTTGCCGAGAGCTGGCTGCGGGCTGGGAGCAGGGTCCCGGCCGGGCGCCGCGGGCGGGGGCTGGGAAGCCGCGAACCGCAATCCAGAAGCATCTTGGGGCCATGTATATTTCATCAAACGGACTTTGGGTGCGTCGCGTCTCGCAGCCATCAACGCTATGTACAGTGACATTTCTGACTTGAGTGGAGGAATGCGCGAAGAAAACCGGGGCGAAATTGCTTCGAGAGGATCTTCTTGGCGCCAAGGCTAATTGTCCTGATTTATGTCGCTTCTGACCAAAAAGAAAAAAAAAAGACCTAACGTCTTCATCTGAAATAAAATGAAAGCGGTGCCAAGCGGGATAGAGCCGCCCGGCCGCTGGTTCTGATCCCCTGGGATCCCGGGGAAAAAATCGTTCTGCGGCTCAAAAAAGAAAGGAATAGAAACAGAGGAGAAAGAGATAAAGAGAAAAAAGAAAACACAGTAAAAGTTTAAGGCGAGAAGTGGTGGCGGCGGCGGCGCGGGGAGGCTGCGAGCAGAGAAGGCTGCGAGACCTCGGAAGGCGGCGATTTGGTTTCTAATCCCACTGTATTTTTGGAGGGAGAGGCACCTTTCTCATCCTCCCTTCCTCTCCGCCCACCCCTCTCCCTCCCCCTCATCTACCTGTCAAAGTCACTGATCTTTTGCATTTTGGAAGAGGACGTCAACGGGAAGGAATTCCCCCCGTCAGGGTCCCGGTTCCGAGAGGGGGCGACGCGCGACAAGGCTGCCCCAGGGGCAAGAAACCAAGGTAACCCGGGCGGGGGGCTCCGGGTGCCGGGTGCTGTGGGGTCTGGAGCGGTGGACTCCTCCTTCCCGCCGCCAACAGGGCGCCTGCAAGGCGGGATACCCCGGGGCTACGGTGGCGGCGGCTCGGGTCCACACCCGCAGCGTTCCCATTCCACCCGCGCCCCGTGCGCCGCCAGTGGGTCCCCGAAGCCACGGTCACCGCCCCACGCGGGACCAAGCTGGGCTGGGCCGCCGCCCGGCGCCGACGGCTGGGCTCCCGCCCCGCGCAGGGCCAGCGGGGGGCCCGGGTAAGTGCAGCTGGCTCCCCTCTCCTCCAGCGACCCGCGTCTCTCTGGGTGGCTCTTCTCCATCAGTTCCCTCCCTCCTCCTATCCCTCCCTCTGCCAACCCCCGGTGCCCACCGAGGGCGGGAGGGGAGATCCGGGTGGGTGAGGAACTTTGGAAAGCGCCTTAAGGAGGTAGTGCGGAGCCTGTGCGCACTCCCGAGCTCGCACCGCTCACACCCACACCACATCCCAGGCGTGCGCCCAGCACGGGTCGCTGGCTGTTGCATCCTGAGCCTCCATCCACCCACCCGCAACGCGCCGCGCTCTAAGTCTCCCACACACACCTGACCACACGCATCGCACAAGCTTTTCTTATTTTTTTTTTAATTTAATTTTTCTTTTTCCAGTTTTCTCATCTGGGGGAAAAATAAATAAAAACTTGCCTTGTTGCTCGCCCTGTGGAGAGCTTTGAAGTCCCTCTTTTAATCTCCTTTATTGGTGCGAGATTAAAGCGTTACTACCACACAACGTGCAGCTGGGGAGAGAAGAACGTGGAAGGAGGGAAAGACTCAGCGTTGGAAAGCTGGTGGGAGCTTTTCCTCCCATACTGATTTCGCATTATCAGTTGATGGATTCGGCTAGGGACATGGAGTTTCTCTCTGCTATGGATCTGTGGATATCTATATATAATACAAATAATACTGAATATTATTGGGCCCAAAATAACCAATTAAGTGATTCATAGGAGAGAAACTTAGATTTAAAAAAAGAAACTGCGCCCTCTGCTGTTTGTTTTGGTAACCTCATCCAGGGACTTTTCCCCCCTATCTCCTGTAATCCCCTAAGAGTAGCTGTCATTTTACAAGGGCATGGAAGGAAAATCCTTGGAGGGGAGGCGGGTGGGTGGCGGATTTTAAAGCAACTTTACTTGAAAAGGTGTCAGGCAGAGTCCCTACAATTGTACCAAGTGTCGATTTTTAGATAATAGGTCCTCTAGCTGTCTCTTTTGTGCCCGTTTCTTTACCTAAGGAATAATCAAGCAACTTATCACTCTTCAGAGTGGAAAATTCTGAGCAAGACTTAGAATTCCACTAAACATATGGTGGATCTGGCAGCCGCTTTGCTCTGGAAACCAGGCCTCGTTTTATGACTGAAAATACTAAAAGTTTTCCTATCTTAACAGAAAAAAAGAAAGAAAGAAAGATGTTTCCTTCAAAATAATTTGTTCAAATACGCATAGTGATTAAGCTTGCTAGAAAGTTTTGCGTCTATGTGTGACAAGGGCAAGGCGTTTCTGAATTGTGTGGTTCTTGGAGAGTAAAGTATCTCTTACCAGCAAGGTCTGCAAGGATCTTTTATTTTGTCTCTCTGAATGCCCTACCCACCAGCTTTTCTCTTTAGCAGAGGAAATCGGTTCAGTAACTGTCCAAGATTATTTTTAAACATAAGAAACTTTCAGTCTTTCATTAGAACCTGGATCCTTGCAAGGAAATCAGGGTGCAAAGAAGGAAAACATCAGGCACCCCTCATGCCATGCTGTTGCACTTAGAAGGGAGATGTTTTCCCCTCTAGATAACATCCATGACATGAGATATCTTTCATCACTCAATACCAACATGAGAGCATGAAGTATTTCATGTATTTGGCTTTTAATTTGCTGGCATTTCCTACAGTCTGAATTTAAAGGGAATCATCACAATTATTTTAAAAGGAACTATTTTATTTGGACATAACTGTATTCCCATTAGAGTTTTGTTTTGTCTGCTTTCACCGGCCATGGGTTCAAGTGATTCAGGCTAGTGTTGTGCTTTGGTTTGTTTTGTGCTTGTGTTTCCTTCTTCATTTTGTTTTAGAAGGCAGCTAACCCATGTTGAAGTTTCCTTCATCTATTTACCATCGGGAGCAAATCTCTCTCTTAGCTACCCTTATTACTCTGCAGAACACCAGACAGTGTGTTTAAACAATTAAACCAGTGTGCATGTGGCTGGTAGATACTGGAGGTAAGGATTTGAAGAGAGTTTCTGAGTGACAAAAGCCTCAAGCCACTGGGAAGGAAATGAAATCTCACAGGACTCCGGAGAGCAGGGATATGTTAGTACTGGAACGTGTACACGTGTGTGTATGTGAATTATGTTGTGTGATGGGGAAGTAAGTGGCTTAACATATTTTCAGAAAGTGTTTTTAATTTTAGAATCTAGAGTTCTGTTTCAAACTTCAAGTGGGCGTAGAATTTTTCAGCTGTGTATGTGGAAGTTTGTATTTCTGAACTTCCCTATATTAGAAGGAAGGATCTATCGTTCGCATGACAGCAGAATACCAGGTTTGTTTTAGGCTTAGTGAATTCTGAAGAAATTTTTGCATATTACCCCTCCACAAGCATTCCGGAAAATATGTACCGACGTCCATCATTGATCTTCTATTGACAAAAATAGGAAACTTCAAAATACTAATGTGTGGCACTGGTTTTTCTAAACTCTTTAAATAACACCCAGTCAGACTTGCTTATGAGTAAGATCTGTCAAAGTTGCTGAATTACATTTTGATTTTGGGATAGTTAGCAGAAAGACAGGAGCCTCTGTTTCTCGTGAAGAAACCCAAAGATCCTATTTTCACAACAGACAGGCATGTGCAAAGAACACTGAAGGAATGCAGATGGGTCTCATGTGACCTCACTGTGACTGTTCACAGCTGCTAATCTCGACAGCTTACGGGCTTTGTGTGTTGCCTCCTCTGTATTTTCTTTAGTCAATGAAATGTGATTATTTTCAATTTTCCTTCTGTTCGTATTCATTCAGAAGCATGTAGTTCTATAAAAGTCGTAATGCCTGGAAAAGAATGAGTCAATGGCTGTCTATTTCAGGTGCCCCCGATGAGCTGTATATTTATGGAATATTTAGCCTATTACCACACCCCCACTTCCTAGTGAGATTATATAATAAAAAGAATCCTAAACTCCAGCGAGAGTTGGTAGATTTGCCGGCAATATTTTCCTCTCAGATGATGATGACATTGGCAATTGCTTTGGGACTATAATGGCTTATCATTTTAATTATTACTAATTTTGAGTAATATTTTGGAGGCATTTATTTCTATTTTTTGATGAGCAGGTTTGTGAACTCTGCTCTGCACAGCTAATCCAAGGTGGCAGGGAGTCAGCTACACAGTCCTGGGAAAATGCACGTTCTGTGGATGCAAAGCCATTGGGTAGCCTATTTTTAACCCTAATCAATAATACCTATCAGCCTGAGATCCATTATGTAATTTTGCATTTTGTATTAGCTCTGCAAATTCATACACAGAGTTCCATGGACTTGTAGCATATTAATGGGAAAACTTTTTCATGAAAAGGGACTTTTTACTATTTCGTTTCCTATGTAGATGGTGGCAACCTTTGATTGTTCTGAGATTCCCAAGGTGGGAAAAATGCGAATTTGGAACTTGAGCTTCTCAGAGCCTTTCTGAAGTTGCCTTTGTCCCAGTGACGCCGACACTTGAGACAAATTCACAATAGTTTGGAGTTAGTTCAATTATGTGACAGAAGGGATGCATTTAGGATGCTAAGTCCCCAAACATGTCATTGGCTGCCCTTCACCTAATCAGTTTGTCTAGCCATTTGCAGTCATGGCCTAGCTTTTAAAAAGATATTGATATGTTTAACCTGGTTGAGAGGACAGCCAGCAGGAAGCCAGTAGCATTAAGCATCGAAAGTGGTGGTGTAAACAATATTCTCTCTGCACAACATTTGT